>NC_091458.1:118320218-118637093 GCF_027789765.1 Dendropsophus ebraccatus | reverse complement strand
GGCCCTGGCTAACTTAAGCAGGGATGCTTACTCTGTGTGCGTCCTCCCATGAGAATCTGAAGGGAACTACCCTACACCTTTTCCCACCAAGTGACTACTTCCTACAAAGGTGTGTAAAAGCCCCTGTGAGTGGTGGGAGGGTGGGAGTGGTGGGAGGGTGGGAGTGGTGGGAGTGGTGGGAGGGTGCAGAGAAAGAAAAATAGGGATAGGCAGAAGAGAAAGAGGTATTTCCATTGGGCAATACATCAATAGCAGTAACCCTTTGTTCACTACGGCTGTGCAACATATAACAGAGTTTACATACAAAATACTGACACCTGGTGGAGAAAACAATAAATCCCTCCATCACCACCTTATTTTTGAGGGAGGACTTTTGCAACAGGTGCACATGTGCGATTATAGGCTACAGTATATATACTATAGCTATTCTGTGTTCTGTTCTTTTCTGAAGCCTTTACATTGTAGTTTATATTTCAGTTTAATTTAGTAGATGGACAGGTATATATCCAATTCTACAGACTTTAGCATTATCTTCAGACTTCCCTGCTGATAGAGCACCTGTGAAAAACTTTGGTGATTTGGATTCTGGGAAGTACAGTCTTAAAACCACAGGCAGTGTACAGTCATGTGAAAAAAAGAGGAAAAACATATATTTTTTTTTTTTTTTCAGAATACAGAGTAGCAGAGAGCAGAGCACCGAATTGTAAGTAGTTCAGCTCAGCTATTTGGGGCTCAAAAGGCTGACAGCTGATTCCATTAGCAACCAGCAGAAATCTCAAGACATACCTGGCCTAAAATACAGGATTGTAACTCACAATTAACTCACATTTTGTGGATGCAGATGATTTCTTTATAAAATTTAATAGGGTCCCTACTCCCTCAGTAGATGAGTAATCAGTAAGCATTAAACAAAGACTCTGTAATCTATATAACTTACTATACAAAAAAGTCAATGTTAAAGTCAATGTTGAAAAGAGACTTCATAAAGTATTCTGTGGTTTTAAAACTAAAACACAACAAGCCTTAACAATAGATATAGTTCACAAACACAAAACGTGATCAACATTTTACTAATCTCTTTCATATGTATATAGCTTTTTAATGTTTTTTGTAGTAACAGAAAGTTATGGTGAAATACAAATTTACTGTCTCAGTCGAAAATTGTTTATTGTCTAAACCTAATTTGTATGTTATAAAAAAAAAAAAAAAAGATTTCTCTTTAATTTACATATTTTATATTAATCTCCAATTCCAGTCTTTTATAACATGATATATGAGTCAGCACACTAAGGTAGGAGTGAATTGCAAAAGTTAATATTTTTTTGAGCCATGTCAACCGATTCTATGCTATAAATAGGTTTCCATTTCTTTTACCTTTTTGCAGATATACGTTTTGGGTTGATGCCCTTCATCAGGTTCTGAATTATGACAAAGCAATACCACAATGAAATTGCCAGTAAGGAAAACTGCACCTGTAGGGTAATAGTGTCAGCCAGGTTTGTGCACTAGAATGTCACAGCACAGATGGCTTAAAGCGAATGTACCACTAGGTACATCGCTTGGTGTCTATTACATGAACAGACTGGCGCTGTCACGGGGAGGCCGGTGTCACAGTCCTCTGGTTCCTGTGTACATCGCCAGTCTATTACCAAGCACCAGCCGGGCATGACACCGGCCGCAAGTGTGACGATCTCCCCTCTCCTCTGTGGCGTGGCTTCAATGGCTGGAGCCTCGTCCCAGAGAAAAGGGGCTTTTGTTGCACTGGGGGCCAGCAGGCTCTCCCCCAGTGCTTCATACTGGGCTGCTGCTTGGCAATAGACCAGCTCCGTGCGCGGAAACCGGGTGTTGGTCCATAAAAAGGACTGCGGCATCGGCATCCTCGCACCAGCGCCGGTCTGTTCATGTAAAAAACTGCAAGCGACGTACCTAGTGGTACACTACCGTTCAAAAGTTTGGGGTCACCCAAACAATTTTGTGTTTTCCATGAAAAGTCACACTTCTTCACCACCATACGTTGTGATATGAATAGAAAATAGAGTCAAGACATTGACAAGGTTAGAAATAATGATTTGTATTTGAAATAACATTGTTTTTACATCAAACTTTGCTTTCGTCAAAGAATCCACCTTTTGCAGCAATCACAGCATTGCACACCTTTGGCATTCTAGCTATTAATCTGTTGAGGTAAGCTGGAGAAATTGCACCCCACGCTTCTAGAAGCAGCTCCCACAAGTTGGATTGGTTGGATGGGCACTTCTGGCGTACCATACGGTCAAGCTGCTCCCACAACAGCTCAACGGGGTTCAGATCTGGTGACTGCGCTGGCCACTCCATTACCCATAGAACACCAGCTGCCTGCTTCTGCTGTAAATAGTTCTTGCACAATTTGGAGGTGTGTTTAGGGTCATTGTCCTGTTGTAGGATGAAATTGGCTCCAATCAAGCGCTGTCCACTGGGTATGGCATGGTGTTGCAAAATTGAGTGATAGCCTTCCTTATTCAGAATCCCTTTTACCCTGTACAAATCTCCCACCTTACCAGCACCAAAGCAACCCTAGACCATCACATTACCTCTACCATGCTTAACAGATGGCGTCAGGCATTCTTCCAGCATCTTTTCATTTGTTCTGCGTCTCACAAACGTTCTTCTTTGTGATCCAAACACCTTAAACTTGGATTCATCCGTCCACAACACTTTTTTCCAGTCTTCCTCTGTCCTATGTCTGTGTTCTTTTGCCCATCTTAATCTTTTTCTTTTATTGGCCAGTCTCAGATATGGCTTTTTCTTTGCCACTCTGCCCTGAAGCCCCAAATCCTCTTGAAGCCGCCTCTTCACTGTAGATGTTGACACTGGTGTTTTGCGGGTACAATTTAATGAAGATGCCAGTTGGGGACCTGTGAGGCATCTGTTTCTTAAACTAGAGACTCTAATGTGCTTATCTTCTTGCTTAGTTGTGCAACGCGGCCTCCCACTTCTTTTTCTACTCTGGTTAGAGCCTGTTTGTGCTGTTCTCTGAAGGGAGTAGTACACACCGTAGTAGGAGATCTTCAATTTCTTAGCAATTTCTTGCATGGAATAGCCTTAATTTCTAAGAACAAGAATAGAATGTCGAGTTTCAGATGAAAGTTCTCTTTTTCTGGCCAATTTGAGCATTTAATTGACCCCATGTCAGGAATGTGAAGGTCAGTTTTGTAGCTTCTGTAACAAGCTAGACTGTTTTCAGATGTGTGAACATGATTGCACAGGGGTTTTCTAATCATCAATTAGCCTTCTGAGCCAATGAGCAAACACATTGTACCATTAGAACACTGGAGTGATAGTTGCTGGAAATGGGCCTCTATACACCTATGTAGATATTGCACCAAAAACCAGACATTTGCAGCTAGAATAGTCATTTATCACATTAGTAATGTATAGAGTGTATTTGTTTAAAGTTAGGACTAGTTTAACGTTATCTTGATTGAAAAGTACAGTGCTTTTCCTTTAAAAATAAGGACATTTCAAGTGAC
The DNA here is from genome assembly GCF_027789765.1 of Dendropsophus ebraccatus. Classification (NCBI taxonomy): domain Eukaryota; kingdom Metazoa; phylum Chordata; class Amphibia; order Anura; family Hylidae; genus Dendropsophus; species Dendropsophus ebraccatus. Next base: position 118,633,584 of record NC_091458.1, on the reverse strand, counting down.
CCCAAACTTTTGAACGGTAGTGTGCATTTGCTTTAAAAGGGATATCTGGTGAGCAGGAAAGTTCCTACCTTTTCTGCTTTCCAGCGCTCCCCTGCCTCTCTCTGCCTATTCATGCTAATATTTCCACAGACGAGCAGGGGGTGGTAGCATATTGTAGGGAATAAACAGTAGCTGCCCGATGTTACCAATGTTGCAAAGACATAGAGCATCTATTGGGCATTTCCCACAGTGTCTTCAATATGCTTCTGTCTCCCTCATGTGCAGAAGTACAAGCACGGATGGGTGGAGAAAGTGGAACCCCAGAAACCAGAAAAGGTAGGACCTTTCACGCTCTCTGGATATCACCTTTAACATTTTCTATCATCTATACTAAAGGGGTTTTCTACGTAAAAAGGCATACTGTAAATGGTACTAACCTATATGTCTCCCTTTCAGTGATCAATAAGGCCAATAAGGTTGGTGGATCCAGTAACAGAGAGTATGTCAGAGACATTTGCTGTACCTGGTGTAGAGAATGCATGTAGAGATCTGGCAGAGGACGGTGGCAATGCTCAACACTTCATCACTCGATTCCTACATTCATTAGACCTGACTCTAATGAATAGAGCCCTATGCCCTCAACACCAAACCACTACCACCTCCCAAGATCTCTGCCACATATACTAGCCAGGAGCCACATTTGGAGCTGTAATGGGTTGCTCTGTGTCTCAGGATTGCCCATCGCCCAGGTGATTTGAGACTTGCATACATCAAAGTGAAATTGCTTTTTTAGGACAAAGGTTATTTCCATTTAGCAATTTTAAAGACCTGCGCTATGTCTTTTTGCCTGTATTCCAGATGGGGGGGGGAGTGGCTGCCTCTACTTGGTCGTGCACTCCACCCATCCCTCCCAGATGGTTATTATTATTTTTGCCAGTATTAGATGGATTAGATGAGAGAATCTGCCGAGGTTCGGGTTCGTATGAACCTGAACTCTTGGCGTCTGATTCCCTCTGTCTGCAGCCTCTGTGAAGAGGGTGGATACAGCCAGAGGACCGCCTGGAAAACTGGGATACAGCCATAGCCATAGGCTGTATCCCAGTTTTCCAGGCGGTCCTCCGGCTGTATCCACCGGCTGCATGGAGCGGGCAGACAGCGGGAATCAGACGCCGAGAGTTCAGGTTCATATGAACCGGAACCTCGGCAGGTTCGCTCATCTCTAGTCTGTATCCTGCCTTTGAGGTAAGCTGTTGCATTTTTCTGTGTTTTTGTGTCTTTGCAATTTAATCCATAGAAATGTGCTTCTGTCTAGTGTGAATGGTATTTTAGGAGAGCTGACCAAATCTGTCATTTTGACTGTATACTATGGTGGCTTTAGTGTAATAAGGCATAATACAATAACTACTTTAGTATAGTAAGGCATAATACAAAAGCTGTTTATACCAGACACATATTAGTGCCTTATGCACATTACAAGGCCATGTGCAAGAGGCTGTATGAAGGCATATGGAGTCTCTATGGATCCACATGGAGCCATAGGCAATCTGTGTACTACCATATGGTGGTCCAGTTGGGAGAATGTCATGGAACGAGTGTATGTGACATCGCATGTAGCATGCCATGTTTTCTGTTGAATTCTGTATGAAAATATATTCAGCATGAAATTGAAGGCATATACATGTACAATTATAGAGGTTGTATGACTGTGTTATCCCATTGTGTACAAAGGCCTTTTGGGTAATGTTGGGTTTAACTTGACATCCCAATAACCTTTCAGTTTTTGGAGTAATTTTTTTCATGGCCGCCAATCTGTACATCTCCGATAGAGCTAGATACTTTGTGAAGGTGATTGTGGCATTCTTCATTGGGCCTTGTGCAGAATACTCAGCTACACAGATACTGCAATGCACCATATGTCTCAAATAAACTCCCTCAGTTTTGAATTACTTCACTGGAATTAAACATAAGCTTCTTATGACGATTCCTAATAGAGTTAGATGATACCATCCACGGTTCTAGTTTTAACCTTGTAGATTTTTACAGATTCCCAGAACAATATAACATTATTAATTATAAGAAAAACCTTCTACTATGAACATCTTCCCAGAAAAGAATATATTATACAAAATGTAAGTGTATCATGGGCACCCCATTGCTTCGTTTTAATTGTTTATAAAGCACTGGCAGACTATTGCATAAAATCTTGTTAATCTCTAGGTCGTTGTTTATCAGAGACGCACAGTGCAGCATGTATAGATCTGCATGCATTAAGCGATTGGAAGATAGCCAAGAAGCTAGAGCGGCTTTCAAATGACTCAACAGAAAGGCAATGTTTTTATTTAGAAAGACCTTTCTCTATGCCCTTCTGCTTTGTGAAATAGGACAGTGATGCAGCGAGCGGCCTCTGACTGGTGAAGTGTTGACTGGGTGGTCTAAGGCATGTTTGAGTTCTTAGGTGACAGATATATATATAGATATATATATATATATATATATATATATATATATATATATAGTTATTCTCAAGCAGGGCCGTTTTAATACATTGGTGGGCCCAGTGCACAGCCCTCAAGAGTGGGCCCCCCACCTTCCCTTTCGGCACATTGTATAATGTACTGAATTTGCCCCCACACTGTATCAAGAGCCCCAATACATACAGTAGTTACCTTATAACACTATTTCCACCATACAGTGATTACATAAAAACTGCACTAAACAAAACAGAAAGATATCACCAATGATACCATTACATAATACCGCCACATCATGACCCCTAACACTACAACCCTATAACAGAGTGCAGTTACATCCAGTGACTCACTGGGGGCGTCTTCTCTGATCAGAGTCTGTCACCTTTTCTTTTTCTCTCCATCCAGCCTGGGCCACCTTGAAGTCTTCCCCTGGCTGTGAATCTTCTCTCCAGAATCTGCCAGACAAATATTTTAGGCTCCAACACATACAGTAGTTAGGTCCCTTGTACCCCTATACAGTAGTTACACCCCTCTGTACCCCTACATAGTTACACCCCTCTGTGCCTCCATAGTTTTAAGGTGTCCCTGTAGTATATAGCCCCTCATGTGCTCCTCCAGTTATATACAGCCCTCCTGTGCGCTCCCCCATTAGTATATAGCCCCCCTGTGCTCTCCCACAATAGTATATAGCCCCCCTGTGCTCTCCCACAATAGTATATAGCCCCTCTGTGCTCTCCCCCAATAGTATATAGCCCCCCTGTGCTCTCCAATAGTATATAGACCGCTATGCTCTCCCACAATAGTATATAGCCCCCCTGTGCTCTCCCCCAATAGTATATAGCCCCCCTGTGCTCCCCCCAATAGTATATAGCCCCCTGTGCTCTCCCCAATAGTATATAGCCCCCCTGTGCTCCCCAGTAGTATATAGTCCCCTGTGCTCCCCCATTAGTATATAGCCCCCTGTGCTCCCCCATAGTATATAACTCCCCTGTGCTACCCCATAGTATATAGCTCCCTGTGCTCCCCCATAGTATATAGCTCCTCTGTGTTCCCCCATAGTATATAGCCCCCTCTGCTCCCCAATAGTATATAGCCCCCTGTGCTCCCCCATAGTATATAGCCCCCCTGTGCTCCCCCATAGTATATATCTCCCCTGTGCTCCCCCATAGTATATAGCTCCCCTGTGCTCCCCCATAGTATATAGCTCCCCTGTGCTCCTCCATAGTATATAGCTCCCCTGTGCTCCCCCATAGTATATAGCTCCCCTGTGCTCCCCAGTAGTATATAGCCCCCTGTGCTCCCCCATAGTATATAGCTCCCCTGTGCTCCCCAGTAGTATATAGCCCCCTGTGCTCCCCCACAGTATATAGCCCCCTGTGCTCCCCCACAGTATATAGCTCCCCTGTGCTCCCCCATAGTATATAGCTCCCCTGTGCTCCCCCATAGTATATAGCTCCCCTGTGCTCCCCAGTAGTATATAGCTCCCCTGTGCTCCCCCATAGTATATAGCCCCCTGTGCTCCCCCATAGTATATAGCTCCCCTGTGCTCCCCCATAGTATATAGCCCCCTGTGCTCCCCCATAGTATATAGCCCCCTGTGCTCCCCCATAGTATATAGCCCCCTGTCCTCCCCCATAGTATATAGCCCCCTGTCCTCCCCCATAGTATATAGCCCCCTGTGCCCCCCATAGTATATAGCCCCCTGTGCTCCCCCATAGTATATAGCCCCCTGTGCCCCCCCCCCATAGTATATACCCCCCCCCCCATAGTATATAGCCCCCTGTGCTCCCCCATAGTATATAGCCCCCTGTGCTCCCCCATAGTATATAGCCCCCCTGTGCTCCCCCCATAGTATATAGCCCCCCTGTGCTCCCCCATAGTATATAGCCCCCCTGTGCTCCCCCATAGTATATGTGCTCCCCCTCCCATATAACATTGAAAAAAACAAACACTGTTACTCACCTAGGTCCACGCGTTCCTCTTCTCTTCCCTCTTGTGGCCGCACTTCCTGTGGTCACAAGAGGCTGCACTCCCCTTACCCTCGCGCCGACGCTCCAGTGACGTCGGGCGCTAGAGGGACAGTGTGGCCTCTTGTGACCGCAGGAAGTGCGGCCACAAGAGTGACTGACAGAGAGGGAGCCAATGGCTCTCTCTCTGTCAGTAACGCTGCCGCTGAAGCGCCGCAGCGGCAGCAGGTGGGCGGGGGCAGCGGCGGACGTGGGGGGCCCTGCAGGGGGCACCATGGAGGGGTAAGTAGATTACTCATCCATGGCGCTCCCCCCTGACAGGCTGGTGGCCGGAGCCCTGTGCGACCGCATTGGTCGCACATAGCAACGGCCGGCCTGCTCGGGGGGGTCCCTTTAACCAGTGGGCCCGGTGCACGTGCACCATGTGCCCTCTGGTTAAAGCGGCCCTGTTCTCAAGAGAGCTGTCAGCTGACAGTTATCTCCTGTCCTTCCTGCAGTGGGGAAAATAAGTATTTGATACACTGCCGATTTTGCAAGTTTTTCCATTTACATAAAAATTCAGAGGTCTGTAGCTTTTAGGTATACTTCAATTGTGAACAGCAGAATGTATAAAAAAAAATCCAGAAAATCACATTGTAGGATTTTTTTAAAGAATTAGGCTATGTTCACACTACGTAAAACAACGGCCGTAGTTTTCACCACAAAACTACGGCCGTTGTTTTGAGGATGGTACGATACAGCAATTCGTACGAACTACGGTCGTACGATGCACACTGCGTATAAGACTACGGCCGTAGTTTGTACGGACCCATGAAAAATGAACATGCCATTTATTTGCAACAGGTAATCTTACAACTACGGCCGTGGATTTCAATGTGGCCGCACACGTAAAATTTTTTTCGGCCAAATTAAACTTGATTTTAATGTAAAAAATTTACTGAGTGGTTTATTGGGCTAGTTGCAGTATTTCAATTAAATGACATGTTTCAGCCCGATTAAAAACATGCTAGGAGGCAATATTAAACAACAACCGTAGTTTCACGACTAGCCTGTATGGTCGTAATTCTACGGCCGATGTTTTGGCCTCAAAATAACGGCCGTTGAAAATAACGCCCGTTGTTTTACGTAGTGTGAACATAGCCTTAATTTGTATTTTATTGCATAAAATAAGTATTTGATAAGCTACCACCAACCAGCAAGGTTTCTGGCTCTCATGGACCTGTTAGTTTTCCTTTAAAAAGCTTCTACTACTCTGCGCTCAATACCTGTATTGATTTTGTCTATTTGAAATAGTTACCTGTCCACACACTCAATCACACACCAACCTCTCCAGCATGGCCAAGACCAAGGAGCTAAGGACCACTGAGGGGTGGGAGACAGAAGGGGGGGCACGGTCCCCTGAAGCAATAATTTTTCCATTAGAAAAATGATAAGGAAAACTACGCTAGCTCTGAGCTGGTATAGGTTTCCCTCTGTGTGCATGCGGGATTTATGTAGAGGCAGTATGCCTCTACATAAATCTGCGAACCGTCTGCACTACGGGGACATTTTTAAGCGCAAAAAAATCTGGACTTAATAAATGTCTATCACAGAAGTATGCCTACAATAAAAATTACAGACCTCTCTATTTTAATCTATACCTCTAGGTAGGAAAACCTGCAAAATCGACACTATCAAATACTTATTTTCCCCAGTGTATACACGTAACGATCCTGTGTTCTCTGTGGGGAGGAAAGGTAAGCTGCAGCCAGAAAGCTCCAAGAACAAAGGAGTTGGGCAGTGGAATTCCATCACACGACCCCTATCTTCATCAACATCAGTCTTGGGAGAGCCCCACACACTTTATGCTGCATGTGCAGTATAAAGTTTATGGGGGCCTTAAGATGAAGATATGATCATGGTGCGGATGCAGAAAAATAACTGGGGTTAGTAAAAGGTATGGGGAGGGCGGTAAACCAAGCCATGGATGCCAAACATGGTAGACTCTCTAGGTTAAGAAGTCAACATCTCTAGATCTCAAAGTCTCTAAAACAATAATATCCTAGAGGTCTATACTAAGGTCTCTAAGGTATATGATAGCCTCCTTGCTCTCCGCCGACAGGTGATGCCAGTAGAGAGGAAGGTCGTGCATGTTGGATTTTTACCTCCCGAACCCTTTTATTCTTCGAGAGATAAGCCGCTGCCAGAACAGTCTGCCTGCAGCTTACCCTCCCCAAAACAACACAGGAGCGCATGCCAAACATTCATGTGTGAGAGTAAGTAGTACTAAGGAAAGGAAAGACATGGAGAACATCCAAACAGTGTGTATGTAAAACCTTTCACAAAATGTTTACAACTTTACTAGGGATGAGCGAACCGGGTTCGGGTTCGAGTTGATTCGAACCCGAACATTCGGTATTTGATTAGCGGTGGCTGCAGAACTTGGATAAAGCTCTAAGGTTGTTTGGAAAACATGGATACAGCCAATGACTATATCCATGTTTTCCAAATAGCCTTAGGGCTTTATCCAAGTTCAGCAGCCACCGCTAATCAAATGCCGAAAGTTCGGGTTCGGATTGACTTGAGCATGCTCGAGGTTCGCTCAACTCTAAACTTTACATTCATAAAAAAAAAAATTCCATTAAAAAAATCAGATGACTAAAGTGCATCTAGTTCCAGACAGTAATTCACATTTGCTCACCCAATGTTTTAGTAGAGCCAGGGCCAGTTTTAGACTAAGTGTGGCCCTGGGCAAAATTTAAAAGTGGGGCCCCAAGTGCTCATCTATTGTAACACAATATGGTCTTAGTTAAACTGGTTGTTCCAGATAAAACAATTGATAGCCAGTCCACAGGATAGGCTATCAATTATTGATTGGTGGCGTGCTGACCCCAGACACCCTATCGATTAGCCATTCAGGGCCTGCAGTACAATGATAAAACCATAACCATTTGGCTCTTCTCTCTGTGTAGCGGCGACAGTGGTGACTGCAGTAGCTGCTACAGGGAGCAGAACCAACTGTTTTTGATTCTGTGCTCACTGTAGTGCAGGCGCCAAACAGCTGCTCGACAGGGGCACCATACTGTTACTGAATAAAAACCATTAACCCCCATTCTGCCATCACACAGTAGCAATGCCTCAGACAGGTAGCAGAATGCACAAAGGTGGAAGACCATATTCTACAAGTGGACATATGCAAAAGTCATGATAAATTGGTGTGGTAGAATATTGTGCCTCTCCCCACCTTGCTGCGCCCTCCTGCCGGTTCACCAGGTGAGCAGAACCTACATTGGCAAAAAGCACCCATTTTTGAGTAAACGACTCAAACACAAAATTTGTTCCTTTTTGCTGATTAATGCCATGGTTCACACTTCAGTTCAGGAAGATTTTTAAGGTATATACAGTGGTACCTTGGTTTAAGAGTAACTTGGTTTAAGAACATTTTGGTTTAAGAGCTCACAGTTTTTCAAAATTGTGACTTGGTTTAAGAGCATTGCTTTGGTTTAAGAGCTCCCTGTACTGGGTGGGAGAGTGAGTGGAGGAGGGGCATGGTCTGCATAGCGTGGTCTACAGAACTGTACTCTGACCCAGGAAGTCTCCCTCACCTTCCAAATCAGAGCAGATCCACTTCAGGCTGTGGCTTACATCAGGGGACAGGACTGTGGAGTTAATCTCTCCATAGCTGTAATCCCTCTCTCCCCGGACAGAGAGTGCTGCATGTATGTGCCCCCATATGTCCTGCTCATTCCTTCATGCTCCCTGCAGTCTCTGTCCGCCCTTGTGTTTCCCTCCTCTCTATTACTGTACAGTAACTTATAATATCACATATTGAGCTGTTTTTGAATGTTTGTTTCATCTGTTTTACATGTTATTCAGAATAATAAATCATTATGTATGGGGTGTGGAACCAATTGTCTGCATTTCTATGATTTCTTATGGGAAAATTTGCTTTGGTTTAAGAGTGGATTTGGATTACAAGCATGGCCTTGGAACGAATTATGCTTGTAATCCAAGGCACCACTGTATATATATATATATATATATATATATATATATATATATACACTCAACGGCCACTTTATTAGGTACACCATGCTAGTAACGGGTGGTCTTCTGCTGCTGTAGCCCATCTGCCTCAAAGTTGGACTTACTGTGCGTTCAGAGATGCTCTTCTGCCTACCTTGGTTGTAACGGTTGGCTATTTGAGTCACTGTTGCCTTTCTATCAGCTCGAACCAGTCTGCCCATTCTCCTCTGACCTCTGGCATCAACAAGGCATTTCCGCCCACAGAACTGCCGCTCACTGGATGTTTTTTCTTTTTCGGACCATTCTCTGTAAACCCTAGAGATGGTTGTGCGTGAAAATCCCAGTAGATCAGCAGTTTCTGAAATACTCAGACCAGCCCTTCTGGCACCAACAACCATGCCACGTTCAAAGGCACTCAAATCACCTTTCTTCCCCATACTGATGCTCGGTTTGAACTGCAGGAGATTGTCTTGACCATGTCTACATGCCTAAATGCACTGAGTTGCCACCATTTGATTGGCTGATTAGAAATTAAGTGGTAACGTGCAGTTGGACAGGTGTACCTAATAAAGTGGCCGGTGAGTGTAGATAGATAGATAGATAGATAGATAGATATTTAAAAAAAAAGTAATCCAAAATAAAGGGACATAAGGTGGAAATGTATCGTTCTTGAACAGATTGTCCAGTTCCTTTCTGTAGCGAATAAACTCTCTGACAGAGAGCCCCAGTGGAAATGTGAACCTAGCATTACACAGGTGTGCAACATACACCAAGCATATAACATACAGTATACATATATCATACGTACACCAAGTATATAACATACAGTATACATATATCATACGTACACTAAGCATATAACATACAGTATACATATATCATATGTACACCAAGCAAAAGACATACAGTATACATATATCATATGTACACCAAGCATATAACATACAGTATACATATATCTCACATACACCATGTATACAGCATACATTATCACAAATACACCTTGTATACAGCATACATTATCACACATACACCATGTATATAACATACAGTATACATTACTGCACATAAACCATGTATACAGCATATATTATCACACTTACACCATGTATATAACATACAGTATACATATATCACACATACACTATCACACATACAGCATACATTACACACATACACCATGTATACAGCATACATTATCACACATACACCATGTATATAACATGCAGCATACATTACACACATACACCATGTATACAGCATACATTATCACACATACACCATGTATATAACATACAGCATACATTACACACATACAACACCATGTATACAGGATACATTATCACACATAAACCATGGGGGACATGTATGAAAAGGCGTGAATGCCTTTTTTAGGCGCAGATGGGGCAAATCGGCGTAAAAATATTCGCAAACGGTATTTTTGCTAATATTTTTTATATTACATATTATATTATACACATTATATACATACATTATTTTGGTCTCTTTCTTTTTGAGCCATATAATGTCAAGATCAGAGACAAGTACATATTTTCTGATGTATCATTCATCCTTTAAGGGAAACTGACAGCACGGATCTGCATGTATTGGTTTCTAGGACTTGCATATATCTGTGCTGCCAGTTTCCTGTTGACGATTACACCAGATGTACATACAAACCTTCAGCGCTGTAGTGTGATCTGGCATGTTCCTAAAAAACATTCTATATTCCAGGCTGACAGTCAAAGGTGGGTCTGAGACCCCATCAGCTCCCGTCCTGCTCTCCGGCCACTGCTGTATCTTCAAGCCACCCACCTCCTCCAGAGCGTCAGAGCTTTGGCTGTCCAGGCATGATGGGAATTGTATTTGCAACAGCTGAAGGGCCTTGACTTTGACAGACCTGTACTACACTATGTTCCCCCCCCCTTCCCCTGTGTCTTTTTATTCCTTTATAAACATGAGAGAAGTTAGTTAGCATTAGTTTGACTTAACTGGATGTTGCAGTCGTTGATTAACTCTGCCAGGAAAGATGGATGAACTGTATCCATATTTTCCAGATAGCCCTAGGGCTAAATCGATCTTTTTCAGGCAGCGTTACCAGCCGGTTCAGTCCAACTTCCTGTCAGTTTGCTCATGTCTAAGATATACCCATATTTTCCGGCATATAAGATGACTGGGTGTACAAGACGACCCTCAAGGGTAGGGTACAAGGCCGGGCCGGACGGGTGTTTTTCTGGAAACAGCGCCACTCTATTGTATCTCTTTTTTCCATACTCCAGATGCCTGCAGCTTGCTCTGCCCTTCATACGGTTGCCGCATACGGCGGGGATGTGCCCATTTTTAGCTCCTCCCACCGCAACTGCAGATTCTCCAGTCTGGTGCCAAAGTTTTTCAGCACCCGCCCTATAAGATGACGCCTGGCGTATAAGACAACCCTGACTTTTGAGAAGATTTTCCTGGGTCAAAAAGTAGTCTTATATGCAGGAATATACTTTATATAGAATGTATATCCAGATCCCACATACACAGCACATGCATAGTACACCATACATACATGACATATCCCACATACACAACACATGCATAGTACACTATACATACATAACATATCCCACATACACAGCACATGCATAGTACACCATACATACATAACATATCCCACATACACAGCACATGCATAGTACACTATACATACATGACATATCCCACATACACAACACATGCATAGTACACTATACATACATAACATATCCCACATACACAGCACATGCATACTACACCATACATACATAACATATCCCACATACACAGCACATGCATAGTACACCATACATACATAACGTATCCCACATACACAGCACATGCATAGTACACTATACATACATAACATATCCCACATACACAGCACATGCATAGTACACCATACATACATAACATATCCCACATACACAGCACATGCATAGTACACTATACATACATAACATATCCCACACACACAGCATATGCATAGTACACCATACATACATAACATATCCCACATACACAGCACATGCATAGTACACTATACATACATAACATATCCCACATACACAGCACATGCATAGTACACTATACATAACATATCCCACATACACAGCACATGCATAGTACACTATACATAACATATCCCACATACACAGCACATGCATAGTACACCATACATACATAACATATCCCACATACACAGCACATGCATAGTACACTATACATACATAACATATCCCACATACACAGCACATGCATAGTACACTATACATACATAACATATCCCACATACACAGCACATGCATAGTACACTATACATACATAACATATCCCACATACACAGCACATGCATACTACACCATACATACATAACATATCCCACATACACAGCACATTCATAGTACACCATACATACATAACATATCCCACATACACAGCACATTCATAGTACACCATACATACATAACATATCCCACATACACAGCACATGCATACTACACCATACATACATAACATATCCCACATACACAGCACATTCATAGTACACCATACATACATAACATATCCCACATACACAGCACATGCATACTACACCATACATAAATAACATATCCCACATACACAGCACATTCATAGTACACTATACATACATAACGTATCCCACACACACAGCATATGCATAGTACACTATACATAACATATCCCACATACACAGCACATGCATAGTACACTATACATAACATATCCCACATACACAGCACATGCATAGTACACCATACATACATAACATATCCCACATACACAGCACATGCATAGTACACTATACATACATAACGTATCCCACACACACAGCATATGCATAGTACACTATACATAACATATCCCACATACACAACACATGCATACTACACCATAACATATATAACATATCCCACATACACAGCACATGCATAGTACACCATACATACATAACATATCCCACATACACAGCACATGCATAGTACACCATACATACATAACATATCACACATATGGTATCTTTTCACATTGTAAACAGATATATTATATTTACTTACTGTAGTTGAGTGCAGTCTAGAAAGGGTTAAATCTGCATGCAGATGCTGTCAGGCTGGTAGTTTCCCTTGTGTGTAGAATCTAACCACTGCCTTTTACCCTCCCACCACGTCCCGACTGAAGCTATAAGCTGTGTCAGCTGAGGGGAAGGAGGCTGAAGGGACACTTCTGAAGGTGGCAGTGACTAGCAGTGGTAGCACAGGCTGTATCTGCTCAGTGCTGTGTAAAGTAATCGTCACCTGGCAGCAGTTGCCCTGTCCTCCCCCCCCCCCACCCACCCAACGCCGGCCCTGGGTAGAGCCTTAGGACCGTAAATGAAACAACTTCCTTAGCATTATGGGAAAGATTTGACAACTATCTTTGATAACTGTGCAAGCCACCCTCATAGTTGTGGAAGGGGGGGGGGGGGGGGGGGTACATTTTGCTGCTAGTGTATTCCACCTTCTGCAAATCCAGGCGTATAATCTGCAGCATTTGTGCTATGTGTGAATAAAGTCTTATAATCAGGGCACACAAAGGGGAAATATAAAGTATTGACTATAAGATGTGAAGCTAATAATCACCAGACTTGTCATTGTATTGACATACAAGAAAGGAATGGAGATTGCTGGTTTACAGAGTACAGAGGTGTGAAGTGAAAAAAAATCTAATGATGTCTGCCTCTCGTGAAATGGGAAATATCCTTTGATCTACTGTTTGTTAGAGGGATGATCACCCAGCCACAAGGTTCACTTATGGAGCTTTACTCAGCCAGTTATTTCAGATTAGATGTTTGTCTATGATAGAAGCTGTATTCCTGGGATGATTTCTAATATTTCATCTTTATATCGCAAACACAAGGGAAAATAGATGTGCTTTCATCACTAGATGTGCCCTATACAACTAATCCTGGTTATACAGGGTTATAGCAGGACAAAATTGTTCAATGTTCAGGGGGATTATGTATTTGCTAAAGCTCAAAAACATGTCTGCCTCAACCTCCAGTGTCATAGGCTAAAGGTTGTATCACATAGCCCTAGCTAGCATCAGTGGGTCTTATTTGGCAGTTTTTTTCAGAAGCCATAAAGCAAAGATGTGATATAAGATGACGAAAAGTATTGATAGTATTGAGTAGTAAGCCCTTTACCCTTAAAAAAGTGCTGGAATCCTTCAAGGCAGGGTTTCAACAGAGTGCCGAATGTTCCCCAGTCCAAAAACTTACAGCCATGTTTATGATATAGGCAGGAGACATTGGGGGAGATTTATCAAAGGGTGTAAAATTTAGACTGGTGCAAACTGCCCGCAATAACCAATCACAGCTCAGCTTTCAGCTGTGGTAAAATGAAGGAGAATCTCCCCCCCCCCCCCCATTGTGTGTAGTGTTTAACATTAGAAACATCAAACAGAAAAATGTAGGAAGGCACATATTCTCAATGGAGAGGAGAAAAGAGGATAGAAGGGCTGACAGACGGGCTGATTGTGGGTGATGTCGGCACCTCCCCCTCTATATAAGGCAGTTTGTTTCCGGAGGTGGCCAGTCAGCAGTGTGTGAAGGAGAGAGCAGGATGGCAGCAGGCAGTTAGAGCAGAGCAGGGAGAGACTAACAGAGGAATAGAGAGGAGAAAAATGGTGGAAATTTAATGATTTAGTGGCTGATTGACATTTTTTAAATTATGATTTTCTGATTCTTGACACTTTTACAACAACATGCTTTAACAAATTTGCCCTTCTGTAATAGTCCCAGTATTGTAGCTACTATAGTTTTGGCTGTTTTAATGAAATTCGTTAAGATTCTATTGGCAAATTTGACCGAAAACTCGCGAAGCTCGTGAAAAAAATTTCTGCCTGTTTCGCTCATCTCTAATTCTCAACAGTTATAATTTTCCAGTTAAACATGGTTTGTATCAAAAGGGCAAGAGAATGCTAAGCTAAGAAAACAATCCCCACATCATTGCACCAACAGCCTGAACTCTTCACTAAAGATGTAAGGGATCATGAATAAATATGGTTTCCGACAAATCTCATTCTTAAATGGTCATTTGGAATTAATTTGGACCTTTTAATAGTGGAGCTGAAAAATCACCTTTGCAATATATTTTCATTAAAATATTTTTATTTCTTCCCTAAATCGTCGGTACACTAATCAACTATATACTTTTCTGGACCAGAGAATGATGACCTGTCAGAGGTCCTTAAGGTCTGGGTTTTGGAAAGACTGCCCTATAGTCAGGGCCGCCATCAGGAATTTCGGGGCCCCATACAACCAAAGTGTCTGGGCCCCCCACATTAATAAAAAAAAAATAGTGTGTTCGCCCCACGCCTTGCTGGGAGGTATAATTTGGTTCCGATCAATTCTAGAGAACTGGCTCATATACCCCATTTTCCCCAGTGGCTTAAAATGTAACCTCTGTTATACAGTTATAAAATTGTAGAAACTAAATGTGAACAAGGTGCAATTCAAATAGACACTTACTTGTATAGCTGTCTCTTGTGCTCTGTATGCAGTGCGTTATACTCACCCCTGCAACGTACAATTTATAGCGCGTCTACAAGCCCAGCGGGGCTCATTATGATGGAGACTAAAACTTATACAAGAGCGGGGTAGGGGTTCCTCTGTATTTAGAATGCTGTTGAGTACTAGGCAATGCCCCGTTTGGGGTTATTGAATTTCGAGGGTCTGGGGGGCTGTGTGATTTGTATATGTTCACCAATATTCCCCCCCCCCCCGGTATGCTCACTAACATAGAATATGTTGATAAGGCTAATATAATGAGGCTGTTTCATGTTAGTGAGCATATACAAATCACACACCCCCCCAGGCAGACTAGTTTAGCTCACCCAAGCCAGTGATAGCGAATACATGGCGGTGAGAACGCTTTCTAGGAGATCCTGTTTGTGCAGCAGAGGTTTCTTTATCCTGCTCTGCATAGACCCTCGAAATTCAATAATCCCAGATGGGGCATTGCCTAGCACTCAACAGCATTCTGAATACAGGGGAACCCCTACCCCACTCTTGTATAAGTTTTAGTCTCCATCATAATGAGCCCCGCTGGGCTTGTAGACACGCTATAAATTGTACGTTGCAAGGGTGAATATAATGCACTGCATACAGAGCACAAGAGACAGCTATACAAGCAAGTGTCTATTTGAATTGCACCTTGTTCACATTTAGGTTCTACAATTTTATAACTGTATAACAGAGGTTACATTTTAAGCCACTGGGGAAAATGGGATATATGAGCCAGATCTCTAGAATTGATCTCACACACAGACACCAGCACACATGTATACACACATACAGACACCAGCACACATGTATACAGACACCAGCACACCAGGGCACAATAAAGTTTGAACTTCTGCAACCTGGAGAAATCACCTGATATCACCTGCAGTCCTATGTAACACCACATAACACAGTGGTATCTCTGAGTACAGATAATGTAGTAGCTGTCACCTGCAGTCCTATGTAACAGCACAGATAACACAGTGATATCTCTGAGTACAGATAATGTAGTAGCTGTCACCTCGGGGCGCCCCTACTAAATGATGTTCTACAAAATAAGAAAAGTGTCATACAGTGACTCACCGGTGATGTCTTCTTTGATCTGAGGCGTCACTTTCCCTTTTCCTCTCCATCCGGCCCAGACCTCCAGGATGATTCCTTCCAGATATGTTTCATCTTTTCAGAACCTGCGAGACAAACAATTTAGGCTCCGCACATTTCTAGCAACTTCCTTCCCTTTCTCCCTCCTGTAGGCTCCCAAAGTAACTGCGCTGTTTGGTATTATGTGCAGTAAAGCGAGTAGGAATGTGGGATGCCCCCTGTATGTAGGATTCCCTGCTGTGCCCCCTGTATGTAGGATTCCCTGCTGTGCCCCCTGTATGTAGGATCCCCTGCTGTGCCCCCTGTATGTAGGATTCCCTGCTGTGCCCCCATGAGCTAATAATGCCCCTAGAGGTGGCCCCCATGAACTAATAATGCCCCCAGAGGTACCCCCATGAGCTAATAATGCCCCCAGAGGTGCCCCCATGAACTAATAATGCCCCCAGAGGTGGCCCCCATGAACTAATAATGCCCCCAGAGATGCCCCCATGAGTTAATAATGCCCCCAGAGGTGCCCCCATGAACTAATAATGCCCCCAGAGGTGCCCCCATATACTAATAATGCCCCCAGAGGTGCCCCCATGAGCTAATAATGCCCCCAGAGGTGCCCCCATATACTAATAATGCCCCCAGAGGTGCCCCCATATACTAATAATGCCCCCAGAGGTGCCCCCATATACTAATAATGCCCCCAGAGGTGCCCCCATACACTAATAATGCCCCCAGAGGTGTCCCCATATACTAATAATGCCCCCAGAGGTGCCCCCATACACTAATAATGCCCCCAGAGGTGCCCCCATACACTAATAATGCCCCCAGAGGTGCCCCCAATGAGCTAATAATGCCCCCAGAGGTGCCCCCATGAGCTAATAATGCCCCCAGAGGTGCCCCCATATACTAATAATGCCCCCAGAGGTGCCCCCATATACTAATAATGCCCCCAGAGGTGCCCCCATATACTAATAATGCCCCAAGAGGTGCCCCCCATGAACTAATAATGCCCCCAGAGGTGCCCCCATATACTAATAATGCCCCCAGAGGTGCCCCCCAAGAACTAATAATGCCCCCGGAGGTGCCCCCATATACTAATAATGCCCCCGGAGGTGCCCCCATGAACTAATAATGCCCCCAGAGGTGCCCCCATACACTAATAATGCCCCCAGAGGTGCCCCCATACACTAATAATGCCCCCAGAGGTGCCCCCATATACTAATAATGCCCCCAGAGGTGCCCCCATATACTAATAATGCCCCCAGAGGTGCCCCCATACACTAATAATGCCCCCAGAGGTGCCCCCATGAGATAATAATGCCCCCAGAGGTGCCCCCCATGAACTAATAATGCCCCCAGGGGTGCCCCCATATGCTAATAATGCCCCCAGAGGTGCCCCCATATACTAATAATGCCCCCAGAGGTGCCCCCATACACTAATAATGCCCCAGAGGTGCCCCCCATGAACTAATAATGCCCGCAGAGGTGCCCCTAAAAAAACAAACATCCTACTCACCTAATCCGCGCTGTGCAGGCAGCAGCTCTTCCTCCTCTTCGGGCTCCATCTTGCGAGCCGCAGGGACGGGACTTCAGGCAGGCGTGATGACGTCACATGATCACGCCTGCCGGAGAGGTCACGGCCCGGCCTCCCATAGGCTGTTGGTATGAAGTGCCGGCAGCCAGGCCTGTATTTAGAGTTTATGCTGCCCTAGGCACTTTGCACGCTGAGGCGCCCCCCCCCCCATTACTGTACATGCATGGTATATACCCTGGCACTTGGGTGTCGCTCTGCTTGATGCCCGCTGTTCTCATCAAACAAATGTGATGGAGGAAGGAAGGAGGCCGGGGACGTCTTAGTTTGGGGACCGCTTCTGTCCAGTGTCGGACTGGGGGACCTGGGGCCCACCAATATAGAACCAGTGAGACACGACATGCTGACCTGCTCCTTTCCTGAATTCATCTGTATTTGTGACAAATCCCTACATTTATACAGCTCTCAGGGTATGCTGGGAGTTGTAGTCTCTGAGAGGACAACCCTGTAATAAATCACTGTGTGCAGAGGCTCCTGGTGGCTGCAATCTGTGGGTGACAACCATCAGCCCTGAAGGTCCAGCAATACATCTGTCTACACTGTACTACAACTCCCAGCATACTCTGAGGGCTGCAGACTGTCAGTACATGCTGGAAGTTGTAGTGCCTGCAGCTGTTGTAGTTGGGTCCTATACACTGGATGCTTTGTGGCATATAAGAATACAAAGATCTGTGGGGGCTCAGGGCAGGGAAGTGACCCCAGAACATCACTAATAGGGGATAGAACAAAACATCTACCACTATCCCCTATTAGTGATGTTCTGGGGTCACGTCCCTGCACTGAGCCCCCACAGATCTATGTATTCTTATATGCTACAAAGCATCCAGTGTATAATGCACCTAGGACCCAACTACAACAGCTGTAGGCACTACAACTCCCAGCATTTACTGACAGTCTGCAGCCCTCAGCATATGCTGGGAGTTGTAGTGCCTGCGGATGTTGTAGTTGGGTCCTTTTTTAAAAGTTTGCGCTAGTGTACTGTAGTGACCGCGGGGCTGTGTTAGTACACTACCGCAAACAATACACTGACCCATTTAGACCCCAATGGTACACAGGCTCTGCACACTATAGAAGTGATTACAGCGCAGTTACTAATGACTCACAGGTGACGTCTTCTCCGATTGCCGTCGCTTCTTGCTTTCTTCTCCATCTGGCGCAGCAATCAAGAAGACTTCTCCGACCACAACTAGTCTGCAAGCAGGCAGCTGGGGGTGACTGGGGAAGGGAGGCAGCTGGGGGTGGCAGGGGAAGCCGCTGGGGTGAAGGGGAGAAGCTGGGGTGACAGGGGGAAGGAGAGCAGCTGGGGTGACGGGGAGGGGGAGCAGCTAGGGGTGGCAGGGGGAGAATCTGGGGAGGCAGAGGGAGCAGCTGGGGGCAGGGGGAGTAGATGGGGGCAGGAGGAGGAGCAGATGGGGGGGCAGGGGGAGCAGCTGGGGTGAGAGGGGCAGGGGTAGTAGATGGGGGCAGGGGGAGCAGCTGGGGTGAGAGGGGCAGGGGGAGCAGCTGGGGGGGCAGAGGGAGCAATGTGGGGCAGAGGGAGCAATGTGGGGCAGAGGGATCAGCTCGGGGGCAGCAGCTGGGGTGGCAGGGGGAGTAGATGGGGGCAGGAGGAGCAGCTTGGGTGGCAGGCAGGGGGAGCAGATAGGGGGCAGCTAGGGTGGCAGGGAGAAGATTGGGCAGCTGGGGTGGCAGGGGGAGAAGATGGGGGACAGGCGGAGGAGCAGATGGGGCAGGGGGAGAAGATGGGGGGCAGGAGGAGCAGCTGGGGGGCAGGGAGAGCAGCTGGGGGTGCTGGTGGAGAGGCTAGAGGGTGCAGGAGGAGAGGCTGGGGGTGCTGACAGAGAGGCTGGGGGGTGCTGACAGAGAGGCTGGGGGGTGCTGACAGAGAGGCTGGGGGTGCAGTAGGGTAGGCTAGGGGGAGAGGTTGTGGGGTGCAGGAGGAGAGGCTTTGGGGTGCAGGAGGAGAGGCTGTGGGGTGCAGGAGGAGAGGCTGTGGGGTGCAGGAGGAGAGGCTGTGGGGTGCAGGAGGAGAGGCTGGAGGAGAGGCTGGGGGTGCAGGAGAAGAGGCTGGGGGAGAGGCTGGGTGGTGCAGGAGAAGAGGCTGTGGGAGAGGCTGTGGGGTGCAGGAGGAGAGGCTGAGGGGTGCAGGAGAAGAGGCTGGGTGAGGCTGTGGGGTGCAGGAGGAGAGGCTGGGGGGTGCAGGAGAAGAGGCTGGGGGTGAGGCTGTGGGGTGCAGGAGGAGAGGCTGTGGGGTGCAGGAGGAGAGGCTGGGGGGTGCAGGAGGAGAGGCTGGGGGAGAGGCTGGGGGGTGCAGGAGGAGAGGCTGGGGGTTGCAGGAGGAGAGGCTGGGGGGTGCAGGAGGAGAGGCTGTGGGGTGCAGGAGGAGAGGCTGTGGGGTGCAGGAGGAGAGGCTGGGGGGTGCAGGAGGAGAGGCGGGGGGGGGTACAAGAGGAGAGGCTGGAGGGGGTACAGGAGGGGGGGTACAGGAGGAGAGGCTGGAAGGGGGTACAGGAGGAGAGGCTGGAAGGGGGTGCAGGAGGAGAGGCTGGAGGGGGGGTAGAGGAGAAGAGGCTGGGGGAGAGGCTGTGGGGTGCAGGGGGTGAGGCTGAGGGGTACAGGAGGAGAGGCTGTGGTGTGCAGGAGGAGAGGCTGTGGGGTGCAGGAGGAGAGGCAGGGGGGTACAAGAGGAGAGGCTGGAGGGGGTACAGGAGGGGGGGTACAGGAGGAGAGGCTGGAGGGGGGGTACAGGAGGAGAGGCTGGAGGGGGGTACAGGAGGAGAGGTTGGAGGGGGGGTACAAGAGGAGAGGCTGGAGGGGGGTACAGGAGGAGAGGCTGGAGGGGGTACAGGAGGAGAGGCTGGAAGGGGGTACAGGAGGAGAGGCTGGAAGGGGGGTGCAGGAGGAGAGGCTGGAGGGGGGGTAGAGGAGGAGAGGCTGGGGGAGAGGCTGTGGGGTGCAGGGGGTGAGGCTGAGGGGTACAGGAGGAGAGGCTGTGGTGTGCAGGAGGAGAGGCTGTGGGGTGCAGGAGGAGAGGCTGGGGGTGCAGGAGGAGAGGCTGGGGGTTGCAGGAGGAGAGGCTGGGGGGTGCAGGAGGAGAGGCTGTGGGGTGCAGGAGGAGAGGCTGTGGGGTGCAGGAGGAGAGGCGGGGGGGTGCAGGAGGAGAGGCGGGGGGGGTACAAGAGGAGAGGCTGGAGGGGGTACAGGAGGAGAGGCTGGAGGGGGTACAGGAGGGGGGTACAGGAGGAGAGGCTGGAAGGGGGTACAGGAGGAGAGGCTGGAAGGGGGGTGCAGGAGGAGAGGCTGGAGGGGGGTAGAGGAGGAGAGGCTGGGGGAGAGGCTGTGGGGTGCAGGGGGTGAGGCTGAGGGGTACAGGAGGAGAGGCTGTGGTGTGCAGGAGGAGAGGCTGTGGGGTGCAGGAGGAGAGGCAGGGGGGTACAAGAGGAGAGGCTGGAGGGGGTACAGGAGGGGGGGTACAGGAGGAGAGGCTGGAGGGGGGAGTACAGGAGGAGAGGCTGGAGGGGAGGTACAGGAGGAGAGGCTGGAGGGGGGGTACAGGAGGAGAGGCTGGAGGGGGTACAGGAGGGGGGGTACAGGAGGAGAGGCTGGAAGGGGGTACAGGAGGAGAGGCTGGAAGGGGGGTGCAGGAGGAGAGGCTGGAGGGGGGGTACAGGAGGAGAGGCTGGGGGAAGAGGGAGCGGCCGGGGGAGCAGAGGCAGGTGAGGCAGGCTTGGCAGGTCCCCCCTTCCCATGTAGCTTTGGTCCGGTGAGCTTCCGGCACACGCTGCCTCTATCACTGGCCGGAAGCTCACAGCTGCAGTCCAGGAACTTCTCTCCTGCTCGGCGCGATGACGTCACGTGCGCCGCTGCCGAGCAGGAGAGAAGGACCGCAGGGCTGCAGCTGTGAGCTTCCGGCCAGTGATAAGAGGCAGCGTGTGCCGGAAGCTCACCGGACCGAAGCGGCACAAACCCCCCCCCCCCAGGTGGCAAGGGGGGCCGTGCGGGCCCCCCTAGCGTAGCCCCCCCCCCCATGTCTCTTAGGGTCCGGGCCCCATACGGCAGTACCGGTTGTACTGCCCTATCGGCGGCCCTGCCTATAGTAATGCAACAACTCTATGACTGAAAACACACTCCTTTGACCCCTTTTTAAGACAAAAAGATCTGTATGTCACTGTGGCAGCTGTCTGTGTTTTCATGTACTAGCCAGAATCCTGCTCCACACTGATGAGAGGCAACACCCCAAAACAGCTGTATGTGGATGGATACCTGGCCTTGGTTTTTCCCCTTGTCATTACATTGACTTATAGGGCCACTTAATATGGTGGTTTTGGTGGTTTCCATACAGGAGGGTGAGCACTTCTCGGAGGGATATCTGGCTAGTCCTGTGTTTCGAGACTCTTAAATGAGGCTTCACAGGCTCTTTTTGCACAGTACTATATGTAGCACGCTGGATCCGGAATTGTGGCATGGTTTCTATTATGGATAAAAAAAAAGCCTTAAGCTATGTTCACACATCGAAATGACGGCTGTTTTTTTGAATGCCCATTATTTAAAGCCAAACGACGACTACAAATAATGATAATGTTATATGCGGCCCATTTTTGGTGTAAATGACGGCAGTCTAAAATAAATGGCCATCATTTTGTGATTTTTACGTCTGTTCTAATTTTTTTTGCCTGTCATATAATCAAACGTATACCTATCATCTTTCATGAACTGACTCCTTTTCTTTTATCACCTTTTTAATTCAGAACCTCATAGCTTTATTTTAAAGGGCTTTCTGGTGAAACAACGTGCCCATCTCAACTTCTCGGCAGGCAGAAGCAATGGGCCGCGGGAGAGTAGAAGCTTGTGGAACAGGAGCTATAGGGGGAAGGGGAGGGCCAAAGTAGTTATTACTTGTTTATTAGTTTTACATCATGCTCAGCAATGTGGAAAAAATATTACTACCCTATTTAATATAAAATATGTCTAAACCACAAACATGAACATTCCTTATCTTCCAAGGCTTATCCAGACTGGTTTCTAAATCATCATAACTCAATATGTTGTTTACTAACAAGTTTGATTTTGAGTAACACATTCAATTAGCAATGTTAACAGTAAGGGCAAGTAGAACATATGTTCAATTATCTCCATAACCATTCATTGTAATTTTCCAATGCTTAGATGTTTAGAGAATATCTATCAGGAATTTAAACAATGTTGTTAACAATACAATGACCAAATATCGGAGGTACATTAAGCCCCTGTGTTCACATGTTACAGTTGGGGGCTGGGTTCACACTTTGTATATTTCAGGCTGTATTTGGTCCTCATGTCAGGTCCTCATAGCAACCAAAACCAGGAGTGGATTGAAAACCCAGAAAGGATCTGTTCACACAATGTTGAAATTGAGTGGATGGCCGCTATATAACGGTAAATAACTTCCATTATTTCAATATAACAGCCGTTGTTTTAAAATAACAGCAAATATTTGCCATTAAATGACGGCCATCCACTCAATTACAACATTATGTGAACAGATCCTTTCTGTGTTTTTAATCCACTCCTGGTTTTGGTTGCTATACAGCCTCAAACATACAGCCTCAAATATACGTAGTGTGAACCCAGCCTTAGGCTACATTCCCACGTCTTTTTTACGTGAAAAACGTCCGTCTTTTAATCATAGTGATCAATAATATTGCCCTTCTTTTTCGATAGACACATTTTTTTGTGTAAAAAAGACATTGCGGCTGTGTTTTTACTATTTTTTCAACAATTTGTCCAAAAATATGGTAAATATGGTGTAAGTTTTTACTGAAATTTGCTCAGTAAAAGGCTAGGTTCACATTATGTAAAGATCATGTTCTTCTTTCATAACTATGGCCATCATTGTGAAAATAGTGTCCGCTATTTAAAAAATCATGGACGTTATTTGCCCAATGATTGCCGTTGTTATGAAAAGATGGCCGTCATTTTTCCATAGTGTGAACCTAGCCAAATAGCAACAGTTTCAGAAAAATCACACCAAAAAGGCAGTAAAACCCTAACATATGAACATTTTACATGGGAGTTTGGGGTTATTATTTTTCACCAGTATTTATAAACCAAAACCCTTGTTTCAGAACATTAAAGGAATTGGTCACTTTATAGTAAAATTGCACAGTATTAGTACTTACTGCACTTACAGCAGCTAAAATCAGACTCTCCTCCTCTATGGTGACCACTGAGCCTGTATGCCTATAGAGGACACTGAAGGCAGGGCATGGTCACATGCTCCTCCATGTTGACCATCTTATGGACTGCAGGCATTACCTCCAAAATACTGCTCCATGCAGGCTGAAAAGAACCGCCTGAGGAAAAGTATCACTGGCCTCACTAATAATAATAGAGCCCTGAGTATTAACATCTTGTATGTACATTTAAGAAAAATTATTACAAAGCATCCCCAAGTAAAATAATATTACTCCCAAGAAGACACCCATCCCCCCTTCCCTCAGCTAAAATATTCTGGAAAAAGGCTTCCTGGATCAATCATAAGCTGATATGGGCTCAGTCCTTGACCAAAAACCAGAGGAAGTCAAGCTTATAATAACATACTTGGTAGTTGGCAGCTGCGTGTCTCTGAACTGAACAGGAGTAAGGCACCAAAAAAAAATATATACACTCACCGTCCACTTTATTAGGTACACCTGTCCAACTGCACGTTACCACTTAATTTCTAATCAGCCAATCACATGGTGGCAACTCAGTGCATTTAGGCATGTAGACATGGTCAAGACAATCTCCTGCAGTTCAAACCGAGCATCAGTATGGTGAAGAAAGGTGATTTGAGTGCCTTTGAACGTGGCATGGTTGTTGGTGCCAGAAGGGCTGGTCTGAGTATTTCAGAAACTGCTGATCTACTGGGATTTTCACGCACAACCATCTCTAGGGTTTACAGAGAATGGTCCGAAAAAGAAAAAACATCCAGTGAGCGGCAGTTCTGTGGGTGGAAATGCCTTGTTGATGCCAGAGGTCAGAGGAGAATGGGCAGACTGGTTCGAGCTGATAGAAAGGCAACAGTGACTCAAATAGCCAACCGTTACAACCAAGGTAGAAGAGCATCTCTGAACGCACAGTACGTCGAACTTTGAGGCAGATGGGCTACAGCAGCAGAAGACCACACTGGGTGCCACTCCTTTCAGCTAAGAACAGGAAACTGAGGCTACAATTTGCACAAGCTCATCGAAATTGGACAGTAGAAGATTGGAAAAACGTTGCCTGGTCTGATGAGTCTCGGTTTCTGCTGCGACATTCGGATGGTAGGGTCAGAATTTGGCGTCAACAACATGAAAGCATGGATCCATCCTGCCTTGTATCAACGGTTCAGGCTGGTGGTGGTGGCGTCATGGTGTGGGGAATATTTTCTTGGCACTCTTTGGGCCCCTTGGTACCAATTGAGCATCGTTGCAACGCCGTAGCCTACCTGAGTATTGTTGCTGACCATGTCCATCCCTTTATGACCACAATGTACCCAACATCTGATGGCTACTTTCAGCAGGATAATGCGCCATGTCATAAAGCTAGAATCATCTCAGACTGGTTTCTTGAACATGACAATGAGTTCACTGTACTCAAATGGCCTCCACAGTCACCAGATCTCAATCCAATAGAGCATCTTTGGGATGTGGTGGAACGGGAGATTCGCATCATGGATGTGCAGCCGACAAATCTGCGGCAACTGTGTGATGTCATCATGTCAATATGGACCAAAATCTCTGAGGAATGCTTCCAGCACCTTGTTGAATCTATGCCACGAAGAATTGAGGCAGTTTTGAAGGCAAAAGGGGGTCCAACCCGTTACTAGCATGGTGTACCTAATAAAGTGGCCGGTGAGTGTATATATATATTTTTCTAATTCTTTCAATCTACTGTATTTGAAGAAAACATGACAATAACAAATGCATAGCTACAGAATGTAAACACACATTCTTAAAGTTACTTTTTTTTATCAGAATCTATGATTTCTGTGAATCTGAATAAATCACAATTTGGGGGCGTTTGCTCTGACAACCACAGTGCAGCTAGGAACACACGCAGTGAGACACTGCACCCGCAAATATTAATACAAATACAAGTACAGCTTTTACTAAAGCAAACAAATTGATTAAGGGTACAAACCCACTTGCCGAATCTGCAGCGAGTCTCCTTGCTGCGTTTTTGCAGCGAGACTCGCTGCAGATCCCAGCCCTATACTTTCATTAGCAGAGAAACTCGCAGCAGGGATGTACATCCCTGCTGCGATTTTGTCTGCAGCCCTTCCCATTAACCCCCTAGCCGCCGGACATTATACATTACCGGGTCCCCGTTCCTGCTTGCTTCGGGGCTCCCGGTGTCTTCACGGCCCGCCCGGCCAATCAGTGCACTGCGGCAGGGCAGCGCACTGATTGGCCGGGCAGAACGTGCCGGGAGCCGCCGAAGCAAGCAGGAGCGGGGACCTAGTAATGTATATCCTGCCTGCAGCCCCGATCGCCCCCAGCCCCCGGCCGCATGATCGCCCCCCGCACCCCCCGGCCGCATGATCGCCCCCCGCACCCCCCGGCCGCACGATGGCCCCCTGCACCCCCCGGCCGCACGATCGGCCCCCGCACCCCCCGGCCGCATGATCGCCCCCCGCACCCCCCGGCCGCACGATGGCCCCCTGCACCCCCCGGCCGCACGATCGGCCCCCGCAGCGCCCGGCTGCACGATCGCCCCCCGCAGCCCGTGCCGGGGGGTGCGGGGGGCGATCATGCGGCCGGGGGCGATCGGGGCTGCGGGGGGGGATCGTGCGGTCGGGGGGTGCGGGGGGCGATCATGCAGCCGGAGGGTGCGGGGGGCGATCATGCGGCCGGGGGGGCGATCATGCGGCCGGGGGGGCGGGGGGGCGATCCTGCGGCCGGGGGGTGTGGGGGGCAATCATGCGGCCGGGGGCGATCAGGGCTGCAGGGGGGGCGGGCAGGATATACATTACCAGGTCCCCGCTCCTGCTTGCTTCGGCGGCTCCCGGCACGTTCTGCCCGGCCAATCAGTGCGCTGCCGTGCCGCAGCGCACTGATTGGCCGGGCGGGCCGTGAAGACACCGGGAGCCCCGAAGCAAGCAGGAACGGGGACCCAGTAATGTATAATGTCCGGCGGTTAGTGGGTTAGTTAGTTAGTGGGGGTTAATGGGGAGGGCTGCAGACAAAATCGCAGCAGGGATGTACATCCCTGCTGCGAGTTTCTCTGCTAATGAAAGTATAGGGCTGGGATCTGCAGCGAGTCTCGCTGCAAAAACGCAGCATGGAGACTCGCTGCAGATCCGGCAAGTGGGTTTGTACCCTAAAGAAATATGGCCAAAAATTGGACAAAAACTATATTCAAAAAGGTGCCAGAAATGGGCGTTTTCAGCAGTTGTCTTTTTGCATTTAGAAAAAAAAAAATAATATATATAAATATATATATATATATATATATATATGTGTGTGTGTGTGTGTTCTCAAATGTAACATTTTAGACACAAATCTGTAAATAATCGATCTTTTGCTTATATAATATATAGTCACAAACATGTAGAGATTACTCACCGTTACAAATGATCCCAGCATTCACAAAATGTAAAGCAAGATTATATATTTGTATACATATATATATATATATATATATATATATATATATAAATAGCTCTTTTTAAATACACTCCCCATTGACCTGAATGTCTCAAGCAAGTGGAATTAGTTTGCGTAGTCATTTCATCCCCCCCCCCCCCCCATACATTAAAACAAAGGTTGCTGAAATTTACAGATACTCAGCAGAAAGGAGAACTATGTTTAACACCTCTCACTGCTGCTCAGGTTTGCACTGCATCATAATGTGTCCTTATCCCCTCCAGCAGCAATATGAGCAATAGCACAAAAAAAAAAACGAGTAAAATGTCCCGGAATTGTCGTGAAAGTGGCAGGAATTCTGGCCACTTTGGAACGGTTTTACATTTAGACAGCAGGTGCTCTCCAAGATGTGGTTATGGCAACAAAATAAATGATGGATAATTGCTTTTGTGACAACTTGCCAATTAAATTAGACTCAGCAGAATAACATAATGACAATTTGTTATGCTCTGGTGGGCACTAACATACCAATCATAATTAAATGCTATGACTGAAATAGAATGCTCTTCGACGCCGGAATATATAACCCCAATTCCCTCTCAGTGAAACATTATAGGCTCAAACTTGATTTTAATTTCTGTGGGATAATAACATTAGTACACGTCAGAATTTGTTTTCATGTGCATGCGTGTGCTTACAAGAGACTGGAGTTCGGAGTGATTTAGCATATTTCTGTGCTGCATGTCACTTCTCATCACGTATCTCGGGCAGAATTGTTTAGGCTGCAGTTTAATACTGGCTCCGAAGAGATGACTCAGTGCCACTCGCCACCACTTGTCATTCATGGATCATGGGACGTTACTTTGTAACTCGTTAATATTCATTAAACCAATGTGAACTGTTAAATGAGAACATTGCTCCTTAAAGAATGACTGTAATAGAGATATATGGAATGCATAGAAAATATGAAAAAAAAAAAAATTAGGACAAACATGCGCGAGTCATAATTCACCCCATCGATATCCTTGAAACTGAACTGTTTGCACTAGAAGATCCTATTAAAAAGAATCATCTCTCAGTTACAGAGTACGGCTATGTTCACACTGCGTATGAGTCCGGCCGCATTTCATACGCCGCCGTACATGTGCGGCTGAAACTACGGGCGTGGGAAAAATAGACATGCGGCCAGATGCGTACGAACCGCGAACATACGCCCGCAGTACAGTTATGCTTCCCTAGCTTGTTTCAAAGCGATCTGAGGCAGGTTATTTACTTGGAAATCTTCGCCCAGCCCCATAAACCCCACAGAACCTTTTGGATCGAAAAATCAAGTTCGAATTGGCTGAAATAAGTACTTCGTACGGGACCGCATGGAAATCCACGCCGTGAGTTTCAACATTTCCGTCCTCAAACAATGGTCTTGTTCATTTTTCACGGCGCCGTATACGATCCGGCCGTAAGCTCATACGTAGTGTGCATTGTGCGGGCGTATGTCGTATACTTTCAAGCGAAAGCATCAACCTCAAAACTACGTGCGTATATTCGCGGTTCACACTACGGACGGATTCATACGCAGTGTGAACATAGCCTACTACTGCAAATAAGGAAGAACACAATTGACTAGTAACCCAACAAACGTATTTTATTAATAGGGAATCTATTGGATGGCTTCACATAGTGTAGAGGCCATACTACATGGCACGATATAGAGAAGGAAGCAAGCGCTGACCTGTAAGACCAGTCCTCGCTTCCTTGTTGTTTCCTGTTTGCTGCCTGTGCTATTAAATGTACAGACCGCAAGTGGGAGGAGCGGTGGGGGGGCATGGGGAGCTGAGGGAGGGGCTTACTGGATGACCCTTAGATTGTAAGCCAAAAGAAATCAGCAGCGGTCTGCTGCTACCGCTTTGTTTACATGGGGCGGCATGCAGCAGACAGTTGCTATTGTGATCGTGATTTTTTAACATGTTGAGTGACCATGATCAGCCAACATCATGCATGAAGGTAGATCTTGGTTTTTAACATTAACATGGCCGGACCGGACAGTAATCGGCCAAGTATGGGCGATTATTGCTTGGTGTAATAGGGTCCTTTCTAAGCACAGTGCAATGTGAGGGTTAATAGCATTTTTACAGGCAAACCTTTCAAAAAGTGATCTTGTGAGACAAGTAATTAGCATTCTTTCATATATGCAAATGAGCAGCAAGTGCCCACAGGGTGGGGCTGATTGGCTCATAGACTCAGCATCCCCCTGTTGCCTTCTGCATTTGACTGACAGCCTCTTTGCTGTTTGCTGTAGGGAATAGATGTGCTGGGCACTTGAGGTGATCATCCCAGCCCTGTGTACATATACTTTGCATTTTTAAAACAATGCAAATTGCTTGGCTCAAAAGCAGAAAATGACAAATCTAAAGGCATGCCAGGGTACAGTACATAATACCACATGACAGGTTTCTTTTATATACCAGCTACATGCGCACTGTCCCACATCCCTGTTTCTTTTGCTGCTAATGTTGTGTATACTGTATGTGTAGGGAGGCACTGTACTAACATTTATTCACCTTCTAAAGGGTATTGTGTAGGATGAAGGATGTATGTACAGCATCAGACTAGGTTCACACAGTATTTTTGCTCAGTATTTTGGTCTTCATTTAGCAACCAAAACCAGGAGTGGATTGAAAACACAGATAGGCTATGATCACACACTGTTAAAATTTAGTGGACAAATAATGGCCTTTATTTCAAAATGACAGTTGATATTTTAAAATAACACCAATTATTTGCCATTAAATGACAGCCATCCACTAAATTTCAACAATGTGTAAAGATAGCTCACATGCAGGGACCGCTTTTCTGCGATCGCGTCGTGGGGGGCGGTCCGGCCACTAGACCATCACGGATGGGGGTAAATAGCCATTTATATGCAGCTGTCCACTCTGACAGCTGCATTTAAATGGCTAATTAGCGGGTACGGCGATTGGGACCGTGGCCACTAATTGTCGCGATTCAAAGTGGGGTCCCCGCGCGGCCCCGCTGTAAACTTCCCTAGCAATGCCAGGGAGTACATTTACACCCTGTGTCGTTAAGGGGTTAAACAACATTCCACAACAGAGATCAGTGATTAAAAAAAAAAGCCAGCTCCTACTTGGCATAGCTCTGTCCCAGCACTACGTAACGGGGCCCACCCCATTACTCAGGTGGACCCTGTAATGTAGCGCTGTGACAGCATTGCTTGCTTGTGCTATTATCTGTCTCGAACTCTCAAACATTGCAAAGCTTACACAGAGTCTTTGTAGTAGCTTTCCATGACATAGTTTAAATTTGAAAAGACCACTGGAATAAATGTAATGTTAACGAGCCCTTCTGAAATAACACCAGCAGCCCAAAGATGCCACCCGAGTCAGGAAACAAACACAGGGATGGAGGGTTTAAAACCAATGAAAAGGTCTATCCCTTTCTACTTGCTTTTGCCCTTAGTGATCAAGAGAATTTCATGCTGTGACTAACCTTCATGCATTTTTTAGCAGTAATATCAGGTCGTAAAAATAGCAAATGCCAAGTAACATGAATGGACATCTACTTTCTCTTTTATGGGTAACATAAGTCATTATACAGCTAACTATGTTCTGTTCAATCTGTTTTCACAATGGTCAAACCTTTCAAGCGTAGCTAAGTGTCATAACAAATATAAAATAATACAGGTTTTATACTTTCAATATACTTTGTGTAAAACACTGCTACCAAAGAAGCAGGAACGTGAAAAAAATAGCAACTGCAATATACTGTCTAGGATGCTAGTGGCTCTACATAATGACGAGATCTTAAAGGGAATCTTGTCACTAGGTTTATGCGTAAATGAGGGCAGCATAAAGTAGTGACAGAAATGCTGAACAGATCAGTGTATTACTTACATCATTTTGTTCAGCCGTTCTCCTAATATGCAGGAGAATAGGATTCTTACCAAACCCCTCCACCTGCCCTCCAGCTGCTGATTGACAGTTAACTGCCTATACACAGCATGGATAGATAACAGCCAATCAGCAGCTGGTGGGCGGAGTTTTCTGCTTCTCATTAATGTTGAGGACTACCAAAAAGGGGAGAAACCCTGCTATGCTACTCACTTATACCAGAAAAGCCACCATATGGCTCTTAACCCCTTAACGACACATGATGGGTATACCCATCATGCGGCCGTTAAGGGGGATCAGAGAGGGCTCCCTGTGTGAGCCTTCTCTGCAGCCCCCGGTCCCCGATTGCTATTTGTAGCCAGGGACCGCAGGCATTAGCCACCGCGGTCAGCTAATTAATTATTCAAATGCAGCTGTCAAAGCTGACAGCTGCATTTGAATAGTGTATGTGCCCCCTGTCCCTGGTGTCTAATGGGGGATCTCCCCCTCTGCAATGCGATCGCGGAGGGGAGATCCGTTGTAATGAGCTGAACGGGGCTCAGTGTCGGATAGACGCTGATCCCGGCTTGGCAATCCATGTAGATGGTCTGCTGCAGACCATTATAATAGAGCACCGATCTGATGGCTGTTATATACACAGCATTGATCTCAATGGGAGATCAGTGCTGTGTATATAGGACTCCCCCAGGGGGCTTCTAATTGCTGTATGTGAAAACAAAAACCTTTTCCCATTTTATAAATAAAAATAAATAAATTAACAAATTTGGTATCACTGCATGCGTAATCGCCTGAACTATTAAATGATTACATTCCTTATCTCACACGGTAAATAGCGTAAGCGCAAAAAAACGCCAAAGTGCAAAATTGCACATTTTTGTTTACATTAAATCCAGAAAAAATGTAATAAAAAGTAATCAAAAGTCGCATATACGCAAACAAGGTACCAAAAAAGAGAACAGAAAAAAAAACGCAAAAAATTAAACCTCACACAGCCCTAAACAATAAAAGCGTTAGAAGGATGGGAATAGAGCGATTTTAAACACATTGGGAGGCATTTATTAAGTCCGGCGTTTTTTACGCCGGACTTAAAAATGCCCCCGCAGCTCCGGCAGTACGGGGATTTATGTAGAGGCGGACTGCCTGTACATAAATCCTGTGCGCGCCGGTGCGCACCGCCGAAAACCTACGCCAGCTGAGGACTGGAGTAGGTTTTCGGCGTACATTTGGGCGGAACGGATGATAAATCGCGCGGACTCTGAGTCCGCGCCCTCCGTTCCGCCCACTTCCCGCCTACTTTCCGCCCCCTTTCCGCCCCCTGGCGTACTCGGCGGAAAGTGCCGATTTGCAATTATTTTATTCGCAAATCGGCCATTTGCGTATAAAATAATACGCAAATCGGCACTTTCCGCCAAAAATCATCCGTCCGCCGGATGATAAATGTGGCCCATTTAGTTTTCTTTAAAAGGTTTACATTTTTTAAAAGCCATCAAATAATATAAAAGTTATACAAGTTAGATATTGTTGTAATCTTACTGACTTGAGGAACATATAACATGTCAGTTGTACCATAGGGTGAACAACGTAAATACGAAACCCCTCAAAATAAAAGAAATTGCGCCCTTTTTCACATTTCACTGCACATATAATTTTTAAAAATTTTTAAGCATAATTTATTTTAAAAAATTAAGTCTTTGTTTGCAAAGTATAATTGGTGTTGCAAAAAATTAGGGCTCATGTGGGTCAGTGGGGGAAATATGCAAGCACAGTGGCCTTTTAAACATGAGGAGAAAAAAAAAAGGGCAAAAATAAAAACTGGCTCAGTCCTTAAAGGGTTAAATATTGCCACCTTTGACAACCCAAAAAAGTAACAATGGGGGAGCATTCATGAAGACCAGCGTATAAGTAGACCAGTTTAATATAAAGCCCCGACTCCTTGTCCCACAAGTAGTTTAGTTTAGGTGGTTACAGCACGATATGGCGTTCCAGGTTGGCAATAACCTCTAAAATCTTGAAAAATTTTTAGTCAGAAAGGGAAATTAGCTGTGCAAGGACTCTTCTGCCACCATGTAACTCTTTGGATTCTTCTGGCTACAGTTAAGGTCCCCATACACCTTCATATACCTTCAATAACCAAACAATCGGTTGGTTTGTCATTTACCTCTCGCATCCTCTTCATACACATGAATGTTTAGCACGGCAGGGGAGGGGTAGGCCACAGCCAGGCTACTCTAGCTGTGACTGGTCTCCCTGAGAACAAAGGGGTTGGGCAGTGATTTTTCATCATCTGTTGGTGGACGGTCAGAACAGCCCCATACACCTTATACTGCAGCGAGTATGGCCAACAAAAGTATAAAATGTATGGGGACCTTTAATGCTGCATGGCTTACATGTCACAATTGTCACAACTTATGCTCTACTATCCATCACAATATGTGTAACCATGAGTACAAGTCTTCTCAAGCATTTTTACCACAGCTAGCAAAGCTATGTAGGCCCTTGGTAAGGAACCTCCTAATTGGCCTTGCTTTCCTAAGGGGGTAATCTGCATCCATTGTGTGGCCTATTGGGGGCAGGGAGTAATAATTGGCAATTTTATGTAAAGTGCTGCTGAATCTGTGTGTGCTATACAAATAAAAGCATTATTAATTATTATTATTATTATTATTATTATTATTATTTTGCTCAAAATCGGCTGTTTGTTTACAAATTAAGTTTGATTAAATTCATTAGGAAATGGCCTACTGTGTGCACACATTCATTTTAAGGCCGTAATTCATACAGCTGTAAACTTAATTGACATGTGCTTTATTCGCCCATTTACAGCTGGAAAAACAGCTGATTTTCTAGTCGATATTTGCAGCCAGTAAAAATGGTAAATTTTCAAGCAAAAATGGCAAAAAAAAGTCCAGTTCTTTCTCTGCCATTTTTCATAATTTTTTTTTTTTATGGCAGAAAAACTCACAGTAATACAATGTTGCTTCATTGGCTGATATAACCTATTGTCTAATAGTAAATGATGGCTGAGCTTTTAGCTGTTTGTGACTATAATCTAATATTTTTATTAGGGTCTATTAGGGGAGGCTACAAATCACTAAATGCTATAAGACACAATTGTACAGGGTAAAATAAATGTCTTCAACACCAGGGCAGTATAGAAAAATATAATTTTGCATAAAAATACACCAAGATTTATTCTCTTTGTCACATACAACACTTTGTGCTCCTAGCACGTTTTTTGAGTCATGTTTCTTGGCTTAGAATTAATAAAATGTCAGGGGTGAAGGGTTCAGACATAGATTCTTTCAGTTATAGGGTATGTGACATTACTTTGTGAATAATGCTGCCTTATGTCCTCAACTCTTAACTAGCATTGATTGATCATTTCAGCGCCAAAGGGGTGACTTGATATATTAGTATTTCATAAACTTTGGCGTGACTGAAGCAATTACGTAGTATTCAGTAAGTTATAGTGTTTTGCTCAGGAGCTTAGTGGCACATTCACAGCGACATTTCATACTATGAATCACGCCACATATTTCACAGCACAGCCCTATGGCCAAACCGGAAAGTTAGACCGCCTGACGTAATGAAAAAGCAAATAAAGGCAAAGCTTAAGCTGTCACATAGATAATAAATTAAATACTTTGCTTATCAGTAGACATTTCACTGTATTACAGTAATTAGCCCCTACTGACTTACTGAACATATAAGGTTGATGGCAAAACTTTGCTTGCGTTACATTTATGATTGAAGTTCTTCAAAGGTCTTAAGAGGATCTGTAGCCTCCTTCAAAAATATGAGTCATCACATATGTGGACCTTCCCCCTTCACAGATTTGGACCATTCTGTTCTGCTATTGATAGTCTTAGTTTGGTTGCCTGATGTGCCTATGAGGGCCTACACTGAAATTGGGTCTGGATGGTCACTACTATTCAGTTCTCAATTGGAAGAGCGGTCAGGTTCATGTCTGGTTGACAAATAAGCATTGTTGACCACACCCTATGACAGTCTATGAACATTACTGGTGTCTATGGATTGTCAAGGGGGAGGGTGGCCACCCAGTTAACAATCTAGGCCATTATTAGCATTTTGGGTGCATGTTAAAGTGACACTGCCACTCTCGTTTTGCATTATGACTTCTCTACACAGGTGTAAAAGGTTAATTTAGCAGTTTTCATATTTTATATCATATGTCATATGTCATGGTGCTTGTTCCAGTTAAAAGTAATCTTTTATTATCTGCAGATTGTGCCACCTGGGTGGGGCTTCTCGACCGAAGCTCCTCTTATCCCCGCCCACACCAGACAGAGTAACCTAACTGCTATATGAGGGCACAAAGTTGACCTAAGTACTATATGGGGACACAGAGGGACCTAATATGTGTTAAGATCCTAACATTGTGGCCCGGGCCAGATGGAAAGGCGAAAGTATCAACTGTATTTCTTATCTACTGATATCATTCATTTACTGTTCTAATACTTACTTATTGTGGTTCAATTTTCCATTCTTTTACGGGGTATTAAAACTCTTTTGCATCCCTTCTCCCTTTTTAATGCCTCTGTCTAGATCTCCTCATTAACAGAATCTGTTTCTAAGTAGTCTTGCCTTCTTCTTCATTCTGAGAATTTCTTTTAATCCTCAAATACCGGCCTTTGGGAATTCCTGATTTTAGGAGGTCTGAATGAAAAATCTAAGAAAGCTAAGTGTCTTTTCTTATCATAGAACTCAGAATACATTTTTAGTCCATTAATATAATCAAATTTACTTTTGAGATTCATGAAAAGAAAATTAATTTCCTGGACATCTTAATAACCAAGTTGCTGGGAAAGTTTAGACTGGACTCCAATGAAAAGATATAGCAGCAAATAGCTTACTTACGGGAAACAGTGTCTTTTATAGTGTTACATTTATCTGTATTAACTTTTTTTTCTTTTTGTTTTTACATATGGTTTATCGGTATGCATTATTTTTTTTATATGTCATCTCCCTTACATAATATATTTGTTTACATTTATATAGCTATTTTATCAATCTTTATTTAACAGTGCACATTGCACTTTATGTATGCAGTGATATCTGTTTTATTAATTGCATATCACACCTACGCACCTATTTTCTATATTTCACAGTATATGCCATTTGCCACTTAAGTATCACATATCTTATTATTAGTGCATCTGGTATATACTGTATAAAAATATACATTGGCCCAGACTTATTTAGCTGTATAAAGCAGAAACTGTCCAAATGTGCTGATCGGTTCCCTCTAAATCCAGTTTACAGTAGAATTCCTGGGATTCATAGCAACTTACAGATACACTATATAGGATGTCCAAATATACTACAAGGCTACCCCGCTTTCAATTGATATAATAAACTAATTGTGGAATAAAATGATTTTTTTGCCATAGCAACCAATGATAGCTAAGCTTTATGGTAACAGAGCCTGTTAAAAGGGTTATCCAGCACTACAAAAACATGGCCACTTTTCCCCCTACTGTTGTCTCCAGTTCAGGTGCGGTTTGCAATTAGGCTCCATTTACTTCAATGGAACTGAGTTTTAAAACCCCACCCAAACTGGAGACAACAGTAGGGGGGGAAAGTGGCCATGTTTTTGTAGCGCTGGATAACCCCTTTAAGATACAAATACTGAGCTGTGGTCGGTTGCTATGGGAAAGGAAGCCAATGAAACCAAATTATAATGGGAGAGAAGGTATAAAATATACATAAATACTACTTCTACTCTTTCTTCAATCCCCTCTAGATTTAGCTTTATTTAAAGATGCATGAAAAAAACCTGCAGGTGTAAGAGCACCTTTATAAGCCTGAGCTAATTGTAGACAATCTGTAACTTTAAATCCAATAAAACTGACAATTATCTAATAACTGAAATACATTTCATCAAGATTAGGGGCTTAGGAATCCAATGTGAGAAGTTTTTATAAAAGAACTTATACATTCTGTTCTTGATAGGGCTGTGCTAAAGACACAAAAATTACACTTTACAGAATTCAACAGGTCGTCTAATCACATTTGTAAGAATTAATTTACAATGGAACATTGTCTAATGCGTGCTAGCCTGATTGAGATAATGGATGCAGATTTGTCGCAGCTAAAATGAATTTGCATTATTTGCCAGCTTTGTCATTGATTTTCTACCTGGTTGGATACTTAGCTGCATAATAAAAAGTAGATTTATTGCCATTCATTCTGAAAACATGTTCTTTCTATAAAATACTAGAAATTTGTAAATTTTTTTCTATTTTAGGCAGTAAAAGCAAAATAGGTAAGTAAAATAGGTATGAATTTAATGATGTGTTACATTAAAGTCAATGCACACATTGTAAACATTTTCCTTTTTTTATTACAATGTGTGCACAGATTGACATCTTTTCATAGACTTTAATGTAGCACATTATTAGAGTCAAAATAGAACTGTGCTTTATATGGTTGGATTTGGCATTTATTTTACTATGTGTGAACATAGCCTTATAATGACCATTGGGCTAATTCCCCGTTCTTTAGTTACCAACAATGCACACCTGCATGGGTTCTGCCGATCTAATAGTTAAAGGAGTACTCCGCCCCCCCAAAAAATAAATAAATAAACAAAAAAGAAAAAGAAAAAACACAGACACACACAGCATAACTTTGTAATGTGTGTTAATTAGGCTTTAAAAGTAAATCGCTGCACTACTCCTTTAGGGTGATGAGACCAGCCAGTAGTGCATCTCTTCTCTTCAAGCAACCCATAGCATCTGCATGAGCTGCCTCTATGGTAAATACATAAAAGAAATCTACTGCTCCATATTACAGAGCCAAAGTCACTTGGTATGCCACTACGTGGTGACTTCATATATAACCATATTATTTTTTCAGTTTTAGGTAAGACTACCTTAGTATACCTTTAAATCTGCTACACTAGAAACCATGGGGGATACTAAAGGTAGGTTCACACAATTTGTTAGGTAAAAATACAGCCATATTTCGATAATTATGGCCATAAATAATGATCATGATCATTATTTAAAGTGGTAGTAATAAAAATATGTCCATATGTTCACCACAAAAAGGTCCTCTGCCCCATAACGTATGGCCGAGACTGCGCTTTTGACTATGATTCAGTGTCTGAATTGTATGTTTCCTTTGCACCAGTCTAAACTTTGTCACTCCTCTGTGAACAAGCGGTACGCGAAACGTGCCTTAGAGGTGGCAGCACACAGTTTATATCAGGTACTGTCTTTCTTTCCCAGTGATTGAATTAATTATTTGTTTTGGGAACTTTCTCATTACTATTACGGTATACTATTCATCTGTGCAATAGCAGGCAGGCATTCAGTGCAATACAGAGCACTGAAGCCAATACAACCGTGCAGGGATTTTTTGTGACTTTGTGTATACACTTTCATACCAGCAGTAACTATATTATAATATTTTTACATAAGATATACTGCTTTTTTAATATTTCCTTGTGTGTTTAGACAGTACCTCTCGTGTGCATGATTTTTATCCATGTTGTGATTTTAATATACTACATTAATAAAGTGATTTATATTGTTCAAACAGTAGTAGCCTTTTTTGTTTAGGAAATTGTTGATAGTAACCCAGGCAGGTTAGGTGGTCGTTATAGGATATAATACCCTAAAACTTTCTGATTCTTAAACAGTGCAAAGTAAGAGGGCTGGTCTTAAAATGCACCAGCTTTACTACAGAGGCTTAGGCTGTTTGATAATTCTGGCACATCTGTCTAGTCTAAATGCCCTACTACACCAAATGACTATTGGCCATACTTTCCCGAATAGCGGCCTTCCGATGTAAAAGTGCATGATAAAAGACCATGATCAGCAACATGTATGATGTTGTCTGATCGTGGTCCT
Source organism: Dendropsophus ebraccatus (assembly GCF_027789765.1). Lineage (NCBI taxonomy): Eukaryota > Metazoa > Chordata > Amphibia > Anura > Hylidae > Dendropsophus > Dendropsophus ebraccatus. The sequence continues at coordinate 118,594,527 of NC_091458.1, read as the reverse complement.
TCAAAATGTTAAAAAATCACGATCAGTGCAGAGATGGTCTCCTGCTCCTCGCTCCGTGTAATAGCAGCGGTGGCAGCAGATCACCACTGACTTTAATGGTCAACCCAACAAATCTGAGGATCATCCGGGCAGACCCTCCTGCTGCTCCTCCTCGATAAGCAAGACAGGGTATAAAAAGTGTCAAAATGCATAGCAAATGTGACGCACATTATCTAGGAACATTTTAAATGCACATTACACCAGAATCCTGGTGTATCTACAATAGTAAATCAGCCTCTATATGCCTTATGCACAATAACTTTATATTAGGAAGACTTGTACACATTAACTTCTTCATGAATAAAGGTGATGGATACATTGATGTCCAGGTCAAATTAAAGCAATGAAGCAATCAGCCATAGGGCTTTTATTTTTCCACCTACAGGGCTGGTTGGGGTGTCATTTTTTTACGCCATGATCTCTAGTTTTTATTGGTATCATATTGGTGTAAGAAAAACATTTTGATTGTTTTAATAAATTTTTTTAAACATAATTTTAAAAAATCAGCAATCCTGGTGGGTTTTTTTTTCACTTTTCATTCACGCTGTTCACCATGTGTAACCAATATTGTTACATTTTAATAGATCGGACAATTATGCATGCTATTATATGTAATATGTTTATTTTTTAAAATATTTTTATTTGTATAACGGAAAAGGTGGTAATATAAATGTTTATTGGGGCATTTTTATTACTTTTTTATGTTTTATACTTTTTTTTTTTTTTTTGCACATTTTCTCTTGCACATATAAGTCCCTTGGCATTCATCAGTATTATCAGCGATTTGTACACAGAGTCTGCCTGAGAGCAGACTCTTTCTACAAATCTCCGATCCAACAAGACCGAGGTAAGTGGCTTACCCCAGCCTGTCGGTACAAGTAATCGGTACCCCCGCAGCCATCCTTGTCCTGTCACTGACTACCTTAAATGCTGTCATCGCTGTGCATTGCGGCGTTTAAGGGAGTTAATTATAGACAGCTGCGGGACCACGGCTACCTGTCATCATGCCCGGGTTTGGGGACAATAATGTGTGCAGGGCCGCTCGCTTTGAAATGGCCCTGCACACATTAAAACCCCCTCACAGTCAGGAACGTTTATATAATGTTCCTGCTGCACGGGGTACTTGCAGCAGGAATGTATATAGCCGTATGGCTGATGTGAAGGGGTTCAAAAATTGGTAAGGATCAGTTATTAATTTACTGCACAATCACTTCTTTGCATTTTTAAACCATATGGGTCCACTATGGTGTTCCTTTCCATCCACAGGAAGTTGGCTTCTATAATTCCATTGCACTTAGTTTTTTTTATCCAGAAACCTATCAAAGCAACATAACCAGAAATCTTATCTGAAATTTTCATACATGTGTTATTTCAAATATGGCCCCAGGTATTTGTTCATCCATATTTATAGTCTGTCATAGGGAGATGAAGCCCCATGCTTCAGAGGAATGCAGATTCATAATCAAGATAAGCAACTAATTTGGTTAATTAAAACTATAGAGCGAGCTTTGCTGCTATCTTGTGCCTGATTTGCATATCTCTAAAATATCATTTCAGTAAATAGCAATTGATGTATTTAAAAGTGTTAATAAATTTGAAATAAATCATATTTGTTGGCTTTTGAAATGAAACTTTGTTACCCGTTGTTTTTTCATTTTCTAGTGAAAAATTCAACAACACCCATTTTATGAGCTCACTTTCTTCCTTATTGTGGGTATGCCTTTATTTCTGGCAGGACTGCAAAAGCAAATCTTTCTATATATTCCTATAGTGCTCCATCCTCCTGCTACCCCCAGACCTCTTAAAATCATCAGCCTCTTCCCACTGCCAGTTGAATTGAAGCAAATGTACCACTAGGTACATTGCTTTTTGTTTTTTACCTATTTTTTTAAAACCGCTGATGGTTCCCGGGCACGGTGCTGGTCTATTACTGAGCACCGGCCGGGAATAAAGGCCCCTCAGTGTGATGAAACCCGCTCCCCTCTGTGACGTGCTTCTAATGGAGCTGCATCACAGAGGGGACAGGGTTTCGTCACAGTGGTGGCCCGTGGGCCCGCCTCCAGTGCTTTATGCCCAGCCCGGTGCTCAGTAATAGACGCCGAGTGCGGGAACTGGCCAACGGTTAAAAAAACGACTGCGGCACTGGCATCCCCACACCGTTCTGTTCATGTATAAAACACCAAGCGATATACCTACTGGCACATTCACTTTAACCACTTTTATACTAAGCCGCACTTAAAATGGGGAAATAAAAATGGGGGGAGATTTATCGTGCTGTCTTATAGTAAGTATTTTTATTGTTGCCCATAGCAACCAACCAGAGGTCAGCTTTCATTTTACCAGAGCAGTATGAGAAATGAAATCTGAGCTGTGGTGTGGACAACAAAAAGAATCTTAAGACTATACTATAAGACATCGCAATAAATCTCCATCAAAGTTTCTTTAACTTCACCACTTCCACTTGTACTAATAATTACACTACACTCATGCTATGCCCACTGTTTGCCACTAACCCCAAGGGTCACCCCACACTCACTGACAGGACAGTGAGCCTCTCTACTGACAGCATGCACAGGAATGATAGTCACTCAGCCAGACAGGCATGCCTGTTTGCCCTATCTGTAAGCAAGTACAGAGTGGGTGTTGGTGTTAGTGGCAGGAAGTGGGTACAGTTTGAGTGTAGTGTCATTTTTAGTACAGGCTGTGTGGAGGGGAAAAATGGTGCAGGTTGCACAGTTCACCTGAAGAGGCCATATTTATTGCCCAATTATTGGTGCGGCTGCAGTTGAGTTATGGTGCATTTACACAGACAGATTTATCTGACAGATTCTTGAAGCCAAAGCCAGGAATGGATCTGAAAAGAGGAGAAATCAGTCTTTCCTTTATGACCTGTTCACTGTTTATAGTCCTGGTTTTGGCTTCAGAAATCTGTCAGATAAATCTGTCTGTGTAAACGCAGCATTACTCTCTCTATGCAATATACAGGACGTGTGCATTGCATAGTTAGTGTGTTCTATATGACAATTATGACAGCTCCTCCACTCTCAGAGCTGTCATACTGTCATGGCTAAGACCACCATGCAGGAGAGGAGTTGGGAGAGGCTACCCTGAAACCCATCAGAGATTTTTCTGATGGCCTTTAGGGCTAAAAGCCTGCCTACAGCTAACAAAGGGGGAGGTGAATTTTAAGCAGTCCCAATCACAAACATTTTTTTAACATAATAAATATAATGAGCCTGTTTCTTCCCCCTTAATGACCAAGCATTTTTCATTGCCGCCTTCCAAGTGCCATAACCTTATTATTTTTAAGTTGACATACCTGAGGGCTTGTTTTTTGCGGGACAAGTTGAACTTTGTATAGGTACTATCTTTTGATACATATTTGAACTTATTGATTGCTTTACTTTCCTTTTTTTTCAGAGGCAAATAAAAAATAGTCAATCTGGTGTAGTTTTTTTTAATTTTTATAGCGTTTACTATGCGAGATAAATAATAAGAAAATATGTGTATGGTTTTATTTTTTATGTTTTATATAAAAAATATTTTGTAAGAGGAAATTGTGTAGTTACATTTCTTTGAGAGAGGGGATTGGGGCTTTTTTAATATTTAATATAATAAATTTATATTTTCCAAAACTTTGATTTGTACTTTTTATTATTTCCATAAAGGGACTTTGAAATGTAATTTACCGATTGCTAATATAATACACTGTACTGCTAGTATAGTGCCGGGCATTATTCTGTCAACACGCCGTTGACAGGTGACCTAATCGGCCTTGCCGGAGGCAGAACTGAGGAGACACCAATATATGGCATACCTAGGGGCCTTCATTAGACCCTCTGCTGCTACAGAAATTCTTCTGCATTCCAGCGGTCGTGTCACCTTGGTGCTGATGGGGTGTCAAGTGCCCACAAACCGTTTAACCCTCTCCGGCCGCCGCACTGTAAATTAACATCGCTGCAGCCTATGCCTGAAGCTGCAGTGACATTAATTTACGCTTCGGCGCTTGTGTCATCCGTGGCAGGTCTCGGCTATCAGTGACGGCCAGAGACCCGTCGCAACCCTCAGCACCGTAGCTGCGCACCGGTGCTGAGAGTTAACCCTATAGATACTGCGGTCAGCACGACCGCAGCATCTATAGGGCTTCTGACAGAAAATTCTCCCCCTACAGAGGGAGAATTCTCTGTCTGCTGTCCATCGGGGCTCTGCGAAGTGATCGCAGGGCCCCTATGGTAGACATGGAAGCCGGAGGCCGGAGGGGGGAGGAAGGGAAGGCTGGGCACGCGAGGCATGCGCCCGTGAGGTCTGCCCCCTCCCCTCTCTCCCCTGCCGCTGTCACAAGATTGTAACAGCGGCAGGGGACAGAGGAGAGGGGGCAGACATAGGGACATCAGCTTATAGGATCATTATGATCCCATAAGCTGATGTCCTAAAACGACCTGGGAATCGAGGAATCAATGACCCCAGGTCGTGAAAGGGTTAAATGACACAATTACAATTTGACTACAGCATCTAAGGGGTTAAATTACAAGGATTGAAGGTTTCTCTGCTCTTTACAGTTAGAGCAGGGGCCTTGCTGTCATGCAACATCCAAGTTTCCCTGATATTCTGCACAGGAGACCAGTGCCAGGCTGCTTTTGCCCCGCCGACAAAAGATGTACTGTGGTCATTAAGGGGTTAAAAGATGCAAAAACTTACAAGGCTTTAGAAAATGAGGTAAAATAATAGCAAAAAATACCATATATGGATTAATAGAAAAGCAGAAGCACAACGCATTGAATAACGTTAACTAATTCTATTGAAAGGATAAATCTATTGCCTGTCAGATCTAAAGATGAGTCAGTTATAGGCAGAATCAGGCTTGGAAAAAATCTACAGGATGCCATTAGATCAGATGCATGAGTATAGCTGGATATTGCGGCTTTAACTGTCTGGCAGCAACATTAAAGGCTGGTGTTAATTTTAACCTAAGTCCAACTTAATTAAGAGTCTTTAAAGAGGCTTTGAAACCTGGAGCCTTAGGAATTGACCTTGGTGTGCGAATGTCATACATGGACTTTAGAAAGGTTTCCGATTTTATGCCGTACACTTGTTGCAATGGTAAGGCCATGGCTTCAAACAAATTAGGGAAGCTGTGTTGTATCTTATCAGCCAAAATCTGCTTTTCTCATCTCTGGCACAGACAGCAACATGCACGTGTAGAAAGCAATAAGGGTTACACTACATCTATTAAAATGACAAATAAATCTTGTCAGCATATTAGTTTGCAGGCTTTGCTATGCCGTCTGACCCACCTCTATCTAATTCACATACAGATGTTCTTCTGAAAAATGCTTTCTTGGGTCACCCCTCCTCCACGGATGGCTGGAATGAAGGGGCCTGTGCCTGTAATAACATGAAAACTAAGGCTTCATAAAAAGTCATAAATATGGCTTCATGCCACACAGGTTGTTCAATGCTTATAGTTATGTATAGAAAAAATTAAAGAAATGTAAAATATAATAGACAGGACATCTCTCCCAGTCCCATTCAACAGAAGCTGCTTGAGCTACTGTAACACAATATGATGTACAATGTAATGCTGGGTGAGATAGGAAGGTGTCAGAACTAGAGATGAGCGAAGCGGGTTCAGGTTCGAGTCTATCCGAACCCGAACAATCGGCAGTTGATTAGCGGGGGCTGCTGAACTTAGATAAAGCTTTAAGGCTAAGTGGAAAACATGGATATAGTGATTGGCTGTATCCATGTTTTCCAGACAACCTTGGAGCTTTATCCAAGTTCAGCAGCCCCAGCTAATCAAATGCCGAACGTTCGAGTTCGGATAGACTCGAACCCGCTTCGCTCATCTCTAGTCAGAACACACATTATGCGGCTACATAGGTGCAGGTTGGAATATCATCTAATAAAGCTTCTACAATGGGCAAGTAGGCATCAGAACTAGACCATGGAGCAAAAGAAGACAGTTACGTGGTCTAAAAAATTATATTTTCTTTCACATGATAGAGATGGTTTGATATTTGACTTGGCATTCATGTGGATGTAACATTGACATTTATCACCTAACTCAACTTGGTTGCAAAGCCAGTAGAAGCTTTCATAGCAATGGGATTTCCTAATGGCTTCGGCCACTTTCAGCAACACTGCAAAAGTTGTTTAGGGATGGTTTGAACTTAACAAACTGTATTCCCCGGATCTTAGTCCCATCTTTAGTCTAATCCAAGGAGGCCACAGTGTTATGCCTTCCTTAAAAGAAAAAGGCCTACTGCTCCCTACTTACCTACTATGCACGGCCTGCTGCTCCCTTTTAGCTGCAGCTTCTAGGGATGGCCCACCGCTGTAAGGCTCAGCCCACTTATTGCAGTGTGAGCAGGCTGGCGTCTGACCTGTATATGTCCACACCGTGTCCATCCGTTTTTTAAATTGGAACTAGGGATGGTCCGAACCGAGTTCGGTTCGGGTTTGTACGAACCCAAACCCTCGGTAATGATTCCCGCTGTCTGCAGCAGGCGGATCCAGCGGGAGGACCGCCTGGAAAAATGGGATACAGCCATAGCCATAGGCTGTATCCCATTTTTCCAGGCGGTCCTCCCGCTGTATCTGCCCGCTGCACGGAGCGGGCAGACAGCGGGAACCCGATGCCGAGCGTTTTATTGTTCCTAATTGGAACAATAAAAGAATAGGAAAACATTGGATGGTGAGTGTGGCTCTTCTACTTTTCTTCTTCATTGATACTTTGTTGTTAAGAAGCTATTTCTAAGACAGCACCTCCTAATCTCTCCCGAGCTGTGCCAGATACAAAGAGACAGTAGTTCTAAGCACCGCCCCGCCCCCCACAGCGTCATCCCGGCCGCCCCCTCTATTGATTATCATTAGAAGGAGCAGGCCGCTGACGTGGCAGTACTCCTCCTAACAGTGCACCGGAGTGAAGATTACTCTGACTAACAGCGCAGGACCGGCACTGAGGAGGAAGGTAACACACATACCTTCCTCCTCAGCATCCCAGGTGCTAATGGGGGCTATCAGCAGGTTAGATTTGTCTAACCTGCTGATAGTTCCCCTTTAAGCTTTTTATTTGGAATTTCCCCGCCCCAAATTTTTTTTCAGTTTTGCAGCATATTTCATAATAAAAATTAAGCATTTAACTACTAAGTACTATTGGTGTCACAAAAAAAAAGCGGTTTGGCCTTTTAAACAAAAGTGGAAAAACGAAGATTTGCTCAGTCCTTCAGGGGTTACAGTCCTATTATTTACTTTGTAATGATGCATGATATCTTTCTAGTTACATGGCATTTATTGGATCCAACAATGACGCTGTACTAGAGAAAATAATTTTTTTGTTTTTGAGACTAGATTTATTTGTAACACCATGGTGTTTGTATATGGTGCAGTGGTAAAAATTACTATACAGCTGTCCTCTCACATATCTGACCTTTTGAGTTTTTTTTAATGCATCTGATGTATGATATACTTTCCTATATGAATGTTTTGTGAGTATAATAAATATATGTTAGAAAGAAGCTGGTTTGTTTGTGATATTTCCCCACTGGAGACCAAACTTTGCACTGTATTATAGGGATTTTGGAGATATAGACCAAATTAATTTCCTGGTGGAGAACTAATTGTATTTTTAATTTTTATTTATTTAGAAATTACAGTAGAACCAGATACTAAAATTTGTTCTTTTTTCTGATTCAAATTTTTTTTTCCACAGACATCTTGGGGCAGGTATCTTGATGTTTTAAAGCGACTCTGTACCCACAATCTGACCCCCCCCCAAACCACTTGTACCTTCAGATAGCTGCTTTTATTCCAAGATCTGTCCTGGGGTCCGTTCAGCAGGGGATGCAGTTATTGACATAAAAACAATTTTTAATCCGGCAGAGCTGTGTCTAAAAGCCGGGGCTTAGATTTGTATATGCATTAGGCTGGCACAACCCCTCTGTCCTTCCTCCCCACTCTCCTCAGCATTAGAAATGATCCAGGAACATTTACTGCTGTTTAAGCTTTGCACAGGTGTATTAACGATCCAGCCCATGTTCATTATACACACAGGTGGGGAATAGGAAGCAATCTGCCTGGATCATTCCTAATGATGAGGAGGGTGGGGAGGAAGGACAGAGAGGGTGTGCCACCCTAATGCATATACAAATGTAAGCCCCGGCCGTTAGACACAGCACTGCCGGATTAAAAATAGTTTTTATAACAATAACTGAATCATCTGCCGAACGGACCCCAGGGCAGATCTTGGAATAAAAGCAGCTATCTGAAGGTACAAGTGGTTTGGGGGGTCAGATTGTGGGTACAGAGTCACTTTAACAGCATTTAGTGAAATGTTTTACGGCAAGCCCCGTGGGCTATAGACACAATAAACCTGTCCTATTCAGGTGAATGTGAAAGCTTTCCAGATGTGCTCAGCAACCCTTATGGACAGAACAGCTGTAAATTCAGGATTATTTTATAATATAGATAGTGAACTAGAAAATTAGATTAGATTTCCTTTAAGAATTGTCCTGTCCTCCTTTTCTATACAGTGCACATAAGTGTCCTCTAGTGCAGCGCTTCTCAAACTTTTTCTACTGGAGCCTCACCCAACAGACCAATACCTGGGGCTCACCAGACTGACCAAGAGGATTCTGGGCCTCACCATCTGTGGTGAAAGTCCATTTAAAAGCTGAAAATAATGCTAGGGCTGCCTTTCACCCGTCTCCCAAGCTCTTTATACCAATAAAGCAAGTACCAAATAAATTAATAATGTTGCTAAAATGGAGATTTTTGCAAACAGTAAAAGGACTGTACAGATCATAGTTACTTTGTGAAAACTGTCTCCCCAGCTGGGCCTCACCAACAACTAGGGCAGCATTCAGCATTTCACAACATTGTATGTCTTTCTATGTACAATAATATAATTTTATGCTACGGGAAGGTGTGATGGGAAAACACATGCACAGCCAGGTCAAGCAATCCAAGCATGCAAATGTATGGGGAGTTGTGAATAATACGTGTGGCAGCTGTACACACTTTGTTGATGTTATGCTGATGACATCTATAGACAAGACTTTGTTAGCCTTGACCTAGCCCACGAACAAGCTCAACAACAGGCGCAATCAGCTCAAAGATATCCAAAAAGTATATAGTATATTAAAAAACACAACTGCTACAGTTGTGTATGAGTGAGCGTATACCACGTTCAGGTAGTAAAACCAAAAAAATTAATGGTTGTAAAAAAAAACAAAAACAATGCGTTTCGGCTCCTTTATTTCGTTCTGGATCCTTCATCGATCCCCATTGAGTGGGGTTACTCACAAAGGCGCACCCCAGCTATTACACAAACTATGGTTAAATGAACAATACAATAATAAAGGTCCAAAGTGAAACACATAATCTCAGGTTTTGTCAGCTCAAATAAAATGAGAGTTCTGTGCCATAAACACTAATGATGTAAAAGTCAAATCTTAGAAAAACACTAAAAAGTATTCATCAATGGAGGTGTAGTTCACATGGAGTGTGTAGTATATGAGGCCTCACCAAAAATGATCTTTGCGCGGTTTTGCTTGCCAAAATACATACAATAAGAGGACTTACTGATCTAGTCGGCCCAGACATATAAAGAATAAAAAGAAGGTAAAGAGAGAAAAAGAAATGCTCCCATTAAGAAGTCCATCTCTACAATCCTCCTGCTGTGTATCAGGTCAGCACTCACTGAGAACTCCCGGAAAGTACTGAGAACTGAATGCTGACCTGATACACAGCAGGAGGATCGCAGAGATGGACACAAACTACACTACATGCATCACCGCTCACTACATCTGCCAGGTGCTCTCACTCCACATTTACTGGCTGGAACAGTGAATTGCAATAGTGAGCAGTGATGCAAACAGCAGCACAAAGCACAGCACACTGTCTCGCTAGGTTTACACAACATGGCACCACATCTGTAGATGTACAGACCTATTAAGAATTTAGCCATAATTTTCCTATGGTGTATGGATCCCTGAATGGTAAGTCAATTAATAGAATTAACTGAGCAAGAACAGACAAAGCGGATGCCTCTCTAGCCCATCAATGCACACAGAAAGCAGTGGTAACAGCAGTTAGTACAAAGATTACTGTACGCAAAGCTGATCAGTGTTATTGATCAGGGTAAGAGAGAGGAGTCTGCTGTTTAACTGTCAATCCTTAGAAATATAATGGTTTTGTCAGGGACGGGGAGGCAGGGACAAGACACGACAGTGAGCCCTAATACTGAACCCACCAACTGTCCCTACCTACTTGCCTCAAACGGCCCTAGGCGGACGCGAACAACCACAAAGACGTTCCCTGTACTGGATATGTGCACACAGAACAAGACAGACAAACAAACACAATATAGGATAGTCAAACAAGCAAGGTCAGAACCAAACAGGCAGCGCAGTACAAAATCAGTTAACAACTGGATAGTCAAAAAGTCAAGCAAGAGGTCAGGTAACAAAGTCAAGCAAGCAGAGGGATTAGGTACGGGGATCGCAGGAATAGACAGGGGGAAGCTGGGGTCAGGGTATGAACCTAAATAGAGAAAAATAGATAGGTAGGTACCACCACAGAATTACTGCTGCAGTCACTGGGTAACACTCAGCGGTGTGTCCCTGTTCACACCAGGTAATGGAAAGAAACAGATAAGGAAATGGAGAGAGAACCTCAGAGTGAAAGCATACTATGTTGATTTATTTCTGACAATATCTAAAATCTGTATTCATAAACCTCATGTGTAAAATTAGATATCAATATAAAATATAAAATAAATACAGATATACAGACAATATAAAAATATTGCATCCGATCTTATATAGGCAATAAGGAGATGTCCATGGCAGTGTAACAATAGCTAAAAGTCTATTATGTGTTGCTGTATATCTTGTAATCTTACCGGTCCGGTGCAGCAGTTAGTAAGCAATTTGCCGGCGATAATCTTACTGGTCCGATGTAATAATTTGTGGGCAACTTACTGATGATCGGAGCGCTCCGGGGCGTGCTGCGGGGTCTCTAGCAGTCAGGCTCCCAATGAATCTCACTTGCACATGCCCATCGGCGTGCCGTGGCCTCGGCTCGTAGAATCACAGGTGAAAGATGGGAGGAGATACGGCAATCAGAACAAGCTGTGAGCAGCAGGCAAAAGTGAACACTGGAACTAAATAGATAAAAGTTATAGTAGTCCTGGAGATAATTATAAAGTGCTTGATATTTCTTGGGGTGCTAGCTAAGGACCTCTTTCACCTGTGATTCTACGAGCCGAGGCCACGGCACGCCGATGTGCATGTGCAAGTGAGATTCATTGGGAGCCTGACTGCTAGAGACCCCGCAGCACGCCCCGGAGCACTCCGATCATCAGTAACTTGCCCACGAATTATTACATCGGACCAGTAAGATTATTGCCGGCAAATTGCTTACGAACTGCTGCACCGGAGCGGTAAGATTACAAGATATACAGCAAGCATTAAGGATACTGCCATGGACATCTCCTTATTGCCTATATAGGATCGGATGCAATATTTTTATATTGTTTGTATATCTGTATTTATTTTATATTTTTTATTGATATCTATTTTTACACATGAGGTTTATGAATACAGATTTTAGATATTGTCAGAAATAAATCAACATAGTATGCTTTCACTCTGAGGTTCTCTCTCCATTTCCTTATCTATGAACCTAAATAGCCAGCGCTGGGAAAGTGCCTTAGCTTTCTTTTATGCTGAACAAGAGCCCGGTCCGGATCCCCATTGGACTGGGGCTCAGATCTTCCAGGTTCCAGATAGGCAGAGAAATCAGTCAGTCTAAAGACCTACTCAGCTGCATTAATCAAGTCTCCCCGTTATCAGTTTAACTCTCGCATTTCCAGGAAGCTGAGAGCCAAGCGGGTGTGGCACATAGAAGTAAAAACAGGCCCAGTTCACACCAGGTTGCTGCACAATCCTGACAGATTTCAGTAAATTTATTCCTGTTGCATTGAGGTGGCACAATCTACCATGTTCTAAAAAAAAAACTGAAGGGGGGCTGAACCCAAATACAAGTATATATATGAAGGTGCCACCCTGTACCACAATGTACAGAACCACTCAAACAACAAGAAAAAGTGTGGTACTATGGTAATGGGTGCACCCCACAAAACACAATCACAAAGATATAAAGAAAAGTATCAATCAATTTTATTAAATCACATATATCACAACTGCAAAAAAAGATTAAAAACACTTTAAAACCCCATATAAAAGAAACAATTCTAAGGGTGGATCTGAATGTGATCCAAGCATTACCCAGCAGGGCACTGTACCAGGGAGTAAATAGCTTCCCCCTATGTCAGCATGGTCCCATGTAAGATAACCCAACAGGAAAAACAAACGGGGATGGTAAATAAAGAGACACCAGTAAACACCAGTGTAGTGTCACAAATTCAATAATAAAGAAAACTCAGATAAAATTTTCCCAAAATATCAAAATAATACCAAATACAAGATTATATACCAATTGGTCTATTCAGGTAAACAGATAGAAGCAGACAAATAAGTATATAGTAAATCTACCATGTTGGTATTACCAGATACAGTATTGTGGCAATATATTAATTTGTAATTTTAAATATTTAAACATTTATTTACAAAATAAATTATTTATAATTTTTGTAGTTTCACAATTTTTTTAATTTTTCAATTTAGCGATTAAAAAAAAAGATGTCCTGCTTTCTTCACACTACAGAACATGTGGTACATATTTTCAGGACTAATGCCGGCTCTAGTAAGGCAAATGCTTTGAAAAGCGATCAATTTTGTCTGTCTATACAGTATATATAGTGTTCCATTGTGTTAATGCTTTCAAGTTTTCCATCTGTACTACTTTGCTCAGTACATTAATAGAGCAATGACAAAGGGGCTACAAACATAAAATTCTTAGGTGGATTCTATTTAGCCCTCAGTTATGATAGTAAAATGCAGGCAAACAATTACTGGTGCGTACACCACATATATCCAATAGTATTAGCATCACTTCTACTATTATTATTATTCATATATAATGCTCCTACAATTACATTTTATTATAGAGCAGATACAATGTACAAAGGGAAATGGGACTCTCAAGATCTAAATGGAAAAGAAATATGAAATTATTTTAGCAGAGAGGAGGCGAGAGTGAGTTATAAGTAAATGTTTAACCTAATGAATGGTTAACGAGATTCTCGGGTATATTCAGACTTTGTGGTCATGTAGCAATTGTTGAATGACCAGGAACTACATCCATTTTCTCCCCCATGTTACATGGTCTAAATACCCCCTTTGGCCAGGGCTACACATAGGCTTTTTATATCTTACTACAAAAATCACAGAGAAATTGCTGTCCACAGAAATGCATTAAGTAGCTCGAAAATCTCTTCCAAATTGCTCTAATTTAGTCGCCAGTGATTTATGTGTTTTTTTTTTTAATCTTTATATGCTAGAATTTCTGAGTGATCTTAAAGGTGCGTCTGTAATAGGGCAGTGTAGGTAAGAGGGTCCCTTTTATCTACAGAGTCCCCTAATGTTATTAGACCACATGCTGTCACTTGCTCTTTTTCATCCATGTCTCACAATTACTTTTGGAATAACAAACTAGTGAAAGATTTTCTGTAGAGCAATAAATGAGTTGGTCTATATGTGGCACTGCATTATTGTCAGACTGGCGGATGGAAACCACAGCCCCCTTACCTTGCACAGTAGCTTTTAGCTATGGTACTGCATCCTCTTACTTACTAAATTTATTTTTGTGATTTAAATTTTTATTGGTTTTCACAATTTTACAAGAATTTAGGATTAGTAAGGTACATACCTTATACTCCTAATACAAAACATATACATAAAAGATTATAAACAATAATCTAAATCCCCCCCCCCCTTTAACAACTGGTTCTTTGTGTTAGCCTATTATTTATATATCACTATCTTTCAATATATTTATTCTTGGTTTTTCCTCACTTTGTTGTTCATAATGTCACTCATTTTACCTTGGTTTTATGTCTCTTTTCCTAACTTTTATCTGGGTAAAGCCGAGAATAGTACTTACACCATGGTGTAAGTACTATTCTCAATTTATTTCTGTATAGCCCAAGAATCTAATTCTGTACATGTAATTCTATGTCTATACAGTGTTTAAGGCTTCTGTTTGGGATATACAGTATATACAGATATATAAGTAGCATTTCCTGATATACTGTATACATCTGATGGACGCCTTCTATGTGTGCCAGTGTAAAGGCAGTGGCATAAGCCCTTAAAAAAGGAGTGAAAGTCATGGAGTTCACCAATAGAACACGTACCCTTCACTATTACAAGCAATGCTCATGGATGCAGATCCACAGTGGTGCCATAGATTTACATTATAAAAACATTTATACAGGATGAGTAAAGTCTTATAATCACTCACAATTCTGCAGGCTTCAGAATTGAAATCTTTATGTGGTACTAACTTAGAACAGCTAGCTATAGTGATAATTATGATGATGATGATAATGATGATGATTACACGAGACACTATATAATACTGTGGTCACTACATGGGACCATTTCTCTGACTTCACAATGTTTACTGCCATTATGCTGTGACAAAGTTATTGCATTTTGTAATTCCTGCCTTGTGACCTGTCTGTTTACTAAATCTTGGTTATTCCATCCCTATATTTATTATAATTGTATATGTGTACTGTTTAGTTTACCTGTACAGAGATATCACTGTTTATTACCTTTAATTTGTACATTACTACATTACTAAACCATCTCTATCACATCACTATATCTATCTATTACCCCTGTGAAGGGATATCATTGTGTGTATTGCCCAGCTTTACTGTAAAAACAAAGTATTTCACTCATATTGGGCAGTCCAGTCCAAAACTAGAATCAAATTTCCATATTATACCTTCTTAGTATCAGTTCCACTTCTGGTTGTGCCTAAAAAAATACTGGAGATATCTCACACCGGTCAGACTATGTAGAATGGGTAGAATACCTGAACCTTCCTGCCCTAAATGTTCTCATCTGCCTGCAGATTTCTGGCACATGGTTTGGGCTTGTCCCCGCCTACACGATTTCTGGAGGGAGGTGGTGGAGCTGCTTTCGGAAGTGGTTCAGGTGTCCGTCCCGTTAGATCCTGCAATCTGTCTCCTTGGGCTTTTGGACGAGGAGACCTGGCCTCATCACATTCGTATTTGTGTAAGAGAATCACTTTTCATGGCCCGTAAGAGTATAGCTCTAAAGTGGATAGATAAACGACCTCCAAGGCTTAGGGCATGGATATCTTTAGTGAATAGGGTGGAGGAGTATGAGAGAGTGGTGTTTACTCACAGAAAGTGTCCTAAGAAATTTGAAAAGGTTTGGGGGTTGTGGAGTAATTCTACACTTACTGTGACCTCGGATCATGAAGTGAGGACTTAAAGGCTTTTTATATGTTCTTTTTTCTGTGACTGGATGTAGGTCCATGTTGGACCGTAAAGTTCGACTCTGATTCTCCTGATGATTCGCATAATATGATAATGCACAGCTTTTGTACCATTTCATTTATTGTTTTTGTGACATGTACATGTGATCATAGTGAATTCTTTTAATAAACCGAGTTTATAGTTTTCAATACCGACCAAAATACTGTGTTTTTTCAGCAACCAAATCAGCCTGATGTAGTAGCATCATTTTAAGTTGCATATGAAGTGCAGTTACAGCCAGAGGTACTGTAGCTCAATGTTTTTCCTATCAGTTTCTTGGAAAAGGTCTAAAAGAGAAAAAAATATATATATATATACTCAATTGCCACAATCCCACATCACATTCATGAGACAGCAGCCAGCATTAGGTACCATTTCCTCCTTTGGCTTCGATATGCACAAAGTGCCAGTCTGGCCAGTCACTGGCTAAGGAGGGTCAACACTACAAGCAGTGATAGCCTAAGCAGGTATTAAAAGCAGGAAGCTCTGCTGGGTCAAGATTGAGTAACATAGACAGGATCAGGGTAAGGCTATGTTCACACAACATTTAACAACGTCCGTTGCATAGCAACAGACGCTGTTGAACAGCCGGCCGTCGGGCTGCACCCAGCCCGTTCCTGCAGCCAATAGCTCCATATTGGCTGCAGGCATGTTCTTTTTTTCACAATTGATTTGCGGGCACCGGCGGCTGAGCTCGCAAATCAATTAGCCATTCACTTCAATGCAATGTGCGGCCGCCGCTGCACATTGCGTTGTGTGAACAGCTGATGTTTCCGGACGCTGTTCAGTGAACAGGGTCCGGAAATAATTGACAGGCACATTATTCTAACCCCCGTTAGAATAACGATGTGAGAACACAGCAGGCGGCATTGCATTAACTTCAATGCAATGCCGCCCCTGCAGTAAAAAACAGACGCTGAGGAAATTGCAATCAGCGTCCGTTCTTTACTAAAAAAAAGAACGTTGTGTGAACATAGCCTAAGTGAGTATACTTTTATTTATTTGTTTACATCTGTAGCTCAGCCCATGCACAGACACACACTTTTTATTTTCTTGGTCAATTCTTTTAAATTGCATGTCATGATTTTGTATCAGCACCATAGCTGCTTTCTAATGAAGGTCAATTTCTACCGAGTGAATTTTTCAGGTTGGTATCTGTAGTTTCCTTATCCTCTCACTAGTTGGCCGCAGAAATGAGTGTGATAAATTTCCTGTTGCTGCCCCTTATACATGTCAGTAATGTGTCTATGGAGCATAGGTGACTAGCTGTTGCAAGGAGATCAAATTCTCTGTAGTTGTAATTGTAGTATGCTACATACATATAGTATAGTAAGACATTGCAAGTAATAACCTTCCCTAAAATACATGCATGTCTATTACGCTTTACCACACAGAACTTCTCAAGAATGATGGAGTAAAGAAGACAGAACACTGAGACGTCTTAGTCCGCTGGATCCCTCCTGAGCAGTTCAGACAGTAACATTAGAAGACTTCTTATTTGTTGAGCTTCAGGACAGTAAAAGGAGTAAACATTGCTGACAGCTAATAGCCAGCGACAGAAATTGCTTTGGACAATCAGGTGACATTTCAATTAATATTTGGTCAGACTTTTTCTATCGAAAATAATCAGTTAATCAGAACTAATCATGACAGATCAATAATTTAACCTTCTTTTTACCTTAAGTGAACCAAACACTACACTCTGTAATCTTGG
Source organism: Dendropsophus ebraccatus (assembly GCF_027789765.1). Lineage (NCBI taxonomy): Eukaryota > Metazoa > Chordata > Amphibia > Anura > Hylidae > Dendropsophus > Dendropsophus ebraccatus. Next base: position 118,577,296 of record NC_091458.1, on the reverse strand, counting down.
GTGATGTTATCTCAGATGTGAAATTTAATTTTACTGACTTTAGATGAAGTACTGATAAAGTGGAAGAGATCCTAGTTATGAATCTCAATTAAGGTAGGGGAGAACTGTTAATACAGGTCCAGTGGCTACATCAGTCATTTGTTACATTTAGTCCATTGCACTTGGCATCGGGTCTTACAAATATTGCATCAAAAATCTTGCAGCACCATCATGTGGCAGGAAGGTGCACTACAACAGCTAAAACCTGATAAATGAAGTGACCTTACCGGAAAGTCACCATAACCTAGTTTGCATTGTAATAAGGTTCCGATAGAGGTAAGTCAGGTCTCTATTGTACCTAAAGGTGAAACATTTACTTAAGTTTCAATGTAAATGATAAAAAGGGTATTTTTTATTTATTGAAAATTGAAAAAATAAAATTGTATCATATAAAAAAATGCAATAAACTAAAGGATATACTGTAGATGCCTCCTGTACACCTGCTGTTCCATATAGTTATATAACAAGAGTGGTATAAGGGGTAAAATTTATGGGAGTCAAGGCCATGTGAGCCAATAGTGCTCCCCAATGCTCTCTGTCCCACTGCATAGGTCTCACAGACATTATAAAGACTACATGTAATCAAAAATAAATTTTGACATGTCACCAGGCATCACCCAAACAATAGAAGAGAAATCAGACAGCACCAATAGACCCTAATAGCAAGTCAAAGGGGATGCATGCTGGTAGTCCACAATCCCAAAACGTGGACAGAAAGACAAGATATAGAAGAATCCAACAGAATCCAAGTGGTCTTCAAAAATGTATAGACGGTCCAAGTACAGCATACAAGGTTTCGGACTTTGACAAAGAGCTGTACGTGTTCCCTCAATAAACTCTTGAGGACCACTTGGATGCTGTTGGAGCCTTTTATATCATGTCATCAGGCATGTCAAAAGTTATTATCTAACTATATAGTCAACTGCTCTGGTCATTCCTGACCATGGTCATTGCTGATCACTCTAAGTGCTGATCAGTCAAAGTGTCTAGATGAATTAAACCAGAAAGAATTAATTAATTAATTATGAAATATCACCATCTCCTGACCTGATCTTCTTCTTCCATTCACAGGTATGAATTGGCTCCAGCTATCTACGCCTACCCCCATTATCCATTGCATTGTTTAAATATCATGGTATGAATTGGCTTCAGCTATCTACTCCTACCCCCATTATCCATTGCATTGTTTAAATTTCATGGTATGAATTGGCTCCAGCTATCTACTCCTACCCCCATTATCCATTGCATTGTTTAAATTTCATGGTATGAATTGGCTCCAGCTATCTACTCCTACCCCCATTATCCATTGCATTGTTTAAATTTCATGGTATGATATCTGGCTCTACTCTTCTCAGCATTGACTTTTATTGCCCTCTTTTCTAAGCAGTGAACCCAAACTGTTTGTTTACAATCTTCTCTCTATCAGTTACCTCTGCCCTCTTCCATCTCTTCCCCACCCACCCCATGTTTCACACCTGGTAGTACTTCTCAGCTAGTTATCTAACTATATAGTCAACTGCTCTGGTTATTCCATGACCATGGTCATTGCTGATCACTCTAAGTGCTGATCAGTCAAAGTGTCTAGATGAATTAAACCAGAATTGAACCAGAAGGGAACTGAAGGTAACTGCATTCCATATACTCCTCTGCTCTCCAAAAATGTTCACCTTTGCTATCACTATTGCTTCCCTAATACTTAAACTCTGCTCCAAACCCCCAACTCCTATATCAAGCAATAGTATATTTATCTCTCCTTCCCTTCTACCTGCTGATCTAACCCCCCCTGCTATCTTTTTCCCATACAATAAACCATTTCTTCCCATTCCCTCCAAACATCCTCCCTCCCTTTCTTACTCACACCTGCTATCTCTATCTCTGCTCCTGCTTACTGCTGGAGACATCTCTCCTAACCCTGGTCCTCCAACCTTTACTAACAGCTTCTTTTCATCGGCCTCATACAGAAACCCTTTCAACCTGATTAAGATTCCCTGCATGCCAGACCCCATCTCCATTAACTGTGCTCTATGGAACTCTAGATCTGTCTGCAACAAACTCACGGAAACCCACGACTTATTCCTCAATAAATCGCTCAACCTGCTGGCTCTCACAGAAACATGGCTTCAAGAGTCAGACACAGCCTCACCTGCTGCTCTGACCCATGGAGGTCTTCAATTTTCCCATACTCCTAGACCTGATAACAGACATGGTGGAGGAGTGGGTGTACTTCTCTCTCAGGACTGCACTTACCAGGTCATTCCCCCTGTGCCCTCCTTCTCATTCTCCTTATTTGAGGTGCACACCATTAGACTCTTCCGGCCCTTTTCCCTGAGAGTCGCAGTCATATACCGCCCCCCTGGTTCACAACGACTCTTTCTTGACCACTTTTCTACCTGGCTTCCTTACTTTCTATCTTCTGACATTCCTGCCCTCATCATGGGCGATTTTAATATCCCTATTGACAAACCACTTTCCCCATCGGCCTCTCAGTTTCTTTCCCTAACCTCCTCCCTTGCCCTCTCCCAGCATTCTGACTCTCCAACCCACAAGGGTGGGAATACCCTGGACCTTGTCTTCTCCAGACTTTGCCCAGTTTCTGGCCTTAATAACACTCCTACCGGGCTCTCGGACCACAATCTTCTCTCCTTTTCAATCACTAATACTCATTCTCCTCCTGACACCCCAACCTTGGTCATGTACAGAAACTTACGTGCCATCAACACCCAACAACTTACAGACTCTGTACAGTCATCACTGCCTCCTATCTCTTCGCTCTCTTGTCCCAACCTGGCTGCCAAATGCTATCACGACACCCTCAAAACAACCCTTGACAAAATGGCACACCTCACACCTCAATCAGCAAAACGCAGACGACCACAACCTTGGCACACACCTTCAACTCGTTTTCTTAGACGGTGTTCTAGGTGTGCTGAACGTTCGTGGAGGAAGTCTAAAACTGATGCAAACCTCCTACATTACAAATTTGTGCTTAGAAGCTACTACTCCGCTCTTCATTCTGCTAAACAATCTTACTTTACCTCTCTCATCTCTTCTCTATCCCATAACCCAAAACGTCTCTTTGATACCCTCAACTCCCTCCTCAAACCCAAAGTTCAGACACCCGTAACTAACCTCTGTGCTGAAGACCTAGCATCCTACTTCAAGGAAAAGATAGATACCATCCGTCAGGAGATCACCTCCCAGTCCCAAAGAAGTGTCCATCCCATTCCCTCTTGTATTTCCTCCTCTTCCCTCTCAGTATTTGAACCTGTAACAGAGGAGGAAGTATCCAGACTCCTCTGCTCCTCTCACCCCACCACCTGCCCTAGTGACCCTATTCCCTCACACCTCATCCAGTCTCTCTCTCCTGTTGTCACTACTTACCTTACTAAAATCTTCAACCTCTCCCTCTCCTCTGGCATCTTCCCCTCGGCTTTCAAACACTCCATTATCACTCCCTTACTGAAAAAAACCCTCCCTAGACCCCTCCTGTGCTGCCAACTATCGACCTGTCTCTAATCTTCCTTTTATCTCCAAACTGTTAGAACGTCTGGTCTATTCCCACCTAACCCGCTTCCTCTCTGACAACTCTCTCCTTGACCCCCTTCAGTCCGGCTTCCGTCCTCACCACTCTACCGAAACTGCCCTTACTAAAGTCTCTAACGATCTCCTCACCACCAAATCTAAAGGTGACCATTCACTTCTCATCCTCCTGGACCTATCTGCAGCTTTTGACACTGTAGACCACCAGCTCCTCCTCTCCACGCTCCGCTCTATCGGCCTCAAGGACTCTGCTCTTTCCTGGTTTTCCTCCTATCTCTCTGACCGCTCCTTTAGCGTATCACTTTCTGGCTCCACCTCATCTTCTCTCCCCCTTACAGTCGGGGTTCCTCAGGGATCAGTCCTGGGCCCTCTCCTTTTCTCACTTTACACTTTACCCATCCGACAAATCATCAGCAAGTTTGGTTTTCAGTACCATCTCTATGCTGATGATACCCAGCTGTATACCTCCTCCCGTGATATCACCCCCGCTCTTCTACAGAACACCAGTAACTGTCTGTCTGCCGTCTCTAACGCTATGTCCTCCCTATTCCTAAAACTAAACCTTGCTAAGACTGAGCTCCTTGTCTTCCCTCCCTCTGCTAACCGCCCTCCACCTGACATCTCCATCTCTGTCTGTGGTGCGACCATAGCCCCTACACAACAAGCCCGCTGCCTTGGGGTTATGTTTGACTCAGATCTGTCCTTCACTCCTCACATTAAATCTCTTTCACGTTCCTGTAATCTGCATCTAAAAAACATCTCTAAAATCCGTCCCTTCCTTCCTGTCGAATCTGCTAAAACTCTCATTGTCGCTCTGATTCATTCCCGTCTTGACTACTGCAATTCCCTACTAATCAGCCTTCCTTCCTCCAAACTCTCCTCTCTCCAGTCCATTCTCAATACAGCGGCCAGGCTCATCTCCATGTCCAGCCGTTATACTGATGCCTCCCCCCTGTGCCAGTCATTACACTGGCTCCCTGTTAAACACAGGATACAATATAAAGTCCTCCTGCTCACCCACAAGGCTCTCCACAGTGCTGCACCTCCATACATCTCCTCCCTCATCTCTGTCTACCGCCCTACCCGTGCCCTACGCTCCTCTAACGACTTAAGACTAACATCCACCTTGATCCGCACCTCTCACTCCCGTCTCCAGGACATCTCCCGAGCTGCACCAGTTCTATGGAATGCATTACCCAAGACTGTCAGACTCACCTCCAATACCCAAAGCTTCAAACGTGCCCTCAAAACACATCTGTTCAAGCAGGCTTACCAGGTTTCTTAATTTTTACTCAACCCTCAACCCCCCCCCCCCCCCCCACATACACACACAGACACCTGCACCACGCACACACACACAGACACATACACACACACACACAGCACTTAAGCACTTAGACCTGTGCATGCAGGCATTGGCTGGTGACAGGTTCACCCCCCACTTACCTGCACTGCCTTATTTATAAAGATGGCCGGACCATAAGAACAACGATGCACTTTGCCCCTCTGCCATTTTTGGCAGTTATTTTTTAAGACAGGTACTCTTTAAAGAGAATCTATATCGCCCTCCCCCCTAACTTAAACCACAGGTACCATTCATTTACCATTCACCAGGTCCTTCTCAGTTGTGTCTTTTAAATTGCTGGTGCTTAGTGGGTAAAAAAAAAAAAATTGTCAATTAGATGGGGGGGGTAAAGCGTCTGTACCCTTGGCCTGCGACGCCTCTCAAGTCTTCTTCTCCGCCCTCCTTGTCTTTAGATATATTTAGAAATTTAACTCCTGGTTTGACTATTGCTGTTTCTACTCCTCCATGCTTTATACTACAACTCTGCCTATTATATTGTCAGCTTCATATATGATCAGGTTCACCAGTAACAGCTCTTTTCCATTTCAACAAATACAGAAGGATTATGAGGAAAGAAAGGAGTTATATATTGCCATAAATGAGCATTGACCAGGACCCAATATTTACCTGTTATATCAGTAGCCGACAGGGTCAGAGGGGAATTTGATTACAAGTATGAAGTAACCTCTCCCTGTGCCTGTGATGAGAGGCGGGACCAGCCTCGGGACCCCCATCAGAAGGCATTTTAGCCCTAGTTGTGATGACGTAACAACTTGGGGGAAAATGCCTGTCGCTGCTGATGGACTGGCCACTTAGCCAATCAGTGACTGGGCAGCCAGTCCATCAACCGTGTTGTGATTGGAGCGCTGGAGATTCCAGAGCCCGGCAGGGGTCCTGAGGCTGGTCCCACCAGTCACTGTGGGCGAGGGGAGAGGTAATTTCGTACTTGTAATCAAATTCCCCCCTCCCCCTGCTGGCTGCCAGATTTTCAAAACCAAAGGACTTCTCCTTTAAGTTACTTCTATTACCAAATCATTAGGGAATAGATAACCGCCCTCATAGGTAGTCTCCCACAGTCTGTACCTGCTCTCCTATTTTATTATAATTATATATATGACACATGTAGAGTAATAAAAGTATCATACAATATTACAGATAATGCACTTCCCATGTGTATATCGTCATTTTAGGGTTATCCCTACAATTTGTGTGTGGCCATATTTTATAGCACATAAAAAAAACATGCCCAAGCACACATAGAAGCTATTTTCACCATGACCGTTATTTAATGAATTTACCTATCACATTCATTGCTATGGAATCCCGGCCTGAGTGTATACACTCTCTATGGAATAGTGGCCACACAAGACTGACAGAGCAGTCAATGTACAGTGCGGCTCCGGTAGCACTTTACATTGTCGGCTATGATAATTGGAATGAGGGCAAACCTGAATGTGCTCGCATCCCAATTAAAAAAAAATGAAGTTCATCCGGCCAGAACTGCAGTACCTGCCAGGTTGAACTTCACTGACACTGGTCGGTCTGTGATACGGCTGTGTCACAGAACGTCCGGTGTCATACATAGTGTGAACCTGGCCTTATAGAGCAAACACAAAAAAAAATAAACATGGAGTCAGTAACTCACACTTATTCTATATAAATGCCAGTTTTGCGTTAACATTTGACCAGCAACGTATTCTGTATAGAATTACATGGACTGAGTAGATTAGGCAACAAAGTCTTCTGTATGTGACAACTGTCTTCTTTAAGCTTAAGACCTAGGAAGTCTGACTTCTTTTCCTTTCTTTCTTTTAAACTTTATTAATCAGATGTGCTATCTCATTGAATCTACCAACTATTCCTGTGGCAGGTCTCTGCCCAGGTCCTGAGCCGCACAGCTGGAGTCCGCTTCACTGGATGAGCAGTTTTAGATTAGAAATCATTTTTTCTATAATGAGCACAACAAATTGATTTCTCCTCTTGCCCCCTATAGTGTATGCATCCTGTCTCATCAGCAGCATGCCCTGTCCCCTGCCAGCTCATTTAGCACTCACTGATGTGGCTGCTATATCACTTAATTATGGCAGATTTTTAGACAATGCATAAATGAGTGGAAATGAGTGTTTAAAAAGTTCTCTTCGTAAACCAGAATAAAAAAATGACACATAAAAAAAATTCTAAAATAGAGAGAAAAACACCCATGATTGCTGCCATTTGTTGTTCTTTGAGAAAATTGCTGACAGCAATGTCACCCTCTAGTAAACACTACTAATACTAATGAAACATCATAGTAGTCTTTATGCATTAGTGCAAGGACGATAGTAGACATGACTTTGTCAAACAATTTACATTTACTTCAGATGATTGCCAACTAAGGTCCACAATTATCTGTCATCTGTCATTTGACGTCCAGAATGGCTACTTACATTGTCCTTTAATAGGTTTTTAAGACACGGAATGTTATATAAAAATATAATTACAAGTAACAATCAGCGCTCTGTGTGGACAGAACGTTCCAATGTTCATCACTAAAACTGTGATTGTTCAGGTCTTTTTGATTGTATGGGGTTAGCCATTAGCTTTACACAGGGCTAAACTTTGTCACATTAATATTGTTTATGAAATGCACCAATCTACAGCAGCAATTCCTTTTATCTATGTATGTGTCTTCTTTGTCTTCTAGAAACAGATATATATTCAAGTCATTGTCTTTGGATGCACCTTACAAAAACCCCTTTATCCAAGTCCTGGTGTAAAGCTGACCTAGATTTAAAACCTAAAAAGTCAGCGGTGCGGGAAGCAGTTTGCAGAGTCATTGTACTTGTCCTTTAGCCGTCCCTGATTCTAACGTGGGCAGGTCAGCGTGGAGGAAGAGATTGTGCATTGAGAATTAACAGATTTTGAATACACTATAGAGCAGGTTCTACCCGTCCAAAGCAAGTGAAGGGAGAGGAAGGAGCGAGGAAATAGGACTTATTCTGCCAGTATACGTCTTTACAATGCAAGTGTAAAAGGGTGTATTTTGCACTCTGGTTAACGGTTTTATTATATAATATTTTGGTGTGTGAAACAAAAGTTAAAGTTTAATGTTTCGTAAAGTTTTAAAGTGTTCTGGGTCGAAAAGGTGGTCTTAAAGCGGCACTATCAGCAGGTTCTGCCCAATGAACCTGCTGATATGTCCCAGAAGCTTTTTACCTGATGACTGCAGGGCTGTGAATCATTCTCCTCTTCTCCTCCGCATTCTGTAGATAGCCCCTAATTCCCCCTATGATAATCAGGGTTTTAGAGCATTTGGGGTGTCACCTGACGGCCCTGAGCACCATGAATATATGCAAAGTGAGCCGCATGGAAGGGGACGGGCTGGGCAGCATGGGAGGGGGGCGGGCTGGGCAGCATGGGAGGGGGCAGGCTGGGTGGGCCGAGGGGGGTTGCTCCGGGCCACCCACTATGCATTTTCATGTATGCAGAGTGAGCGGCACGGGAGGGGGCTGGCTGGGCAGGCCGAGCTGGAGCCATCGGGTTATGCCCCAAATGCTCCTAAGCCCCTAATTAGCATTGGATTCACAGCCCTGCAGTCATCAGGTAAAGAACTTTTGGGGCATATCAGCAGGTTCATTTGGCAGAACCTGCTGATAGTGCCCCTTTAAAGTCATCGGACCACCAGACTCCTACTCTATAATGATGTCAGGAGAGCAGCTTCCCTTGGCTATTTCTATTAACACACCTACAAGTTTCAAAAAATGCCCCAATTCATAATTTGTAATGAGGATGAAAACCTCACAAGTATAGCATATAACACCTGCAATTTACCACCCCCCATAATTAAAAGACAAAATATCACGATTTTATAGCATAATTACAATTTTTATTGACAAATAATCCAATCATTAAAAACACCCATTATAATTTAATTAGGGGGACTAAGTACCGGTAAAATCAGGGCAATACAAAAAAATAATACAATTACAAGTGCTGAAAAAAAAAATATGATAAAAAATATTGGTAACAATATCAAATTCTATAATACAGCACTGAAACCGATATATAGTAAACTATCGCTATATAATCAGAGGTTGTGGGGAATAGACAATTTTGTAATGGGAGTATTGCACAAATCAATATGCTTATATTACAATATAACTAATGCTTGAACAGCATTTGGATAGTAACCCAATGTTATTCAAAAAGCATAGGTTAAACATGATGTTGCTGCAAATATCACAAAGTTGTTATAGTAAACTAAATTGCTGATGCTATGAAGTAGTAAAAGTCAAAAAGCAGCATAACAAAATGTCAAAATACAGGTTTAAGCATATAGAAAGTATAATTTACTGCAATCCCACATCAGCCCACACCATTACCCTTACGCCCGACCAGTATAAAGAACCCCCATACCAAGTGTGCCTCGACGCACGTTTCGCTGCTTGCTTTGCCAAGAGGCGATGGAATACGTGCACACTCTGCTCCTATATAGTCCGTCCATCCAATCATAAGGGAGAGACATCATCTCCACCACCTGTATAGCCCAATTAAGTTCACACACCTGTAGACTCCTTGCCCTGCTCCCATTCAGGTCCGTTTCCCCCAGTGCACCCACATGTATCTGCGGGACAGGCGCTGCCTCTAGAGGTCAGGCAAGCATACATCCATTGCTCATGACGTGTCACGTCCCTATGTGGGCACCCCTGATTAGCAATACCGTCTCCGCCATCATTAAACTGGGCAAAATGCCCATATGTAAAAGCAGCAGCATGGAGAGCATTATAGAACATTAGTGAACAGTCCAGGTTGTGAATCAAGCTTTGGCGTGATTTTTACCTAGCTCCTGTATAGCCTTCTTGCTGTCTCTCCCCAGCATCTTGGTCTTTTCTCTCTCTGTAGTCTTGTATTGGCAGCTTGTAATATGATCTCAAACTAAGCTATCAGTCCATCAGAGGACAGAATTGTGCTGTATGTCAGAGTGAATGACAGTTTGGCAGAGAAGGGGAGAGGAATGAAGCTTGATAAGTGGAGAAAGAACCATTACTCTCTGATATATTACATGATTTTTTTTTTAACATTCAGTAGTTTTGATCTATGCAAAGTTTGTTAAAATGACAGTACTAATATAAGCAGTTCCCTAAATATATACTTTGGTGAACATCGGATAACCCAAGAAAAATGAATGCATTAAATAATAGTAATAATAATAGTAGTAGTAATGATAGTAATAATAATGGGCAGCACAGCAGAATGGTTAGCACTGTAGCCTTGCAGAGCTGGAGTCCTGGGTTCAAATCCCACTAAGGGCAACATCTGCAAAGAGTTTGTATGTTCTCTCCGAGTTTGCGTGGGTTTCCTCTGGGTACTCCGGTTTCCTTCCACACCCAAAAACATACAGATAGGTGAATTTTGATTGTGAGCCCTATTAGGGACAGGGAGCAATAATTGGAAAAACCTATGTAAAGTGCTGCGGAATCTGTGTGCGCAAAATAAAAAAGCAAAAAAAAAAAAGAAGCATATAGTATTAATATTTAGAGTGACAACAGCCGGCTTTATGATCAGGTTGGCTAAAACCATTGACTATAATGAATGAAGTAGCTTTAGGGTCCTATTACACGGCCTGATCATAAACTGTAAATGAGCGCTGATCTGCTAGATGGCCTCTCATTTAGTCAGCTATTACACAGGCCGACTATTGGACAGCAAGGGCTGCATGGACATCATTAGCAATGTCCGTACAGCCCTCGCCTTTAGTGCAAAATAATAAAGTATTAACTTACCTTACCACGTTCCCCGGTGTCCTTGGGCTTTCCCCAGTGTGTTTGGAGGCCTTCCTTGATCTCTGCCTTCTGTTCCGGTCTCTACATTGACAGGCCGACGGCCGCTCAGCCATTCACTGTCCGTGGTCTGTCAGTGCAGAGCCCAGAACAGAAGGGAGCAGAATTCAGAGCTGCAGAGACCAGGGAAGGCCTCCAAGGACAACGGGAAAAGCCTTAGGACACCAGGGAACGTGATAAGGTAAGTTAAAGGGGTTTTCCAGGAAAAATTGATTTTTGGTATTAGGAAAGGGTTAACCAAGGTTAACCCTTTTCTAATATACTTCCCTAACATTACTTGTCAGCTCTAGGAGATCCCCCAGCTGGTCACATGAGTTGCCTGCTCCTGAGCTTCTGACTTCCTGTCACATCCCGGACCAGAAACACAGTGTTTCCAGTTCGGTGACGTCAGCTGCTGTGTCTGCAATGTGTCCTCTGATATAGCTAGACGCTGCTGAGTCCTGTGTGTGGAGAGGGGGAGGGACTCGGGTATTGATGCTTTCTGATTGGCTCTCGGCAGCAGCACAGACATCCACAGTGTCTCTCAGTCCCCAGAGTGTATCACACTCTGCTGCAGCAGGCTGTATCCCTTCCAGAGCAGGAGCAGTGAGAGTCACTCTGGGAGGGAGATGCTGTGTGTCTGTGCTGCTGCCGATCTGATAGCTCTCTCTGTCCCAACACAGAGCTCATCTCCACCCCGTCCTAAGCCACCCCTCCCCCCCTCCACACACAGGGCTCATGTGATGTCAGTGAGAATTTCCCTATATATAGAGCTGCTGCTGGTGGTGTCCTCCTATGTCTGTGGAGAGGAGGTCGGGACAGGGGTGGAGAGGAGCTCTGTGTGGCAGAACACTGTTATGGTCTATATTCCTCCAGCTTCTCCAGCCTCTGCCTGTGGAGCAATGGTAAGTGTCAGGATTACCACGCTCACTGATCAGGGTTTAAAACCTGTCAGAGTTTGATTTTTTTCCATCTTATTTTCCAGTGATGGCTTGTGCTAAGCATTATGCTGATTGTATTTCCCCTGCAAAGAAGAAACACATGATGTATTATACAAACATGATGAATTTTCAAAGAAAATAAAACTCTACTGACAATACCTATTGACTGTATACCTTCTAAAACTTCCCTGGATATCTGTATACATGTATTACCTAACCAAGTCTATAAATAAATAATAAAACCAAATCTATTTGCCACAATATAATAATAATAATAATAAAAAATAATATTTATTATTATTATAATATTGTGGCAAATAGATTTGGTTTGATTGCGGAGGACAATTCCGCCATTCTTACTCTGTGTTAATGGGCCCTAAGACGGGGGAAAAAAATAAAAAAACTCTGTCAGAAGACCCGAATTCTTCAGTGAGCACAGTAATCCTGACACTTACCATTGCACCATAGGCAGAAGCTGTGGAAGCAGGAAGAAAATAGTCCAAAAAAATAGATCTAATTCTATGCCTAGGCCTGGTTCACACTATGTAAAAACAACGGTCGCATTTCATAACAACTATGGCCATTGTTATGAAATACGGACAATGTTTTTACATAGTGTGAACCTGGCCTGAGGCTGCAGCACATGGTATTTGATTAGCTTGTTATACACTGCAATTCCAACTCTGGCCACTGGGTGTGCTGCATATGTAAACAGACAGAGCAGCTTGTAAACAAACAATACAAGATATAAAAAGATCTTTTTCATCTCAATAGAAGCTGATAGAGAAGAAAAATGTATATGGGGAGGTTTGTCTTGACTTAGGCAATAATGCTAGATAATTTTTGAAAAAACATTAAAATCCTGGAAAACCTCTTTAACCCCTTAACCCTTAGACGACCCAGGGCGTATAGTTACGCCATGGAAGTCTGTCCCCAGACGACCTAGGGCGTAACTGTACGCCCTGGGTGTTTCTCCCGCTATGAAGCGTGCTCCGGAGCGGAGCGCGCTTCATAGCAGGTGGGGGCCAGCTGCAATCAGCAGCCGGGACCTCACGGTAATGACACGCTGCAGCGATCGCGCTGCCGCGTGTCATTAACTCCTTAAACGCCGCGATCGCGGCGCGACCGCGGCGTTTAAGTGTAAGTGACAGGGGGAGTCCCCTGTCACTTACCGATCGGGACCCCCGCAGTGTGACTGCGGGGGTCCCGATCGGTAAAACGGGCCGCCGGAGGTCTCTCACCTGCCTCCGTGCGGTCCGATCGGCGCTCTGGTCACTGAGCCTGCACAGGCAGGCTCAATGAGCAGATCGCCGATAACACTGATCAATGCTATGCCTATGGCATAGCATTCATCAGTGTAAAAATCCAAGTAGTGTATGTACAAGTCCCCCAAAGGGACTTCAAATGTGTAAAAAAAAAAAAGTTAAAAACACTAACACACTACCCCAAAACCCCTCCCCCAATAAAGGTTGAAATCACCCCCCTTTCCCATTATATAAATAAAACATATAAAAATAAATAAATAGATAAACATATAATATACCGTAGCGTGCGTAATTGTCCGATCTATTAAAATATAACAAGCGTCATTGCGAACGGTAAACGGCGTACACGAAAAGAGGGAAAAAAGTGCGCGGATTACCGATTTTATGTTACATTATATATATAAAAAAATTAATAAAAAGTGATCAAAACGTCCGATCTTCACAAATATGGTATTAATAAAAACTAGAGATCATGGCGGAAAAAATGACACCCCATACAGCCCCGTAGGTGAAAAAATAAAACCGTTATAAGCGTCACAATAGTCCCATTTTATTTATAATTAATTGCCAAAAAAAAGGATTTCATTTAAAAAAAAAATATAACATTAGAGAATCTGCGTAAACCTGCATATGGTTGTGTTCGGACTGACCTATAGAATAATGGTATCATGTCGCTGTTACCATATAGTGCATTACGTAGACACAGGAACCCCCCAAACGTTACCATATTGCATTCTTTTTTGCGATTTCACCAATTTATATCTTCATAAATAATATATTTGGAATTCCATCATACATGTTATGGTAAAATGAATGACGCCATTACAAAGTACAACTATTCCTGTAAAAAACAAGCACTTACATGGCTTGTAGATAGAAAACTGAGAGTGCTAGAGCTCTTAGAAGGGGAGGAGGGAAAAACGGAAACACTAAGATCAAAATTTGCGCGGTCCACTGGGTCATTTTGGGCCTGGTCCTCAAAGGGTTAAGGACAGAGCCTGAAATGGCCTTAATGACAGAGACAAATTTTATGAATATGACCAGTGTCACTTTATTCATTAATAACTTCGGGATGCTTTTACCTATCCGGCTGATTCTGAGATTGTTTTCTCGTGACATATTGTACTTTACATTTCTGGTAAATTGGAGTCGATAATCATAACAAATCTTTATGAAAAAAAAACAAATAATGTGAAAAAATGTGAAAAACTGCATTTTTCCAACTTTGAAACTTCTTTGCGTATACAGAAAGTGGTTATACCACATAAATTATATATTAAATAGCATTAGCAACATGTCTACTTTATGTTGGCGGCATTTATTAAACGATCTTTAATTTTTTTTAGACAATAGGAAGCTTAAAACATTAGCAGCAAATTTCCAAATTTTCAGTAGAATTTCAAAATCAGATATTTTTAGGGACCTGTTCAGGTTTAAAGTGTATTTGAGGGGCCTGTATGTTAGAAAGCCCCACAAAGCACCCCATTTCAGAAACTGCACCCCCCACACTCTGCAAAAGCATATCCAGAAAGTGTTTTAACCCTTTAGGGGAGTCACAGAAATAAAAGCTAAGTGTGTAAGAATTTTGAAAATTTTAATTTTCTGTGCAGAGATTTTATTGTAATCCAATATTTTTCATAATTATAAACCTATTACCAGAGAAATGCACCCCAATAATTATTGCCCCGTTTCTGCAGTTTATAGAAATACCCCATATGTGGCCCTATTGCGCTATTTGACGCAACCACAAGCCTCAGAATCAAAGGAGCGCCTAGTGAATTTCAACGCCTCCGTTATATTTGGTCATTTCTGACTGTACCACTTCAGGTTGGCAGAGGCTCTGGGGTGCCAAAACCTAAAAAACACCCCTAAAGGGACACCATTTAGAAAACTACACCCCTCAAGGAATGTAACAAGGGGTGCGGTGAGCATTTGGACCCCACAGGTGCTTCACAGATTTTCCGAACAATATGGCGTGAAAAAAGAAAAATTTATTTTTTACACTAAAACGTTGTTCTAGCCTTCAATTTTTCATTTTCTTAAAGGGATAAGAGGAAAAAAAAGACACAAAATGTGTAGCGCAGTTTCTCCCGAGTACAGAAATACCCCACATGTGGCGATAAAGTGCCAAGCGGGCGCAGGACGAGCCTCCAAAGGGAAGGAGCGCCAATTGGCTTTTGGAAGCTGAATTTCACTGGAAAGGATTTCAAGGGCCATGTCGCATTTACAGAGCCCTCGTGCTGCCAAGACACTGGAAACCCCCCACAAGTGACCCCATTCTGGAAACTACACCCCTCAAGGAATCTAACAAGGGGTGCAGTGAGCATATGGACCCCACTGGTGACGGGCACAAATGTGGAACAATGTGACGTAAAAGTAAAAAATTTCATTTTTTCACTTTCATGGCACAAATGTGCCCGTCATCAAGGGGTCCATATCCTCACTGCACCCCTTGTTAGATTCCTTGAGGGGTGCAGATTCCAGAATGGGGTCACTTGTGGGGGGTTTCCAGTGTTTTGGCAGCACGAGGGCTCTGTAAATGCGACATGGCGTTCATCATCCATTCTAGCCAAATCCAACCTCCAAAATCTAAATGGCGCTCCTTCCCTTCGGAGGCTTGCCCTGCGCCCACATGGCGCTTTATGTCCACATGTGGGGTATTTACGGACTCGGGGGAAATTGCTCTACACATATTGTGTGTTTTTTTTCTCTTTTAACCCCTTGTGAAAATGATAAATTCAAGGCTAAACCAACATTATAGTGTAAAAAATGTAATATTTCATTTTCACGCCACATTGTTCCACATTTGTGCCCATCACCAGTGGGGTCCATATGCTCACTACACCCCTTGTTACATTCCCTGAGGGGTGTAGTTTCCATAATGGGGTCACTTGTGGGGGGTTTCAACTGTCTTGGCAACACAGAGGCCTTTTGAATGCAACATGGCCCCTTAAAATCCATTCCATCCAAATCCAGCCTTCAAAAACCAAATGGCGCTCCTTCCCTTCGGAGGCTTACCCTGCACCCGCATGGCGCTTTATGTCCACATGTGGGGTATTTCCGTACTCAGGGGAAATTGCTCTACACATTTAGTGTTTTTTTTTATCTTTTAGCCCCTTGTGAAAATGAAAAAATCATGACAAGATTAATGATTTAGAGTAAAAATTTTACAAAAATTACACTAAATGTTGGTCTAGCCTTAATTTTTTCCATTTCCACAAGGGGTTAAAAAAGAAAATTAACACAAAACGTGTAGGGTAGTTTCCCCTGATTACGAAAATACCCCATATGTGGGCATAATGTGCCATATGGGCACAGGGCAAGTCACCAAAGGGACAGAGCGCCATTTAGAGGCTGGAATGGAGGATGGAGGCCATGTCGCAATTACAAAGCTCCTGTGCTGCCAGGTCAGTAGAAACCCCCCACAAGTGACCCCATTCTGGAAACTACACCCCATAAGGAATCTAACAAGGGGTGCAGTGAGGATATGGACCCCACTGGTGACAGGCACTTACGTAGAACATGTGCCGAGAAAATAAAAAATACAATTTTTTTCATTTTCACGTCCCAAATGTGGCCGTCACCAGGGGGCCATATCCCCGCTGCCCCCCTTGTTAGATTATGGGGTGTAGTTTCCAGAATGGGGTCACTTGTGGGGGGTTTCTACTGTCCTGGCCGCACAGAAGCTTTGTAATTGCATCATGGTATCCTCTAATGGGAATGGCGGCCATACCTATTTAGCTGGGGAAAAGGGACAATTATTAATTTATTTGGGGGTATTGGGCCAATTATTAGTTTATAAGGTTGGAAATGACAGGTGTCCATCAAATTCAACCTGTGTTGATCCAGAGGAAGGCAAAAAACCCTCGTGAGGCAGACGACAGTAGCCTCATCACAGGGGAAAAATTCCTTCCCGACTCCATAATGGCGATCAGAATAATCCCTGGATCAACGTGACCCCTGAAATAGGAATAAGGGACAGAATTTAGATAATGTAGAACCCCAGTGACGTGTGGTGCGCCTTGGAGCGATCCAGTATGCAGAGGCCGGGGTGATCAGGACAGGTGTCACACTGGTAAATGGTGTCCTTCCTGATCCCCCTGTTACCCCACACTCTGCACTTCTTCTGGGGTCTCCCTTTCTCCAGTGTGGGGGACGTCACCTGGAAAATGTTGTCCTGGTGCGATACGGGGTCCTTCATATCCAGAAGCGCTGGGTCCGCTCCATGGCTGCTAAATATTAGGGCGCTATTACTGCTTCTGATATGTTCGGATCGTGCAGCAATTTACAGTAGCTCGGGCAGCGAGGGACCGGAAGAGGGGGTGCTGGTATAAAAGTTATCCCCGTACAGGTGGTAACCTTTATCCAGCAGTGGGAAGATCAGTTCCCGGACGATCTTTCCACTTGTTCCGAGGATGGGGGGGGAGGGGGCATCTGGGGGCATTTGGGGGCTGGATTTGGGTGTCCCTTTCTACATACACTCTTAAGGGTACGTGCACACTGCGGAATCGCGACAGATAACCCTTCGTGCATTCCGCAGTTGGCACCCACCGGCAGACTGATGCAGGCGCACGTCTCCGTCCGTGTCATAGACTCCATTCTATGCACGGGCGGATCATTCTTTGGACGGACGACGGATTCCGCCCGTGCATAGAATGGAGTCTATGACACGGGTGGAGACATGCGCCCGCATCAGTCCGCTGGCGGGTGCCAGCTGCGGAATGCACAAAGGGTTATCCTTCGCCATTCCGCAGTGTGCACGTACCCTGGATCTGTAAGTGTACCCTGAGGTACTCTCACAGAGTTTGTAGAATTTCACACCATACCGTCATCTCTTATTGGGACGGTACTGGCGGAAAAGACGTGTCTGGGGGGCAGCGTACGCTACGCTACCCCCCCAGACATGTCACTGGATGATGAGGATGATGAGGATGAATGGAGGAAAGAAGGATCCCCCCATTCATCCTCACTGGCTGTTTCGGTGTCGGAGGCAATAACGTATCCCTCTGACGCCGAAAACACCTTGGGGGCCATCTTTATACGGGGATTGGTATATGGGGTATGTAGTGGTGTAGTGTCAAACTTTATTCAATGTAGTGTGGTGTAATGTAGTGTTTTTTACGTGTTTTTTTTACAGTAAGTATAAAAAAAAAACCTACGCCAACAAAGGAGTTGCTGATAAATGCCGCACTTATGTTCGGCACTTATCAGCAGACCGTGGCAGTAGAATATAGAAAAAAAACACCCTACGCCAAAAAGGAGGAGTTGCTGATTAGCAGCGCACTTTCGTGCGATGCTGATCAACACTCAGCGGCGATAGGGTGCGGAAAATAGAAGAAAAAAAAATTTGGAAAAAAAAATAAAAATTTTCTATATTCTGAATATCCCTGTAGCTGCTGATAAGTGTATTACACATATCAGCCGCTAGGGGGCAGCAGAGCGCAAAATCCGGAAAATGATGAGGCTGGAGCCGAAAATAGCCGAAAGAAGACGACGGGGAACGGCGGAAAGACCCGAAGACCGAACGGAATGACGGAGGACGCCGCGAACCCGGAAGACGCCGATCAGGAGCCCGGGACAGGTGAGTAATGTACAAATACCTGCTCTGGACCCCTCGGCTACCTAGCTGAGGGGTCCAGGGCAGGTATTTATTATTTTGCTGGACTCTGATCGCCGTGCCACCGGCCCGATCGCCGTGAACGGCCGGCCGGCCGTTCACGGCGATCGGGCCGGTGGCATGGTGACCACCATTACTTTTTACTGTAATGGCGGTCGGTGCCGTCCTCGGACAGCACCGACCGCCATTTTTTTCCGGGTCATCGGGTCACCGATGACCCGGAAAGGTTCCGGTCGCCGCTATTGGCTGATCTGAATTGATCAGCCTATAGCGGCGATCGTAAGCACGGGGGGTGTTAACCACCCCCCGTGCCGTGAAGCTATGATGGCCTGCTATGATTTATAGCAGGCCATCTTCCCCGACCGCTGTGTGTGAACACGCAGCGATCGGGGAAACATCGGGCGTAAATTTACGCCCTGATGCGCTAAGTACCAGGGCGCGAGGGCGTAAGTTTACGCCCGATGTCGTTAAGGGGTTAATATTTATTTTTTTACACTACAATCATCAGCCGTGCATCACTATTACAGGTAGCAATGCATGCCTGGACCTAAAGAAACGATCAGCCGGTGATCATTTCATCAGCTGATCCTTCTTTCTACTAGACAGAGTGATAATGGGCCGGTAATCAAATGCTGAGCATTCAGGTTTAATTAGACGAATCAGAGCGTGCCCAAGGTTTGCTCATCTCTACTACTTACTCCGGTCTTAAAAATCTCACAGGAAAGCAAAACAAGCTGCTAGAATTTCCCCAGGATTTAGGAGATACTACAGCAGCAAGGAGAAGGTCAGCAAGCAGACAGCTGAATTAGCCTTTCTCCGTATTACAGACAGGAATAGCACTGCACTGCCACTATCGATTTTACAGTATAACAATAATATTACTTCCTTTATATAGCTTCAACTTATTCTGCAGTGCTGTACACAGATTGTAGTCACTCCTATTGGTCTCTGTCCCCAATGGGGCTCACAGTGTTTTGGAGTGTGGGATAAAATACATGCAACCATTGGAAGAACATACATGCAGCGGTTATCTATGATGGGATTTAATCCCACAACTTTAAAGGGAACTAATAAGCACAATTGTGCTGTTATGGTTCCCAGCAGCACAGTATAGAACTACTGTGCAGCTAATGGAGCATACCAGCCACAGCTGCAGCAGTAGCTTTAAAAAAGGGGGAAAAGATGTGTTATTATGTCATAAGAGGTCGGGAGAGGGGTGGCAACTAGTTATCTGGGCAGGGAGCCATCTGTGACTAGTCACAGCTCTCTGCCTGTCAGCACGCAGTGCGGGGATGACTAACAGGCACAGAGGTACTGTGCTGCTGGGAACTATATCAGCACAATTGTGCTGATAGGCCTCTTAAATACTACAAAGCAACATGGCTAACCTCTCTGCCACCCACAACATAGCTATCAGCCCTGCTCTCCTCCATGTCATGCTGCCCTTACTGCTGCTGCTTCTACAAGAAAACAAGGAACAAGAAACAAATACTGTACTGTATGTGACATCACAGTGGTCAAACCTCCATTGATCACCTTGCTATCCCCTATTCTATGGATAGAGGATAACAAGCTAAACTTGGAATATCCCTTTAAGGCATGTGTTTAATAAATACAGCATGCTTTACTTTATTTAGGCTGAACGTACAAAAAAAAAAATGACATTTAAATATATTTGTATCAGCCTCTAAAAAGTTAATCGACAACCCAAGAAATTTGCTTTGAGTTATATTTAGTTCCCCCATTTGGGTGTTACAGAAGAACACAGAGTACAGCCAAGTGAAAGGCATGTCACTGAGCATTACAGCAATTTCTGGGTTTGAGGCAAATTGTGAATGCTTAAGAAGTGGGAAAATGAACCTTCTGATAAAAGTCTTGGTTTCACTTAGAAATAAAAAAAAAATACATGTAAATGCTTTTCAGCACTGTGCAAATTTATTTTCTTATATCGGTATACTGCAAATTTGAAGAAAAAAAAAGCTTAAATTGCATGCTTTCACAGAACAGAAAAAGTGCAGACTTGTAAGTTAGAAACAGAAAATTGAGACAAAATTACAGTTGTCAACACTAGAAGCTACGGGGCACCGACATAGGTCAATTTGTAAGCAAAAACAAAATGTACTGTACATTTTACCACTTGGATTTCCACTGTGCTGTAATAGGTTTCCAGTGTGCATTAAAAAAACAAAGCCAAATACTAGACCCAAATTTAGGAATATGAAAGGGAACAGCAAATCTGTTTTACACAAATTTCTCAAGTCAAATATATACTTTGTTTGTCATAATTCGTTCAGCAAATAACATAAAAATAAAAACCCTGGAAATGTCCCTTTGATGTCAAGTTTTAGATGTTGTTTGACTGTTTTATCCTAATGCATTCCGAAAGACAAAGCCGAATACTCATATACTCTCATAAAAAATTGAATTCAATAAACCGAGCAACTGAATTCTGCCATAGCAGATAGTTTTATGGTAGCATTTGTTTTAAGCAGATTTCTACTTAAAGGAGAAGTCCGGCGAAAGATTTTATTAAAATATTGTATTGCCCCCCAAAAGTTATACAAATCACCAATATACGCTTATTACTGGAAATGCTTATAAAGTTTTTTTTTCCCTGCACTTACTACTGCATCAAGGCTTCACTTCCTGGATAAAATGGTGATGTCACGAACCGACTCCCAGAGATGTGCGGATTGTGGCTACTGGAGAGGATGATGGCAGGGGGACACTGAGGGACACAGGGCACTGGAGGGACACTGAGCATCCCCCTGCCATCATCCTCTCCAGCAGCCACAGTCCGCACAGCTCTGGGAGTCGGGTCGTGACATCACTATTTTATCCAGAAAGTAAAGCCTTGATGCAGTAATAAGTGCAGGAAAAAAAAGCCCTTTATAAGCATTTCCCGTAATAAGTGTATATTGGGGATTTGTATAACTTTTGGGGGGCAATACAATAGTATAATAAAAATTTTCGCCAGACTTCTCCTTTAAAAAAAGAAAAATCCCGGACACGTCTTGTGTCTTATACCCAGTTATGCATTTAAATAATAATCTAAACATTTACTGTATTTATTTATCTGAGGCTTTTAATTTCTTGCCTTTGACTGAAGCTGCTTTTCTCTGCCCCTAGGTTTTTCTGCCTGTCTCTAACCTTACAGAAGTATATACAAGCTGCAATGTAATCACAAACAGGATCATTTTGCTCTTGGAATTCAATATTTGAAAAAGAAGGGGAATTACTATGTGTCTATTGAGTGAATGGATATGCAAAAAAGGAGCCCGTAGAGCCTCGGTTGCAAGTCTCAAAACACAGAAATAGCCAGATATCCCTAACCTGTTGCCACGGGGTGCCTCCAGATAGATAGCCCCTTAAGTCCCACTCGTTGCGAGTATTGGAACATAAATAGGCAAACAACAGGGTGGCCCCCTTTGTTTCAAAGTCTAACTCAAGGTGCGAGTATTGTGACATGACAAGGGCTTGCCGAGGCAGGCATTCATCAACAGACAGGCGTTTCGGGGTATTTGCCCCTCAACAGTGTGGAGCAGGTTTCTGGCTAGTTAGGGCAATGACAAATCAACCAACAAAACACAGCAATCACTGAGCTCTATTTATGTTTCAATACTCACAACCGAGTGGGACTTAAGGGGATACCTATCAGGGTGGTGTGGTGCTCCCCCCATCTGCCGTGGGGACAGGCTAGGGATATCTGACTATTCCAGTGTTTTGAGACTCGCAACCAAGGCTCCACTTACTCCTTTTATGCATTTTTTGCATAATTTTTGGGGGCATCAGTGGAGACTCTTGATTGAGTACTCCATTGGAATTTTTTCACTGATTTCCTTGAGCTCAGTGATTGCTGTGTTTTATTGAGTGAATGGAATATTTGTGAAAAAAAGATTCTCTCCAGCTCTCTTTAAAATATTCAATGCTTTATTTTCATGTTTAAAAGGGCCTTAACAGATGCAGTTGTCGGCTTACGTTTTTCCATTGACTTCAATTATGAAAAAAAAAAAAAAAAAAAATCAAAACGCAGCCTTTTTTTTAACGTACACAAAAACGGGGCTGACCTTACTTTTGTTTACGTAAAAAAAAAAAACGGATGCGTTTTGATCTGTTTTTTTTTAATCATGGAAGTCAATAGAAAAACGGATCAAAACGGATGCACACAACTGCATCTCTTTTTTTCTATCCATTTTTTTGCAAAAACGGATTGCAAAAACGTGGTGTGGACCTAGCCTAAGACATACATCTTTGGGAGGTTTAAAATGGTTTAAACAAAAATAGCATATACCTTGTATAATACAAAGAAATTATAGAACTTTCCAATATACTTTTTGTATCAAATCCTCGTGGTTTTCAAGATCTTTGTTTGAAGTCACTTAATAGAGCGACCCAGCTCCTAACAAGACAGTGGACTGATAACAGTACTGTAACTGTACCTGTGTGTCCACCAGGACAAATTTTCCATTACTAGCAGCGAACAATGAAGGTTTCTATTGAATAACAAGCAGCGCTCATAAAAATAGCAAAAGATTGATGCAAAGTGCATAATAAACTTTTTTTTATACAATTAAGACCAATTACATTGTCTTGTATTCATGAAATAAAGCAATGTAAGACTCCAAAATATTATGTAATATTATAATACACAATGATGGTAAGATTTCTTTGATAAAACAATATTTTCTAAAACTATTGCATTACATGTTTTCACCAGTTGTAACTATAGATCCTAATGGCTACAGTGACTGACTGTAAGGTAACACTGCCACCTTGTGGATAATGTTAAAATACATTTCAATATATTCAGTTATTAATTTTTATATCTTAATTATTCTCAATTTAACTTAAAACCACACTTCTGTTTGTATGTGAATATATCCATAACAGCCTAATCACAGGTCTAATTTTGTCATTTGTCAGTGAGGGTCATGGACGCTTGTACAGGTAATTTTGTGCTTTAAAAATGTGTATTCTTGAGCATAGGCAGGGCTGCCATCAGCACCCAGCAAACTTAGGCAGGTGCCAGGCCCACTGCTCCTGGGGGGAAGGGGGGGTCCACTCAGCCACCAGATGCTGTGCTTAGCCCTTTTAACTGTCAACACGCTTAACTGCACGTTTAGGGCCAGTTCACACGGAGAAAAAGAAGCAGAATTCCGCGACGGAACTCTCCGCGAAATCCCGTCAGCCTCCGCATCATACATGCTGTCTATGGGTGGGCCTCCACTCTCTGCATCTCTCTACTCAAAGAAGTGACATGTCAATTCTTTCAGTGGAGAAGCACGTAGAGAGGAGGCGCACGAGCCCTCCCATAGAAAGCCTGTATGACACTGTGGCTGTCGGGATTACGTGGCGGAGAGTTCCAAAGTGGAATTCCGCCTCTTTTACTCCATGTAAACTGGCCCTTACAGTTAAATGTGGTGCTCAGCTTGACAGTGCAAGAAAAAAAAAAAACATTGGCACCTCACTCCGCCAAATCGTCTTTGTGGCCACAGGCAGCAATAAACCTCGTTCACAAGAGGCCACTGCCCTTCTTTAAAGAGTCACTGTTGTATTATTATATTTATTATTTTGCAGAAATCAATAGTCCAGGCGATTTTAAGAAACTTTGTAATTGCGTTTATTAGGCAAATATGGCATTATCTGCATTCAAAAAGACTTTTCCCTCCCCCCTACCTCCTCTTTTCCATTCACTGCAAATTATCAGCAAATTATGTCTTGTTGCATCAGACACAACCCTGTCTGTTCTATAGAGAGGGGAGGGGGGAGATTAGTCTGCAGCAGAGAACAAAGGATTACACAGTAGTAGCTGCATGAAAGCCCCTATTGAGAGGTCAGAGAGGTCAGTGCTGACTGTCAGAGGAGATAGCCCAGTGATGTAGCTGTAAATTAACTCTTTGTTGTCCTGTTTTGGCGCCTCATCTCCTTCCACCCTTCCCCCTCTCTATAGGGAACAATAGAGAGCGGGGAGAGCTTCAAACTGCTTTCTCATGATAAAAATGCATTTTTCGGCTAATAAACCCAATTACAAAGTTTCTTAAAAACGCCTGTACTCTTGATTTCTGAAAAAAAAAAAAAAAATTAAACAACAGGTACACTTTAAGGCTTTTAAGCATGAGTGACTTCACTTTGTATGCCAAGTGAGAAAGGAGAGGAAACTGGGTTAACTGTGGGAGCTCAGAACAAGAGGAAGAAAGGTGAAGGGAGGGGGGGCTGGCTACTGGAGTGACTGGCATCATATTTGCTATATAGGGGATAGTGCCCATTGGGAGACCAACTAAAAAGATATACTACCTATAGGGAATAGGTAAACAGAGAGGTGGGAGGGCTTTACAGGGGGTTATACTACCTACAAGAGGGGGTTCTGTCTACAATGTGACCTACCTACAGGGAGGGATAATATCTACAAAAGGCCTACCTACTTGGGGGAACCCACGGGAGAAACTATCTACTGAGGAAATCTGTCCACCAACTGGAGGGACCTACGTACCCAAGGAGGACAAGTAGCTACATCTCCCAAACCCAACTACACCTTCCCCCAAACCCACTTACGTACCCACTGTACTGTTTTAGACAGCTTATTCAGAGGTGCATGCACAGTGGCATCCTTCACTCACAATGCATGCTCTTCTCTGTAGAGGCATGGCACATTCGAGAGACAGGGACAGGACAGGGAGGGGGAAGGCTTTCCAGCACATGGCGATTAAATGCCCTAGGAAAAGCTCTATGACACTTGCCACCAACAATTAAAAGGAACCAAAAGGAAATCAAAGGTACCATTTGTCTCATTGACCAGAGAACATTTTAACGTTAACAGTTTCACTGTGTAAAATACAGGACACAGATTTACATAAAAAAAAAACACATGTAGAAATCTGAAAGACCGTTTAATAAGCAATATTTCCACAATATCTATAGGCTGAACTGTCATCAAACAAAACATCCATAATGTACATGTAGTCACATGGTAGGGGATTTTCCATCACTCTTATTAAGAGGTTTCTTCAGTAACAGATTTCACTGCTGACGCTGGTTGGCTTTCTGGTGCAGAAGGTTGCTGGTTGGAAACCTATAAAGAAAATGCCAACAGCAGTAATGAGAAATGCTAAATTCTGCACTTGATAAAACAAATAATTTGAAGGGATTGTGCCCTTTAGACAATGTTTTTTCATAGATCATTTTAGTAAATATGACAATTGAGAGGGGGCTTATTTGGGTAATCCCCTCCTCCTCTGTTACCTGGAGCAGATATACATTACAAAGCAGAGTTAGGCTGGGTTCACGGATACAAAAACGGATGCATTTGTGTGCATCAGTTTTGATCCATTTTCCATTGATTTCAATAATAAAAAAAGGAGCAAAACACATCCGTTTAAACGTACACACACAAAAAAGGGGTCAAACTCATTTTTGTGTACATTGAAAAAAAAAAAAAAAAACTGCTGCGTTTCGAACCCAGGTTTTCCTGTGTTACTCAAAAGCCCAGTAGCTGGACCTCCAGGATGATCAACAAAATGTTGGGGGGTTTCTTCTTTTATATTTCTGTAATACATTCAGCTATACGTTTACAGCCAGGTAGTCATTTTGTAAACTATGAATTTACCCTAGCTAAGGAAGCTATGCTGCCTGAGGACACTGTATGTGAAAGCGAAACATGTCGAAGGGGATATATTTTTAATTTTGAACCGCTACTCACACACTATGTAAGTCATAACCAGCAGCGACATTAACTGTAGGGCTACAAGAACTTTATGCAGTTTGCATGAACATAGGGGCACAGGAGTATATGCTTTTAATAAGTTTTTTGTTATACTTACCGTATGGTTTTAAATAAGTAGTTAAAAGTGGAGTTTTAAGTCAGGTCCTTAAGGGGGCTCTACTCCCCAAGCACTGGCCCTGGGATTGGTACAAGTGGTCATATTGGACCTGACGTCCGACTAGGAGGATTTGTGATTGGGAATTGTAGGATGGTGATTTAAGAGGAAAATAAAATTAATCATTTTAATAGTTTGTCAAATAAAAAACATATTACTAATCCTTTTGTCATGGAAATTACAAATTAATTTGCGGGATAAAATAATAAATATAGCAAATTCACTTACCCCTAAGGGTCCTGCCCTCCTTAAAATAATGCCTTCTGCAAGTAGTGCTTTCGAGGTCTCCTCAAACAACTTGTCCTCACTCACTTCTCCTCCATTCTGAAGTTCTGTGTATGTTTCCACAAATCTGTAATGAACAAAAAAAAAAAAAAAATTAACCAAAATACGAGAATTGATGACTATTCTTCAGTGCGGAGAGAAGAGGCGTTCGAGCCTCCCATAGACTGTCATTATGACAGGGAGGCTGGCGGGACTCTGCAGCGGAGAATTCCGCTGCAGAATTATGCCTGTTTTGCTCCGTGTTAACGGAGCCCAACAATGGATGCGTAACTTTGTGTGTGTATCTCTCTTGTTTATTCTTTAACAAAATGACTTGGGGGGGAAAAAAAAAAAAAAAAAAAAAAAAAAGAAATGGAACACTAGACAAACACCTCTCAAAACCAGTCACCATGTCCTGGTTCTCGCATCTAAAATTAGAATATATACACCACCTTTCCATTTTTAAAGGGAACCTGTCACCAAGACCATGCTATCTAATCTATCACCATCATTTTAGAGTGGGAAGAACGGAGCAGATTGATATATATCTTTGTGGGGAAAGATTCAGTATAACTTGTAACTTGTTGATTGAAATCCCTGATCATTCTATGTTAAGGAGTCCAGTGGGCGGTGTCACTCAATGGACTGGACACCATGGAAACATCACAGATTTCTATCAATAAATCAACAAGTCAATCAAAATCAACAAGTTACACTGAATCTTCTCCTATAATGATATATATCAATCTGCTCAGCTACTCCTGCTCTAGAACATGATAGTGATAGCTCAGTTAGCATTTTCATGGTGACAGGTTCCCTATAATCACTTGCACATCTTATCTTACCTTTGACAAATAGATTTGAAGTTTTTTCTGTACAGATGAAATATTCCCGCACTACCATATGTCTCATAGAATTTGCTGGTAAGAAAAAGAAAAACAATGCCATCAAAGCAGAAATACCAATCGATACAAAAATATTACATGAAACTCAAGCAATCCTCCCATCTACAATACATGTAAATCTATAGATATTGTGAAATAGCAGCACATTATACTTATTATGGGTCTCGTCTCATGCAGCGAGACAGATTGCAGAGAGTGAAGCACTCCAGAGTGCGCTTCTCCTGGTTAGGTCCAGAACATTCTGACCCCAAATCATCAAAATATGCCTCTTCAACATGTCAAAAGTTTTAATTATTTATTTATTTATTTTTAAACTCTGTTTATTACAGTAATATACAGAATAATAATAAAATGCATACAAGGTAAATAAGGCACAAGTGTCCATCTCAAACACACAGAGGCATACACAAATGCATAATAAACAGTGTAAACATATGGTCCAACATTGACCAACGTAGACCGTATCTTGAAAACCAAAAAATTAGGTCGCTAGGCTCTTACAGCATGGTCGGAAGTCGTAGTCAGGGGGGAATTACACCATAATCCCCATACTTTTGTAAATTTACGTGGGCATTTCCTGTGGGTGAAGACAACTCTTTCATAATCTACAATTCTATTAACCATGGAGATCCAGGTGGAGAGACGGGGAGGCCGCCCGTCAATCCATCGCAATGCAACGGCTTTTCGAGCCAAAAACAGAGTTTCTCGCATACAGATGCAAGTTTTAATTATTTTATTATCACAGGGACGCTTTACCTGTATTATTTCATGGAGCTTTCCTGTGTATTAATCCCTATGGCACCCATACTGTTTGCAGGTTTACTGTAAGGGAATGCAATTGGGAGCAAGAATAAACTTACAGATTTTCATTGTTTGCAAATGAGATATTCCGAACCTGTTCAGAATACAGGAGATAGCTTGGGAGATAATGGGGCATGACAAGTGTAAAGCCGTGTTCCCACATGCCGGTTAACACATGTGGCCAAAACAAAGCCCAAAACAAAGCCCTCGGTGTTTGCAACAATTGCCGCACAATGTTGCTGATAATGGCAACAACACTGCACGGACATTGGTGAACACACAGGGGTGGTTTTAGGCGCATGCATTCATTGGCATGTGGGAAAAGATGAAATTCAGCTAACTGGATCTTTTCTGAAAACACTTTTATGTGTCAGGTGTCTTGCAGGGTCTATTCCCTTATATCTATTGAGACAAATATACACACTCATGTATGTTTACAGGAGAATCAGAAGGAAGAACCGCAAACTAAACAAGCCTAAAAGTGTACCTATCATAACAAAAAATTTCTGACATGTCGAAGCCACATGTCGAAGCCACATGTCAGAAGTTTGTATCTGTGGTGGTCTGGGTGCGGAAACCCCCGCCGATCACTAGAACGAAGGGGCAGAAGATTTTTGCAGTGCGTGCTTTGCCTCATCTCCACTCTCACTGGTAAAGTAGCAGTGGATGGAATTATATTGGGAGCCTATGGAACTTCTGGTTGTTCCATAGGCTCCCATTATAATTCCATCCACCGCTACTTTACCAGTAAGAGCGGAGATGAAGGGGCAGAGCACGCACTGCAAAAATCTCACGCCCAGACCCCCACTTATACAAACCTGTCATGTCAGAAGTTGCTGTCATGATAGGTACACTTTAAGGCCATGTTCACACAGTACGGTTTTGGTTGAAAAATACTGAGCAAAAATACTGTGTGTGAACATGGCCTAAAAATAGATAGATGAAAGTGTATGGCGCTACACACACACACACACACACACAATGACTGAGCTAAAATGACAAGGTAAGAATTAAAGGGAATCTGTCAGCACCTATGCTTAGTCTGAGGTGATGACAGTGTAAGGAAGGTCTGTGTTATCTAGTGCCGTCTCATACCTCTATTTTCCCAATCGGTCCTGTACTTTCTTTAATTTATCTTCATAGCTGTCAAAGAGGGGGAGTGGTGATGGCTTCGTGCTGCCTCACCACTCCCCCTGCCAGCTTGTATTGAATATTCATGGAGCCCGGCCCCCGGCCTCCTGGCATGTCATCTGTAGATTCCTGGTTCTGGTGTAGTGCGCGCATGCTCCCGTGGCGTGATTCGCGCATGCGCCGTAGTGCGTTGGAGCCATTGAGCGCATAGGCTTTAGTCCTCAGTGCGCATGCACCGTAGTTCGTCGGAGTGGCGCAGGCGCACTGAGGACTAAAGCCTATGCGCTCAATGGCTCCAACGCACTACGGCGCATGGGAGCATGCGCGCACTACACCAGAACCAGGAAGCTACAGATGACGCTCCAGGAGGCCGGGGGACGGGCTCCATGAATATTCAATACAAGCTGGCAGGGGGAGTGGTGAGGCGGCACGAAGCCATCACCACTCCCCCTCTTTGACAGTTATGAAGATAAATTAAAGAAAGTACAGGACCGATCGGGAAAATAGAGGTATGAGACGGCACTAGATAACACAGACCTTCCTTACACTGTCAGCACCTCAGACCAAGAATAGGTGCTGACAGATTCCCTTTAAGAAAACCAGCAGATAGACTCACGCACGTATGGCGTCTTCACTATACAGAATTGCGGGCACATGGTCCGGTAGCTTGTTTCTGCGGTTTAGTGGTTTTTCGTAGGTCGGTTCTCTTTTTGGTGGGAAGGCGGCATATACATCATACCAGATGGGCTTCTCATTCTGCTTTATTACTCTGGCTCGCATCAGATCCCGTGTTCTATACAACAGAGGGATAAGCCACAGTCACAAGCGTTTGAGAACACAGAAATACAGCATAGTAATAGGTATATATGTCGGAGACTTTTGTAGGTAAGGAGGTTTCAAGACATTGAGAGATGTCACCGTGACCTTCTGCTTCTCTACAGCCTGGATATATAAACCAAGTATATGTGGACACAGCTGGTGAGGTTAATGACTAATAGTGGCTTATCCACTCCATTGTGAAGGTGTTATACAAGACGATGGTGGCGGCCTATGGACCCAATGCATAAGTTGCCATCTCTCACCTGTGTAGATCAGTGTTCCTCATTGTGGGACTCTACAGCTGTTGCAAAACCACAACTACCACCATGCCCTGGCAGCTGAAGGCCATCAAGGCACAATCAGAGTTGCAGTTGAGGAACATTGGTTTAAAGGGGCAATGCTCTTTGCTACAGATCATAGGGGGACAATAAAAAGTCAAAATTGTCTTATATAGACACAACCTGAACGTGACCACAATGCAAAGGTAATGTGCCAGATAAAGCAGCACAAAGTATAGACTATAAAGTGAGTACAAGAGTCAGATACAAGGTCATATGGCTGCTTAGTAGTAAACCCCAAGCAGCACACTATAATACAGCTCAGTAGCCCCCCACCCCCTGTAATACTTGCACATTGTGTACCTGGTAAACACTGTGCCCAGCTTCTCCAGCCTGCTGCCAGCCATGCTGCCTGAGATGGTGTCCCTGATCCGTCAACACATCGTGTGTCTCGGTCATCTGCAATCTGGGCTGGCTCCAGAACTCACAGCCGCCATATTTATTACTGGCAAGCTCTGTCGAGTGCCCACACGCAGGGCGTTTTATTACTGGACGCTCGTATTTACATCACTCTGCCTCTTTATTTACGGCAGTGAACCCATTATAACGCACTTGTCGTAGCTGTGCACCCTCAGGGTAACAAGGCTGTTTAGCAGAACAGCAGACGTGTTAATCGAACACCGAGTCATAGAGCGAGCGTACGTCAGGGCACTTTGAAACGCCCTTCATTGATGACACTGACCGGATCCGGCTGGGAAATTAGTTCTACAAAGCAGCAATGTAGACGTTATTAGGTAAAGCGCTTATCGCTGACGTGCTTCACGTGCAACTGGTTCATATTGGAATCGTGCTGATTCTCAAGTCAATCAGCCTGACGTTGGTCTCCAAGAACATGGCGCTCAACGAGGACAGTTTTTGCGCGCGGTTTAACGTCCTTTGCGCATGCTCTGTACATAACTCGCCAGCCAATGAGAAAGGTCCTCAGAATTTGAATAACACTTTGGCAACGTGGAGAAGTCAGGCTGCGGAGTGAGGAGAGGAAGATGGATAAGACTAGGAATAGAAGGAAGAGCAAGGTAACCGGGCGGCAGCCGGCTGTGTGGTGTGTGGAGGCCGGGTCACCTCCTGCAGCCTGGACACCGGCTCTTACAGGGAACGTGAGGGTTAGTGTGTAGAGTCCACCCCCCCCCCCCCAGATATTGTAGTACTACAACTCCCAGCTTCTCTAGATACAGAGCCATGTGCAGAAGGTCATGGTAAATGTGATTTTCTGGGCAATATAGCATGTTTTAGACTGTAGTCTATAGGGGAGATTTATCAAACATGGTGTGAAGTGAAACTGGCCCTAGCAACCAATCAGATTCCACCTTTCATTCCTCACAGACTCTTTGGAAAATGAAAGGTGGAATCTGATTGGTTGCTAGGGGCAACTGAGCCAGTTTCACTTTACACCATGTTTGATAAATCTGCCCCTATGTTTTCATCATCTCTCTAGTTGGTCTGGTTTCACACCACAGGTGGGCACCAGAATTTGGTGTTTTTAGCACAAAGTCTGCGTCTTCAAGATGTGCAGAGAATCGGTGATCCCTGTTTACTTTAGTGCTTGGGCAGTCTGTCTGTTTGTGGCAGATGACCCAAATGTAGCCACTCCCTGACTATGGCTGTGCCCCCATGCAGGCCGTGCCCCCATGCAGGCCGTGCCCAGGTACATCGTTTGTTAGGTTGCCATTGAATATGTGCAGTGGAGGGTCATATTGTTTTTTGTACATCCTCCCCAAGACCGCTTTCTCACATTCTGTACACGGTCAATGTGTTATGGACCAAACATCGATACTCCAGGCATCATTGTTCATTCGGATGCCGTGAGCTCCCTAGGGCGGCATCCAACAACTTCTCCATCCTCCTGGAGTCAGTTACCGAACATTGACAAACCTGAACTTTTGGCAGATTCACTCAACACTACATCCCACTCTTCTTGAAGCGACTCTGTACCCACAATCTGACCCCCCCAAACCACTTGTACCGTCAGCTGCTTTTAATCCAAGATCTGTCCTGGGGTTTGTTCGGCAGATTATGCAGTTATTGTCCTAAAAAAATACTTTTAAACTTGAAGCCCTGTGCCAAACAGGAGTATCTGTGCCCTAATAATGAAGAGGGTGGGGAGGAGGGATGGAGGGGTGGTGCAAAGTTAGGGCACAGATACTCCCGTTTGGCACGGGTTTCAAGTTTAAAAGTATTTTTTTAGGACAATAACTGCATCACCTGCCGAACGAACCCCAGGACAGATCTTGGATTAAAAGCAGCTATCCGAAGGTACAAGTGGTTTGGGGGGGGGGGGGTCAAGATTGTGGGTACAGAGTCGCTTTAAAGGGTCATAAAGTTTCTGCGGTACAGGGTTATAAGCCGCTACATGGCGACTCATCTTTTCCCAGTGGATTTCTATAGGATTCGGGTCTGGAGAAAGTGCAGGCCACTCCATGTGAGATTCCCCAGTCTCCAGCAGCTGTGACCTCAATGAGCTGCAGCATTGTCATCCAAGAAGATATTACACAGCTGTGTTGTTCATGCAGATGTACTGTAGTGATGTTGTTCCAGTAGTATGGGCTTGTCACTGTACCATTCACAAAGGGTAGGGCAGTTCTGTGTTGACTAGACACACCTGCCCACACTGTAACACCACCATAACCAAAGACAACAGTGGCTGATGCATAGCCTCTCCTATGGGACCAGTGGGGCTCAGCGTTGTTCACTGATGAAATTCGATTCACACTGAGCAGAAAAGATGGTGACCAACAATTAGGACTGGGCAATACAGCCAAATAAAAAAACTAAGCTATAGACGATTCTCAATTTTTATTTTATTTTTCTGCTAAATATGGATCCTGCTTTTCCAGGCACTCAGAGAGGAGCGTCATGGAGTTAAAAAACAGCCGGCTGATAAAAAGATTGCAGAGCTAACAGAGTTTAACTTAGTTTATACTGTAAATTTGCTCATTCCTAGCTATGGGAATACTGTCTGTCATTATGGGGGCACTCCAACTGGCAATGTTAGACTAGCACAGTGTACAAGCCAAGCTGCAGGACCCTCAATACACCTTCTCCTCTGTTCTTGATACCCTCACCTACATATAACATGACTTGCACATGTCACATCCTCAGCACAGTATACACAACCAATAACCGTTATTTCGCCATATGCAGCACCTGCGGTGGCCAACAGCCCCACAATCTACCCTTCCCACATCACAGGTAATAGCTTAAAGTGAATGTACCATCAGGCCTGGGCTGAAGCACTGGAGGCGGGCTGACCCACCCCCAGTGGGAGGAAACCCCCGCCCCTGTATGACACTGCTCTATTGATTCTAATGGAGCAGTGTCATTCAGGGGCGGGGGTTTCTGCCCACTGGGGGTGGGTGGTACATTCACTTTAAATACACTAGCACCGCAGACAGTATCTTACATGATAGGTTTAGATCCGGGGTTTCAAACTCAGGCCCTTCAGCTGTTACAAAGCTACAATTCCCATCATGTCGGGACAGCTTAAAGCGTAACTGTCATTTCAGGGCCATTTTTCTGAAAACATTAAATATCAACAGTTCAAGCGATTTTAAGAAATTCTGTAATAGGTTTTATGTACTAAAAGAGTTTTCTTCTGTAGTGAAAAAGCAATCTCCCAGCCTCCCCCCTCACATCAAATGAAGCAGGATTTCTGTCTCCATTATGTGGCTATGGAGAGGGGAGGGGCTGTTAGGAGTGACTGAGCACGGAGCGGTCCTGCACAGCACAACACCCTGCAATCTTCTCTCAGTAAGTTCATAGATAAGCACTGACCTTTCTGACCCCAGAATCCTGCGTTTTAGCTGCCCAGAGAGTCTACAAACAGCTGACCTTCATGTCACCTCTTCCTGCTCCCTCATCTCCCTCAGCCCCTCCCCCCTTCATAGGCTTACAATGGAGAGAGCAGAGCCCGTCTTCACTGGCTTCTCTGTAATGAAGACGTGTTTGCCTGATAATGCACAGTTAAGAAGTCAGGGGGGGAGGCTGGGAGATTGCTTCTTAAGTACAGAAGGAGGCTTTTTTGGCTGATGAAACCTATTACAGAGTTTCTTAAAATCGCTTATACTACTGATTTCTGCAATAAAAAAAAACATGACAGTTACGCTTTAAGCTTAGTTTTGTAACAGCTGCAGGGCCTGAGTTTGATACCTGTGGTTTAGATAGAAAGCAGCACACACAATAGGCTTAGATACACTGGCTCAGTAGACCACGTCTGTGCCACAGAAGATAAATCTTGGCCTTCACTGCTGTAGAAGCAGCCAATTCCGGTGATGTTACCAAGGGGCGGGCACTACGGTGCTAGCATAGGCTGGAAGACATGGAAACAATGGCTGTAAAGCCCTGCCTTGATGACACTGTCCAACAAAGATAAAAAGCATTTTTTTGCCAGATAAGTATGAACTGTGTAATATGTAAACTTCTAAATGGTGCAGAGATCTGCACATATCTGTAGGGGGTGCACCCAGGAAGAGTAAAAAGGGAGGAGAATGCTACATTTATGTCTTCTTGTCCTTTTACACAGGATCTCGCACATTTTTTCGGAATACCAAATTTGCGATTTTAGGGGGAAAAAAATCAAATCGTCAGCCTCTCTCAGGATGAATTAATCCAATTAATTTGATAAATCCCCCATCCCTACCAGCAATGTTGGATACGTCAAGGAGAGTGCTAATGTTTTAGCCAATGTCCAGATCTTTTTGTGCGCCACTGTCCCTGTTATAAACCTGGTTCACTAGGCTTTATTCACATTTCCCATGAAGTTGTCCGTATGGTTTAAGGGCCCATTGATTTGTATTGGGCTATTCATACAATATTTGCTGCGGAAAAATAGGACATGTTCTGGAGGCATGACTGCAGCATGTATTCCCCAAAAAAAGACTATGGAAGGTTTCACATTCGTAGATCCTTAAAAAAAAACATGCAAATGATGTTCTATTTTTAACTTTAATTTAAAGAAGTTCAGCGATAATTTTTATTACTCCCCTCCCCCCCCCCCCCCCCCCCAAAAAAAAAAAAAAAGTTATACAAATCACCAGGGCTGTGGAGTTGGTAAGCTGCAGCTCCGACTCCAACTCCTGAGTTTTATCAGGACCGACTCCCGCTCCTTCATAAATGGCCGGTCATATACCAGGGGAGTTATTTATCACACTGGCTCAGCAGCTTCTCCCTAATGTCCTACATGATCCTGGGGCGACTTCTGAGGGAATAAGGAAACATATAAAGCAGCTTGTCCTGTGTGTGCAGTGGATGCAGCCAGCCTCCATGTCCTGACCAACTCAGAACTAGACTAGATGGAGCAGGTGATCTTTTTCTACTGACAATCTTCTATGTTCCTAACTAAACATTCACCATACTTAAAGAAACACTGCTAACAATGCCAGATTCCTGTGATATAGAGGTCAGCCATAGTGATATACAGGGGGTCACACATAGTGATATAGAGAGGGGTCACACAGTGATACAGAAGGTCACTGTGGGGGCACGCAATAGCACCCACACAGCCTGCTGCAGCCATAGCATACAGACACACCCACACAGCCTGCTGTCGCCATAGCACACATACAGACAGCCTGCTGCAGCCATAGCGCACACACACACAGCCTGCTGCAGCCATAGCGCGCACACACACACACACAGCCTGCTGCAGCCATAGCGCGCGCACACACACAGCTTGCTGCAGCCATAGCGCACACCACACACACACACACACACACACACACACACACACACACACACACACACACACACACACACAGCCTG
Source organism: Dendropsophus ebraccatus (assembly GCF_027789765.1). Lineage (NCBI taxonomy): Eukaryota > Metazoa > Chordata > Amphibia > Anura > Hylidae > Dendropsophus > Dendropsophus ebraccatus. The sequence goes on along the minus strand of NC_091458.1, from coordinate 118,540,862 downwards.
CTTTTGGCCATAGCACACATACACACAGCCTGCTGCAGCCATATTGTGTACACACACACACACACACACACACACACACACACACACAGCCTGCTGTAGTCATAGCCCACACACAGCCTACTGCAGCCATAGCGAGCGAACACACACACGCAGCTGCAGCCATTGAAAAACACACAATCTTCTCCCAGAGAGAAAACACCGGAGGACAGAGGTTACAGCTACACTACGTATGTCTTCTCCTCCTCCTCTATATTACACAGGATATCTTCATATTACACTGCTGCTCATATACAGTCATCCAGCATCCAGGAAGAGAACAGCACAGATCTCCCCACACACAATGGACTCTTCCAGCTCAGAAACAAACTGCCAAATAGTGACCGACAACTTTTCCATGACCCCCTTTATGTTCTACGGGCAGTGTCTTATTAGAATGTTGCTCATAATATATATATTCATGAGCAAAACTTGTAAAATTCATATCAAAATTCAGTTCTACCTTTTTTTAAAGCTGGAGTCTGAGTCGGTACATTTTTTTTCCGACTCCAGCCAATGAAAGCCGCAGCTCCGACTCCAACTCCTGAGTTTTATCAGGACCGACTCCGACTCCACAGCCCTGCAAATCACCAATATACACTTATTATGGGAAATGCACATAAAGTGTTTTTTTCCCTGCACTTACTACTGCATCAAGGCTTCACTTCCTGGATAAAAATGGTGATGTCACGACCCGACTCCCAGAGCTGTGCGGGCTGTGGCTGCTGGAGAGGATGATGGCAGGGGGACACTGAGGGACACGGCACTGGAGGAACACTGAGCATGCCTCTGCCATCATCCTCTCCCAACAGCCACAGCCCGCACAGCTCTGGGAGGCGGGTCGTGACATCATCATGTTATCCAGGAAGTGAAGCCTTGACGCAGTAGTAAGTGCAGGGAAAGAAGCACTTTATAAGCATTTCCTGTAATAAGTGTATATTGGTGATTTGTATAACTTTTGGGGAGCAATACAAAAAAATTTTGCCTGACTTCTCCTTTAATGAAAACTAGCAGTGTACAATTTATGGATCCGTGAAAAAAACACAGATTGCAAAACGGATGCAATCACAAACGTTTTTCCACGGATCGCGGAGCACGGTAGCGGACTTAAATCCACGGTCTTTAAAAGTCACTGGACTTGTGAATAAGGCCTTTAGCGTTTCACGCTACTTACTTACTAATGGTTATAAAGGGGTTATCCAGCTCTACAAAAACATGGCCACTTTTGCCCCGTTCTTGTCTCCAGGTTGGGTGAGGTTTCAAACTCCGTTCCATTGAAGTAAATGGAGCTTAATTGCAAACAACACCTGAACGGAGACAAGAGAGGGCTGTGAGAGGGCGACAAGAGAGGTCCTATGAATGGGGGTGGGGCCAAGTGAAGCTAGGGGCGGAGCGATGTGGCACATAGGCCGCGAGGCCCCGCCCACATATACCAATCCACAGGTGATAAAAACGACTTTTTACCAGAACAAGCACCATGAGGTGTGATATAAGTAATGATAGCTGTAACATTTACCCTTTACACCTATGGAGAGCAGTCAAAATGCAAATAGGGGGCGACAGTGTCACTTTAAGCTCGTACATTGCAGTCAATTTACAGGTTTCTTGTTTAAAACATTATTTACTTGTTTTTCTTCTTGTTTTTCTTCTTTGCTATAGACTCCTATCTCTACAAAGGATTTCCAAGCAGGGTTGGACAGAAATGAGAAGACCTTTCAAGCAAAAATGCTGGAGATTTTTAAAAAGGTTTGCAATGACATCTTACCACTTGAGAGGGCTTAAAAGGAATAGCCTCCTATTATATAAACCTTTGACCCTTCCAAGAGAAGCCATACATTTTCATGCTCGGGGGACTGGCATACTAGTGAAGTAAAGGAATGTAGCACATCAGTAGACCTGAATGGATCCTGTTGTGCTTTAAAGTATTATATATATAATATATATATATATATATATATATATATAACATTCTTTTTATTAAATTTTTTTGTTCTTATTTATTATCCAGCTAGTCTGCCAATATGTATAATTCTGCTAGTATTACTTCATTTATTTATTCCTTTCTATCTGACAATCCCTGGAGTTGTCTCCTTTAGTTGGGTCTTGTGATATAATGGTTAAAAGTTTTGATTGTTGGGGGTCTGAGTGTTCAGACCTCAATTGATCTCTAGATGTAACCAGGAGAAGTGTGTGGCTGAGCGCTTCTCTCTTGCTTGCTGCAGTCTCTTTATCGCTGCAAAAGACCAGTTCCATTGTAAGTTTAAACACTCAGGCCTCAACCAATCAAAACATTTACCACAAGTCAATTAAAGTGATTGTCTAGGGTTAGAAAAGCATATCCTGGTTAACCTCTTTACCTTGTTCCCTTTGTACAGCATGGCTGGAAGATAGTTTCTACCTGTGATATGAATGCTTATGAGCTTGTAAGATGGCATTAGTGGCTAAGGCCCTATTCACACGTCCATGTCAGTTTTTACTGTCAGGAATTCCTGATCAGGAGGCTTCATAAGGCTTCAGGAAAGCATCAGAATTTCCTGACAGTAATTAGTTTTTACCATCAGGAAATGCCTTCAGGATTTCCTGATTCCTTGTGTACTGTGCCACCATCAGCCCATCGTGTACTCTGCCACGTCAGCCTATCATGTACCCTGCCACGATCTCCAAATCGTCTACCGTGACACTGCAACAATCTACAACTCCCATCATGCCCATCAAAGCTGAAGCTTTGGCTGTCCGGGCATGATGGGAGTTGTAGTTTTGCAACAGCTGGAGGGCCAAGGTCCTCTGCCCTAATCTGTTGCAAAACTACAATTCCCATCATAAACTGCCTACAGGGCTTGATGGGGGTTGTAGTTTTGCAACCAGGATGGCCACAGGTTGCAGAGCTACCGCTGACGTCTGCGGTGACAGGCCAGCCAGCCTTCTGTGGTCCTGGAGGGCAAAAGATGGACGGAGGACCGCTGCGCTCTGCCGCTGTGCTGTCTCTGTCAGGGAAGGGGGGTTGCTCCCTTCAGTCACCCGCCCTGCCTGCCACCTGTCCGCCTGTCATGTCACTGGTCCCCAGCCCGGCCTGTCATCTGAACTCTGGACGCTTTCCTGATTTGCATCAGGAAAGCGTCCAGAGTTCCTGCTCTCCCTTAGACTTCTGTGGCTGTGTTTGTACTGGGTTTCCCGACAAAAATAGGACAGGATCTAAAAAATCCTGACCTATTTTCCGGAACTGACACCCTTTAGGAAAAATCCTGAAAGGTGTCTGTCACTAATGTAAGCCTATGGGTCTGGAAATCCGTCCGGATTTCCTGATAAGAAATCTGGGCAGATTTTCTGGACATGTGAAGGGGGCCTAAGTACGAGGATTTTTATAAAGTACATAGGTTCTTCAAATCATATTTTTTCTGCTGGTGCTGCACTGAAAATAACAAAGCAGTATGGCTTCCCAGCCCATTACCACTGTATTTTAAGCACCACTTGTCGTCATGGTCCTCATTTTTCTCCTCCCTTTGACATGCTCTGCAGACAGCTACCTGCTTAACACAGTCATTGGCTGAGTATTAGCAGGATGTCGGGAGCATTGAAACTATATAAATATGAGCAGCGCTGTGATGAAGCTTACCCACTCCCAGCATCATATTGAAGATGCTGCTGTGAACAAACTTCTGACATGTTATAGCCTGATGTCAGAAGTTTGTATCTGTGGGATCTGGGTGCTGAGAACCCCGCCGATCTCTAGAATGAAGGGGCAGAAGCGTTTTATCTCTGCCCTCATTGGTAAAGTAGCAATGGATGGAATTATAATGTCCTGTCCACCGCTACTTTAGCAGTGAGAGCGCAGGTAAAGAGGCAGAGTGCGCACTGCAAAACACTTCTGCCCCTTTGTTCTAGCGATCGGCTGAGGTCTCAGCACCCAGACCCCACCGATACAATCTCCTGACATGTGGCTATAACATACACTTAAAAAAAAGAATATACCCCCACCCCTAAAAAAAAAAAAATATATATAATATGTATATATATATATATATATATATCTCTCTTCATTAGCAAAAAAATATAATTTTATTAAAATAAAACATCACAAATCTATGAAATCATGTATTCAATGTGAGGAGAAGAGGAAGACACAAGTACAGTGGAAAAGGGCCAACAAACTTCACTGGATAAGCAGATAAGTATATTGTATACAGCTGGACACTATATACACCAAGAGAATAATACTATTTAGGCTGAAAAAGTGCAAAAACAGACAATATAATGGTAAACCAGCAGCCATACATAAAACCGCTTAGAATGCACTTTGCCTGTGAATTGCGCAAATACCCGCACTTGCCAAAACAGCCAAAATAGTATAAAGTAAATTTCACTAATCCCTAACACTATTGCCACAGGAAGATCCTCATGGAGAGGGAAGTGCAAAAATCTAAACATATAAATAAAGGCTGAACACAAATCAAGGCAACTGCAAAATACAAAAAAAATAATACATAATGACATTCTTAACCAAGTGGAGTGTGGCTCACTGGAAACCCCAAGGCACGTTTTGGAACACCCTTCGTCAGGGAGCTCTTTTCCACTGTACTTGTGTATTCCTCTTCTCCTCACATTGAATACAGGATTTTATATATTTGTGATGTATTCTAAAATAATATTTTTTTGCTAATGAAGTTTATGTATTTTTTTTTAAGGGGCTGGGGTTATATTCTTTTTCTAGGTGTATATCGATTGATTTGGTACCTCTTTATTTTTCCCCTAGTGGGATCCAATTTTTTGGTATGTGGCTATAAAATGTCAGGAGTTTGTTTACGGCAGCATCTCCAATACGATGCTGGGCGCGAGGAAACTGTATGAATATGCGCACGTCCGTGTCTTCCATGAAACATGGCGCCTTAGGTGCAGATGTGGGGTAAATTACGGTCGACCTGCACGCTTGTCAGCTGATCGCTGGCTTTATTACACTGCGTGATATCTGCATTTACCTTCTGTTTATGCAAATAACTTGCACAACAGGCTTTGTCTTGGAGCCAGGAATATTTTATTCATTCTTATTATATATTTCTTTAGTCAGGTATTTCATCGTGTTTTTTATAAGACTGGCATACCATGTTAATGCATTCTTATTTTTCCTAAATCTAGTTTGATCGTCCTTTTGTCAATGATTATATTATAAATATTGAAGATTTTACGTTCGAGACACCACATGGTAAGAGAGGTTTCATGCTTTATAGTTATTCATAAAACAAAGAGAAATGGGTTTATTCATTTTTGTTGAGAGATTATATATATATATATATATATATATATATATATATATATATATATATATATATATATATATATATATATATATTATATATAGGAAAACAAGTATTTGATACCCTGCCACTTAAAGGGGTTGGCCACTTTATAGTAAAATAGGTCAGTGCAAAGTATTAGTAAGTGTACTCACTGTATATACTGACTGCAGCTCCCTGTGTACCTCATAGAGCAAAATTAGACTCCCCTTCACCAGGCTGGGCTGCCCTGCTCTGTTTTGTTTCAGTCCACAAAATGGCCGACATGGAGGAGCATGTGACCAGGCCCTGTCCCGTGTCCTCCATAGACATATACAGGCTCAGTGGTGGACACAGGGAGGCGGGGCTTGGTCACATGCTCCTCCATGTCAGCAATCTTATGGACCAAAACACCACAGAGCAGGGCAGCCCAGCCTGGAGGAGGAGAGTGATATTAGCTCTATGAGGTACACAGGAAGCTGCTGTTAGTATATACAGCGAGTACACTTACTAATACTGTACACTGAGCAATTTTACTAGAAAGTGGCCAATCCCTTTAAGCAAGTTTTCCCACCTACAAAGAATGGAGAGGTGTGTAATTTTTATTGTAGGTACATATCAACCTGTGAGAGGGTAGATTCACACACACTGAAATCGCTGCGGTTTCTGCATTAAAATCTGTCAATTTGTATGGGTTAACCTACTCGTAGCGGATGTAAACTTCATCCCCTTAACCTACCGCTGACTGGTGAATACTTTACCAATCCACGCTCCGGCCTGCTTCTGTGGCTTCTGGCTCCCTGATGTCCTGCTCAGCCAATTAGTGGGTGCGGTGGGACAGCACACTGATTGGCTCCTGGCTCTCTTACATCCCGCTGAGCCAATCAGTGTGCTGTCCCACCGCACCCACTGATTGGCTGAGCAGGACATCAGGGAGCCAGAAGCAGGCCAGAGCGTGGACGGAAAGTATTCACTGGGTCGCGGCAGGTTAAAGCGACTCTGTGCTCACAATCTGACCCCACCCAAACCACTTGTACCTTCGGATAGCTGCTTTTAATCCAAGATCTGTCCTGCGGTTCGTTCGGCAGGTGATGCAGCTATTGTGTTAAAAAACAACTTTTAAACTGGCAGCCCCGTGCGCTACGGGAGTGGCCTAGATTGTGTATGCATTAGGCTGGCACACCCTCTCTGTCCCTCCTCCCCGCCCTCCTCATTATTAGGAATGCTCCAGGCAGATTACCTACTATTCGTCAGCTGTGAGAGCCCGGCATATGGGCTAGATCGTTAAGGACCTGTGCAATGTTCAGCATGGAGAAAATGTTCCAGTGGCATTCCTAATGATGAAGAGGGTGGGGAGAGGAGGGACAGAGGGATAGTGCAAAGTTAGGGCACAGATACGCCCGTAGGGCACGGGGGTTGTAAGTTTAAAGTTGTTTTTTGGACAATAACTGCATCCCCTGCCGAATGGACCGCAGGACAGATCTTGGATTAAAAGCAGCTATCCAAAGGTACAAGTGGTTTGGGGGGGACAGATTGTGGGTACAGAGTCGCTTTAAGGGGGATGGCGCTTTATATACTCCGCAGCGAGTGAACCTATTTAAACTGACTGTACCGGGAATTGCAGTGGATTTCGTTGTGGAACTCGCAGCATGAAATTCACTGTGATCCGGTACGTGTGAACCCACCCAGAATCTATTAAAAAAAAATTCCAGAAAATCTTGATTGGCCAAGTTTGCACACACTGCAGCAGGGACTGCTCCATACACATACACATCTTCAGATCTTTCTTGTTTCAGGGCTGTCGTTGGACAATATTGACTTTCAGCTCCGTCCAAAGATTTTCTATTGGGTTCAGGTCTGGAAACTGGCTAGGCCACTCCAGGACCTTTAAAATGCTTCTTATGGAGCCACTCATTTGTTGAGGAAAGGAGGTTGTTGGCCAAAATTTCACGATACATTGCCCTCATTCATTCTCCCTTCAATATGGTGCAGTCATCCTGTCCCCTTTGCAGAAAAGCACATCCACAGTATGATGTTTCCACCCCCATGCTTCACAGTTGGGTCTGTGTTCTTGGGGTTGTACTCCTCCTCCTTCAAACACGGCAAATGGAGTTGATACCAAAAAGTTCTATTTTGGTTTCATCTGAGCAGGTGACCTTCTCCCAAGCCTCTTTTGGACCCTTCAGATGGTCAATGGCGAACTTCAAACGGGCTGGGGCATGTGTTGAGCAGGGGACCTTGCGTGCCCTGCAGGATTTTAATCCATGACTGCGTAGTGTGTTACTAAGGGTGCTACATCGAGAGATTTATGTGACAGATTTTTGGAGCCAAAGCTAGGAACAGACTCTAAACAGACAACAGGACATAAAGGAAAATCAAAATAAAGAATCTGATAAATCTGTCTGTGTAAAGGCACCCTTACAGTAATCTTTAAGACTGTGGCCCCATCATTAATCAGGTCTTCCCATGTAGAAACTCTAACAGCAGGAAGAAATATCACTTTCCTCCTGGATGTGATCAGCAAGTGGCATTCTGCAGGGAGACATTAATACAGTATTGCAGGTATTTATCAGTGAAAGGGGACAAACACCTGGTGCTTCGCTAACTGAGTTGCGCATTTCAAGGGTCTAAATGTTGAAACAGTAAAATACTTCCCTGAAAGAGAATGAATATGGTAATAATACTAAATGCATCTAATTAATATGCATTTTTATTCCAGGTCGACGTAAATGGAACTTCGAAATAAATTTGTCTGACAATGCGGTACCTATTATTTTTTTTTAATTTATTTTTTTTTTTATATTGTATATTTTTGTACTTGTATTGGTTTAGGTAAAAACTTACTGGCCAAAATTGTTTGCATAACTTGTGGGGTCTGCCTTAGACGCTCTCTATTCTGGTACATCGCATAAGAAGAACCATGTGCCATAACAGGACCTATAAAAAGGTGTCTTCCTAATTTAATTAGTCAAAGACCCTTTCTCCCTAAAATGTTAAAAATGATCACAAAATAACCACGCTATCAGTATTTACACCCATTTCTAGCACTATAGAATTTGGATATCTTCTGTGAGTTTTTCTCTGTTTCAAGCAGAGCTTCTCAAACTTTTTGTACTGGAGCCTCAACCTGTAGACCTACCTGAGACCTGGACCTCACCAGACAGACCAGGGGAAGGTCAGGTCCTTACCATCTATGGTTCAAAATCCATGCAAATGTTTAAAAATATTGCTCAGTCTAAACAAGAAATTGTTGCAGACATGGAAAGAAAGGACTCCAGAGCTATACTTCACCAGCAACTGGGGGGCACCTCACTCTTGAGACCTGGCTTACTGAGAAATACTGGCTTAAAGGGTAGTGCGGCACTAAACAATTCAGGAAATAACACACATTACAAAGTTATACAACTTTGTAATGTATGTTATGTTAGTGAATGGCCCCCTTCCCCGTGTTTCCCCCCACCCACGCTAGACCCAGAATTGTAGTGCTCTATACTCACCTGATTCCTGTCGACTTACTGTACTTGACTTCCTATGAAAATAGACCTGTGTGTAAAAGTGAAATATGTTGGCGTTTGTAACAAAAAAAGGCCAGGCACTAGTATGAATGTTTTGCAGTCTCTGTACAGCGCTGTGGAATATGCTCTTGCAATGGGAAATAAAATTACTAGGTGTAAATGGGTCTTTTAGTTAAAGGGGTATTCCAGGCTAAATTATTAACATTCTATGTTATAGTTTGTCAGATAATTACATTACCCTAACCCACTGCGCTTCCCTATATAGCTACTGGTCACATGACCTTTCACTGGAGTAATTTGTGAACTTCCGGTGACGTTGCAATTATTATCTAGCCCTGCTTGCCTGCCAGCTGCTACATCAGTCTTGCGCTGTGCTTACTGCAGGCAGCACTAGAAGGGGCGGGGACTGGAGCAAACTTAGATGCCTCAGTGTGTGCCTGTGTCCCTGCTCTGATAAGTAGCAGAGACAGCAGATGGCATTACTATGCACAGGCCACTGTCATGGTTAGAGAAGAGGCTGGGGTAGGGGGTGGGGATATCAGGGAGGAGGAGACACTGTTGGTATAGGAAAGACTGTCTGGGACATGACGCATGGAGTGGAAATACAAACAGTAAGTGATGCAACCCAGACTGGAGCATATTGGAAGGGAGGAATAAAGGGGATAAAAGTGGAAAAAAAAACTTCTTTTAATTCAACTGGTGTCAGAAAGTACCAGAGATTTGTAATTTATATATGTTAAAAAATCTCCAATCTTCCAGTACTTATCAGCTGCTGTATGTCCTACAGGAAGTGGTGTATTCTTTCCTTTCTGACACAGTGCTCTCTGCTGCTACCTGTGTTCATGTCAGGAACTGTCCAGAGCAGAAGCAAATTCCCATCGAAAACCTTTCCTGCTCTTTAGGCTGGAAAGAGTACACCACTTCATGCAGGACATACAGCAGCTGATAAGTACTTACAAATCTCATGTACTTCCTGGCCCTAGTTGATTTGAACAAAAAAAAATCTTTTGCTGGAGTACTCTATTATCTGCCTGTGTTATAAAGCATGTAGCATGTAAAATGGTCGGCCCTCGCACATGTTCACTTCATCAAATTTGGCACTCTTCGAAAAAAGTTTGGACATGCCTGATACAGAGGATACCTTTAAATGATCAAAATCTAATTAATGCTCTTTAATTATACCTCATTCATTTATTTTCTTATACTAACCATGTGCTTTGTTACAGAGCTCAGACAGTATTGTTAGTGCAGAGCACATTAAAGGTAATGACTATTTTACAGTGTATTTGTGCCATAAACTTGTATGTAAAATTAGGGCTATGTTTTTAATTTTGCAGTAAGACTTTTTAGGGCTAATGCACACATCTGCAAAAACCTGTCCGTGTATGGATGTTGTCCTGCGTAGTGGACCTCAGGGCTCCCAGCATCATGATTAATTATATATGGTTCGATATGGTTTACAAAGTTTTCATTAGTGTACACACATGGGTGATCAGTGGAGGACTGACACCCAGCATTTCTGTCAATTACCTATTCAGCAGAGCCGCAGTGCCCATATGTACTCAGTCCTGGCTCTGTACATTGTAGTGGCCATGTTGGGGTATGACATCAGTACCCCTGTACAATATGGGCTGGCTCAGAATAGAAGAATTTCCTGGTCTTAATAAATGTTTTTGTGCCCCTAGAGCCATAGATATGTGCTGTTATTTTCCTAGCTGTAGCCCCCAGTTCAGTCCCACCTCGCTTTGCAGTTTTTCTGTGAGCCTGTCTGCTAGCACTACCTTGTCTTTTACTTGATTCCATCACATTCCACTGTACCAAAGGCTATAGCCCACATATGAGTATATGTGTTAGACTGGCTCTTCACTTGCTATAATAGTCTTTGTCTAGATAGAATACTATTAAACATTTTTTTTTAGCTTGATGATCCACAATACAAATTTCATTCTATCCAGAATGGTCATTTTAGTTAGCAAAGACTCTGTATAACAAACTGACAAGTAACAGCACGTATATGAGTGTAGATAAATGTAAGTCACTATGGGAGAAGCTGTTTGACCACAATAAAGCAAAAGCTGAATTACTGCAACAGCAGAGATCATGTAGCCTGGAGCTGAGACACTAAGGGTCCTGTTCCACGGGCCGAGCAGGGCCCAACCACTGATGTTAACGAGCGCCAATCTGCTATATCGGCGCTCGTCTACTAGGCCTATTCCACGGCCCGACAACTGTTAGCGAGGGCTGCAGGGACATTGTTACCGATGTCCTTGCAGCACACATTACCTAGCAGGGCTTCTCCTCCGCTCCGTCTTCCTCCCCGGATCCCGCGGCGCAGCATCAACTCCGTAGCGGCCTGACTGAGCTGTCAGACCGCTCAGTCAATCACTGGCTGCGGCTGTCCCGGCCAGTGATTGGCTGAGCCGTCTGACAGCTCAGTCAGGTCGCACTTAAGCTGATGCTGCGCCGCGGGACCCGGGGAGGAAGACTGAGCGGAGGAGAAGCCCTGCTAGGTAATGTATGCTGCTTCTCAAATCGTCGGTGGCCCGCCGCGCACCGCTATTCCACGAAGCGATGCGCGGTGGGTGACCGATTTTAGGTTTGGGCCTAAATAAACGATCAGCCAATGACCCGATCATCTGCTGATCGTTTTCTCTATTCCACCGAGCGATAATCTGCCCGATTTGGCCAATTATCGCTCCGTGGAATAGGCCCCTAAGGGTGCGTTAACACAGAGATTTTTCTGACAGATTTTTTTTAAGCCAAAGCAAGGAATGGATTTAGAAAGAGGAGAAATCTCAGTGTTTGCTTTTATGACCTGTTCTCTGTTCATAGTCTGTTCCTGGCTTTGGCTTCAAAGATCTGTCAGATACATCAGTCTGTGTAAACACACCATAACACAGGGCAATCGCTCTATTCGGCCTATTAATAGTCAAAATGGTGCTGTCAGAACTGTGGCATTTGAACACAGTAAATGCAGATTTTTTTGATTTTTTTTATTACATGAGAGAGATTATATATATATATATATATATATATATATAATATATATATATATATATATATATAATAATTTATTTTTTTTTATCAAAATGATCGATGCACAAAAATGATACCAAAAACAAAAAAAACTAGAAATCATGGTTCAAAAAATGATGCCCCAAACACACACACATTGGGTATCGTTGTAGTTGCACTGGCTACAAAAATAAAGGTAACAACTGCGACCACACGGTTAACAACATAAAGAATTCCCCTTAAGATGGTAAAAATAAAAATTATGGTTTTTGGAGGGCAAACAAAAACCCCAAATTGGCATTTGTCCTTAACCTCTAATGACCAATGCAGCCGGTGGCTGAATGACCCATGCCGTATCCCTACGCTATTAAGTGCTACAGAGCTATGAAGTGAGCTCAGGAGCGGAGTTTGCTTCATAGTGGATGAGAACTGGCACTGCAGCCCATCACTAACCCCTTAAATGACGTGGAAACTTTAAAAAAAAAAAAAAAAGTAAAAACAATTAAATAAACACTGTAGTGCGCACAATTGTCTGTTCTATTAAAATGTGACAAGATTGTTTCTGGACGGTGAACCGAGCAAACGGGGGGGGGGGGATGCCTGGATTAATGGTTAAGTTTCATTATATATTAAAATTTTATCTAAACCTCCACTCTACATATCATACAACAAATAAGATATGCCTTAAAACAGTCCTGTAGGTGAAAAATAATGGGGCCATTTTAATCATAATCAGTTTTACTGTAAAGTGCATTAACTTAACACGGAACCCTCCTAAAATGTGTGAAATTGCATTTCCTTCCAATTTCACCCTATAATAATTTTTGAATAATTTTTGGGGGGTTTCAACATTCAATTTATGGTAGATTGAAAGGCACCATTACAAAGCCCTTGTATGGCCCTGTGGATGGAAAAATAAAAGCACTATAGCTCTTAGAAGGTGAGGAGGAAAAAAACTAAAACACAAATATAAAAATTGCCCTGACCATATGGGCTATTTTTGGCCCGGGCCTGAAGTGGTTAAGGAGTTTATTATTGCCCGTGCGTTTGGTATGTAATTTCTTTTTTTCTGTTCTCTCTCTGTTGTTGATCTCTCTCTTAGAAACTGGAGACTTTGAGGAAGCTAATTTAACAGTGTCTGAGGTAAATGTTACTATATATTTTATATTGAGTGATTCTCATTGAAGTTCCACTCTGCATAGAGTACTAAGAATGCTATGGGCTATACCCACTAGAACATGTTTAGATGGCTACAAATAGAAAATGAATAAACTTGAACAAATGAATGAACTAATATTAGTTAATACTATTTAAATTGATTGCAGTAAAAAAAAAAAAAAAAAAAAAAGGAATTAGTTCACCAATCTTTCAGCAAAGACAACCCTTAAAGGGAACCGGTCACGCCCGTCCGACCGACCCCCCCCCCCCCCCCCCCCCCTGCTAGAGACCCTTATACTTACCCCGGAGAACGAAGTCCCGCTCCTGGAGCCGCTCCCGTGATATCACCATCTCTGATGTGCGCGCGCGCCGGGCTTCCGACTGTGATGCAGCGGCTCCAGGAGCGGGGCTTCGTTCTCCGGGGTAAGTATAAGGTTCTCTGTACCCACAATCTGACCCCCCCCAAACCGCTTGTACCTTGGATAGCTGCTTTTAATCAAAGATCTGTTCTGGGGTCCGTTCGGCAGGTGATGCAGTTATTGTCCTAAAAAAAAAAAACATTTTTTAAACCCTGTGTCAAATTGGCGTGGCCTAGTGTGTGTGTGTGTGTGTGTGTGTGTGTGTGTGTGTGTGCCCTAGACCTGCACTGCCCCTCTGTTCCTCCTCCCCTCCTTCCTCATCATTAGGAATGCCCTGGGCAGTATTTTTCCTATTCATTACTGCGCAGGTGCCTTAACGATCTAACACGACAGGTGATGAATAGAAAAAATCCTGCCAGGGGCATTCCTAGTGATGAGGAGGGCAGGGAGGAGGGATGGAGAGGCGGAGCAAGTATGGTTTCCCACCACGGATGTTGCTATTGGTTACACCCTTCGCAAAAGTCTGTACTTTTTATGTGTAAGTGGTAATGTAGCAGTACCAAAGTTTTACCACTAGATGTCGTTGTTACAAGTATTCATATCCAGAGATTGCATGGCTGTACAAACTAAAGGGTTATTGTTTTCTTCTGTACCACATGGATCTGTGCACCAATGAGAGTTCTTTCTTCTCACCTATCATCTTTCTTTTTGCATCTTTTACATGCACTCCTCACCCACTCATAGCACATTTTACATAGGCTGGACGAAGGAAGTCGCATGGGTAGAGGAAACGTAGAGGTCCTTTACTTTGGATTCTGTAAAGGAAGGACGCAAGCTAGGACGCTCCCTACAGCAGTCAAGTTAGGCCCTCTGTTCAGTGTGTGTGGTCTAAACGTTGAGCAGAGCACATGTATATGCGAAACCTAAACACAGTTTTCCCTCAAGCAACACTAGTATTCACTATGCAGTGTTAAGTCACTACCAGAGGACAAGTCAGGGATCATCCCAACCCAAGCCGTGGACCTCTCAACACAGTGCAGGACAGTATTCACAAGAAGTAAAAGAACTGATCCGGATAGAGAAAAGTTGCTATAAGCCTAGGCACTCTGTCTCGCAGCGCGGGTGTAATCAGAGAACTCTGACCACTCTGTTCATCCGAAGTAACAAGCTCTGGGGCTTGTCACCCTCTAGGACGGGTCGCCCGACACTGGTGGGCAATAGGTGGCGCAAAGACCAAGGAGTCAAAACATGTGCACATGTATTCTCTCTATTTTCAAGTATCCTACATATTCTATCTCAAGTTCCGGCAGAGCACAGTACTACTTGGGTTGGGACTCTCTCGACATCCTCCTCTACTCTTCTGATCCTTTTCTACCTCTCAGCACACAACCCAGCCAGCACGGCTGTATTACTCTTTCAACTCAGTACAGAATTGGTTTCTCAAGTCTTAAGTAACTTATCAAGACGAAAGTATATTGTATGATCTTGTATCAAGTATTTCTACAGTAAAGTATGTTTATTCTAACGGGACTCTTCACCAAGCACCTACACAGTAATCAGTTTCCCATTCTGTGGGTGGCAGTGCCAATAGTCTGGGTGGGTCACTACTTCACTCCGGACCCTGTGATAATTGCCCAAGGGAACCCCAAACAGCCCGGCAGTTACTGACCACAGGGGAAAAGGTATAGTCAGCTCACTCAAAATAAAAGCAGGTGTGCCAGCATACCTGTGTGACCAATCGGCACTGGCATCATGACAAAATACCAACAGGCAGGGATAGACCTCGGCCAACCACTGCATCAGTGGAGTCACACTGTTCTATCTAACCTGTGACAGTGCACACTGGCAGGGCAGCTACCACACAAGCCTAATGTACAGACAATGGAGGCCATGCCAAATTGACACAGGGCTTCAAGTTTAAAATGTGTTTTTTTTGGAGAGGACAATAACTGCATCAAATGCCGAACGGACCCCAGGACAGATATTTGATTAAAAGCAGCAATCCGAAGGTACAAGCGGTTTGGAAGTGCCGCAAAATTTAAAAATGACAGGCAGGCAAAGGGGTACGGGAAAATAATAAAGAAAGTATACTTATGTAGGTATGGTTAACATGCTGCCTGACAAAACAATTGTGTCAGTGAGATACAGAACAGATAGAGCAAAGAGATACCTTACATATCTAACAGCTATCCAACCGTGTCAGCAGTTTGAAACATGAATTGCGGCTGAAATATTCACTCTAAGGTTATGTTACCACACAGTATTTTTGCTAAGTATTTTGCAACCAAAACCAGGAGTGGATTAAAAACACGGAAAGGCTATGTCCACACACTGTTGAAATTGAGCAGATGACCGCCATTTAATGGCAAATAACGGCCGTTGTTTTAAAATAACGTTAATTATTTGCCTTTAAATGGCGGCCATCCACTCAATTTCAACAGTGTGTGGGCATAGCCTTTCCGTGTTTTCAACCCGCTCCTGGTCTTGGTTGCATAATACTGAGCAAAAATAATGTGTGGGAACATGCCTAAGGCTGTGTTCACGTGTACCACATTTACAGCAAAATCCGCTGCGATATGCGGTACAGTTATGCCCTATGGCTCTACATTTTCGCAGCGGATTGAAAACATATCCGCAATGTAGCCACATCCTCCTTAACTAATCATCTGCCGGGCCTTTAAACAATATAATACATTACCTGCCTGCATTCCTGACGTTTGCCTCAGCCAATCAGTGGGTTGTAATGTGTGTTATTTAAGTGAATCCCCATGTTTCCTCCCCGACCGCGGACCCGGAAGTGTGATGCACTATACTTACGGAATCGCTGTCAACCCCGGCCGCCATTTTGGGACAATCACGTAATCTTCAGGAGGCCGGCCGGACCGCTCCAGCCCTGCCTCATGCATAACAGAGCTCATAAATTTGTAATGTGTGTTATTTAGTAAAAATCCTTTAGACTGCACTACACCTTTAAGGAGCACGAGACTACATTCTTGCAGCAGATGGAAAATCAACTGTGAGAATGCAGAGCCATAGGGCAAAACTGTACCACTTATCGTAGCAGATTTCATTGTGGGACTCGCAGCATGAAATGCTCTGCGAATGTGGTATGTGTGAACACAGCCTAAGATTCTAAAATCTGACTCTAATGAACACGGATTGCCTTTTTATTCTAGGGTGAACAGAGTTCTGACCAAACCTGCACCACCTTAGTGCAATGGGAAGAAGACAATCCTTATTATGATGGTAACTTTTGTTTAATGAATCACAAAGAGTCTTTTATGTGTATGTATAAATGTACCTACGTGTGGGGCAAAACAGTCTACAGTGTGTCTGTCCCCTGCTGTGCTGCTTTTCCTTGATTTTGTGTTGCACAAGAAGAACCTTCCCACTCAGCTGATCCACTACCAGAGGGGTGTCCAACCTCAACCCCAACACCCTTAGCACCACTAGATAGGAAAAATACTCAATACCCTTTTAAGGTATCACATTCATAACTTTCTAAATCAACAGATTGAAATAAAGCAAGTTTGCAAAGTTCTCATGCTTTAACCCTTAGACGACCCTGGACGTAGGGTTACGTCATGGAAGTCTGTCCCCAGACGACCCATGACGTAACCTTACGTCCTGGGTGTTTTTCCCGCTATGAAGCGCGCTCCGGAGCGGAGCGCGCTTCATAGCAGGTGGGCGCCGGCTGCAATCAGCAGCCGGGACCTCACCGGTAATGACACGCTGCAGCGATCGCGCTGCCGCGTGTCATTAACCCCTTAAACGCCGCGACCGCGGCGTTTAAGTGTAAGTGACAGGGGGAGTCCCCTGTCACTTACCGATCGGGACCCCCGCAGTGTGACTGCGGGGGTCCCGATCGTTGAAACGGACCGCCGGAGGTCTCTCACCTGCCTCCGTGCGGTCCGATCGGCGATCTGCTACTCTAAGCCTGCACAGGCAGGCTCAATGAGCAGATCGCCGATAACACTGATCAATGCTATGCCTATGGCATAGCATTCATCAGTGTAGAAATCTAAGTATTGTATGTACAAGTCCCCCAAAAGGACTTCAAAAGTGTAAAAAAAAAAAAAAGTTCAAAACACTAACACACTACCCCAAAACCCCTCCCCCAATAAGTCTAAATCACCCCCCTTTCCCATTATATAAATAAAACATATAAAAATGAATAAATAGATAAACATATAATATACCGTAGCGTGCGTAATTGTCCGATCTATTAAAATATAACAAGCGTCATTGTGACCGGTAAACGGCGTACACGAAAAGAGGGGAAAAAGTGCGCAGATTACCGATTGTATGTTACATTATATATTAAAAAAAATCAATAAAAAGTGATCAAAACGTCCGATCTTCACAAATATGGTATTAATAAAGACTAGAGATCATGGCGGAAAAAATGACACCCCATACAGCCCCGTAGGTGAAAAAATAAAACCGTTATAAGCGTCACAATAGGCCCATTTTATTAATATTAAATTGCCAAAAAAAAGGATTTCATAAAAAATATATAACAGAGAATCTGTGTAACCTGCATATGGTTGTGTTCGGACTGACCTATAGAATAATAGTGTCATGTCGCTGTTACCATATAGTGCATTACGTAGACACAGGAACCCCCCAAACGTTACCATATTGCATTCTTTCTTACGATTTCACCTATTTATATCTTCATAAATAATATATTTGGAATTCCATCATACATGTTATGGTAAAATGAATGACGCCATTACAAAGTACAACTATTCCTGTAAAAAACAAGCCCTTACATGGCTTGTAGATAGAAAACTGAGAGTGCTAGAGCTCTTGGAAGGGGAGGAGGGAAAAACGAAAGCACTAAGATCAAAATTTGCGCGGTCCACTGGGTCATTTTGGACCTGGTCCTCAAAGGGTTAAACAATGCCATACTTGCTTGTATCCAGGTCCAGTCACCTGAAGGCAGTTTTTGAGTCTTGTGCTGTTTGAAAAAGAGACTAAACACATGAAGTCCAGTAAATTGCAGACTGGCTTTATATCACATCTACTAGTGACATCACATCTAATTAGTGTATTGTAAACATCCCCTTTTATCTCCTGTGCTACAAGACAGTTTGTAAGATGTCCTCTCAGGTCACTGACTGTTCAATACAAAAAAGAAAAAAAAAAGTTAGTCAGCACCTCATAAAGTGAAATGTGCAGGTCTGCTATGACTGTGCTGCGATCTCAAAAGACCGCTATTGCGAAAGAACTGAAAGTTCACTCATTTCCATGGAACGATAATCGTTACTTATGATCGTATTTGCGATCGTTTTTTCTTCGGTATTTCTTCGCTATTGCGTTCGTATCTACTGTGAACGACGTCTTATTCAATGTGAACGTTTTGCGAACGAGCAACGATAAAAATAGGTCCAGGTCTTATAAAGCGATCAGCGATTTCTCGTTCGGTCGTTAATAGCTAACTGCATTTCAAACGAACGATTATCGTTTAGATTCGAACGATTTAACGATAATCTGAGCAATAATTGTCCGGTGGAATAGGGCCCTAAGATATATGCAAACATTGGGTACTGAATTGCATTATTGCTTTATTTTCTATACTTGTAAATGTAGGGTTCTTAGCACATGTTGTGATCAGAATGGGAGAGATTTATCAAACAGGGTACATAATGACACTGGCTCAGTTGCCCCTAGCAACCAATCAGATTCCACCTTTCATTCCTCACAGGCTCTATGGAAAATGAAAGGTGGAATCTGATTGGTTGCTAGGGGCAACTGAGCCAGTTTCACTTTACACAATGTTTGATAAATCTCCCCCAATGAGTCCATCCGTTCATCCATCATGACAAGGCAGCTTCATACAACACAAACATACCGTATTCTTGCATCAAGGCCTGCATACACCAAGAATCTCAACATTGTCATCATAGAAAATATAGCAATAGCAAAAGTCCTTCCAATATCTTCCCGTTTTTTGTCATGTATGGTCATAATGTATACTTTTACTATAAAATGCCAATGTCAGATTAGATTAATGGTATTTATTGCATTGATGTGTTTAAAATTTTTCATTTCCAGACCGTGAAAAACCCGTTTCAACACAAAATAGTGGCTCAAGTTTTATCAGCAAGATCATTAGTGTCGGGCTTCCTCTCAAAGCCAGAGGTTACAAAGACGAGAACAGATTTATGAAGAGCAAAGAAAATGCTCTAAAATATCCCGGACGGTATAATGCAGCGATCTGTGCAGCAGATGATAGCGGACCTTCTGAGAACGAGGAAACAAGTTACTGTGATCAAACTCTTGAAGACATTTACCCACAAATGATCGAGACCCTCAGCAATCTATGGAATTTCAGTAGGAAAAACCAGGCAGCTGATAACATTGTTCGATTCTACAAAAAACAAGTTTTGTGTAAAAATAAGAAGGAATTGGGAAAGGGAATGATGAAGAGACACATACCCCAGTCTTTAGACCGGACATACACAATACACAGCTCTGAATCCAAGGCGTTGGAAGTTGCAGCTTATGATTCCACAGTGCCGCGGGGCAAATCCACCTTACGAGAGACAATAAAAGTTCATAATCCGACTTTGTTATCACAGATGCATAATCTTAACAGCTGTGCATTCCCAGTTCATGCTGACCCACAGAACTATGCTGCCAGGACCTTTGACGGTAACCTGGGTATTTGGACCACATGCATAGACAGTACCATTCCAGAGCAGCGGCATAAGGGAAAAATTGGTGGTATGTCTCCTGGATATAAGGGAAAAATTGGTGGTATGTCTCCTGGATATAGAACAAGTCCATCTTCTAGTCCATGCAAAATGTACATTAGTCCATCTAAGAGTATAACTAGCAAACACCAGATGGATATTGAAACAGCCCAGTCTTCATACTGCAAAGATGCAAAGCTGCTTCAACAAAAAATGTGCACCCTAAGCAGGAGAAATTCTTTTTCTGAGTTAACTTTGTTACAGAGTCCTAAAACAGTGGTTGTCAAACCTAACTACAATATAAGTGAAAGAACATTGAGTCCAGGTAAGGCCATGACTACTCGAAGCTGGATGGACACTGATGGGAGAAGCGATGCAAGCTACAATACTAAGCATCTGCAGACTAGAACATGCTCTCTGGTCAGGAGAAATTCCTTTTCTGCATTTTCTGTACATCATAGAGAACATGTTGATTTTGAAAGTCTGTATAGAAATCTAACTCAGAGTAGACCCCAGCCAGACCTTTCACTGAGTAAAGCCCCAGTCCAGCTATCACAGACTGTGTGTTCATTGGTTAACTCGCCAGGATCTCGAAGAGCTAAAAGACCGCTCGGTCATGATTCTTCATTTTCACTGTCAAAGAAACCCAGGAGCCTAACTGAAGCTATTAAGTGGAGCTCAAACTTTGTGGGCGGTAGCAATATGTTATGGTCAGGATCCAGCTCGTCTCATTCAGTAAGTTCCTTCTTATAGTTGTCATTTAAAAGTATTAGCGTTTCTGAGGAATTGAGAACAAAAGTATGTCAATGTAGGGCTGGGCGATATAAACGATATGCCAAAATATCGTCATCAATTCGGTTGACGATATGGATTTTTGGCATATCGTCATATCGCGATATACCACGGAGCGGTAGTGAATAAGCTTCTCACTTACCGCTCCGTGGTACCGCGCTGCAGGGCCTTCCGTTCACGCATTGTCAGCGCGCTAGCGCGCTGATGCGTGTGATGTCAGGTCTCCCAGTGCATGCTGGGAAGAAGACGCGGCCCGTCTCGCCTCACGGACTCCATCAGCCAGCCCTGCAGGAAAGGTAAGTAGCAGAGGGGTCGGGGGCGGCAGATGGCTTGGCATGGGGCTGATGATGGCCCTGGCTGGGGGGACATGATGGCTGGCACATGAAATGCCTGGAAAACAGTGAGGGGTGAGATGGCTGGCACCGGGGGGGCGGGGGTTGGGGGTGCTGATGACTGGCACAAGGGGGGCTGATGACTGGCACAAGGGGGGCTGATGACTGCCACAAGGGGGGCTGATGACTGCCACAAGGGGGGCTGATGACTGGCACAAGGGGGGCTGATGACTGGCACAAGGGGGGGTGATGACTGGCAAGGGGGGAGTGATGACTGGCACAAAGGGGGCTGAAGGCATAGGGGAGGGCTGATGACTGGCAAGGGGGGGTGATAACTGGCACAAGGGAGGGGGGGCTGATGACTGGCACAGGGGAGGGCTGATGACTGGCACAGGATGGGCTGATGGCACAGGGGAAGGCTGATGACTGGCAAGGGGGGTGATAACTGGCACAAAGGGGCCAGCATAGGGGAGGGCTGATGACTGGCAAGGGGGGCTGATAACTGGCACAAAGGGGGCTGAAGCCTTTGTGCCAGTTATCAGCCCCCCTTGCCAGTCATCAGCCCTCCCCTCCCTTGTGCCAGTTATCACCCCCCCTTGCCAGTCATCAGCCCTCCCCTATATATTTATAATTATATATCGTGATATATCGTTATATCGTGCATGCATCAAATTATATTGTGATATAAATTTTAGGCCATATCGCCCAGCCCTATGTCAATGAATCTGTTACCTAAAACGTAAAGGAGGAGAACAGCGCTCTTGGGCAGTGGACCTGATATGTAGTATGAGGCTAGGTTCACACACAGTAAAATGAAAGGCTTTTTTTTTTTTTTTTTTTTTTTTTTTTTTTTTTTTTTTTTTTTTTTTTTTTGCAAAAGCAGGTGACGAGCGTTATTTTGATGGTTGGAATTACAGATGAGTAAATTTACAGTAATATTGACGTGAAGCACTGTGTTCTCTCTGCAATCCGCTCATCAGCCTGCTGCCTTTTATAGGGGTAATACGGCAATTAACTTTTTATGCTTAATTAACACACATTACAAAGTTACATAACTTTGTAATGTGTTAATAAGCTGCCTGGACCCGTCCCTCCCTAACCCCCCCCCCCCCCCCCCCCCCCCCCCCCAAACCCGGAAGTGAGGATGGCGGACGAAGATGACAGGGACGTGGCTGGTGGGAGATTTCGATTTCAAGGGGTGGTAAGTATATATGCTGTGTGTTTGTTTGTTTTTTTTATTTTGTGTGTGTGTGACGCTCCTCCCAGTTTCCTAGGACTGAATCCAGCTTTTCCCAGCACCCGGGGAGGAGCGGCAGTAAGTTAAAGGGCAGCCGGCTGATAAGCTGATTGCAGAGTTAACAAAGCGCTTCACTTCCCTATTACTGTAAATTCGCTCCTCTCCATTTGTAATTGCATATATCTGTTTTATAACCTCATTATAACGCTTTCCCAATTGTCACATAACATTTCTTCTTACAGTCTATGTATAAAAAGTAGCAGTAACACCTGACACATGACATTCCTTGTCTGTTTAAAAACTTATTTTAAAAAATTAGTTAATTCTTCCCATGTAGAATACCCCTTTACAAGCACAGTTGTGAAAACCGGCATTTCCGACCAAGCTGTTATAACCATACGAAGCCAGAAAAGCTTCTCCATCTGGTGTTTATCACAGGACCTAAAGATCTGCCTTTTTTGCTGGTGTGAGCAGTGTCTTTTTTTTTTTTTTTTTTCTTTCCTCTCCACTTTTTCATTATATGGTCTTTTGTGTCTCCCAATGACATGACCAAGAGAATAGAATTATTTTATGTTTCATGTGTAAAATCCTTTACCTACTGAGGAACACAACTACTGCCATTTTGTTAAAGCAATCTAATGTTTTTCTGTGTGGATTCCTCTATGGCTTCTTCTATTATTCCTAGTGCTTGTGTGCAACCTGCTTAGTTCAGTGTCTAAAAAAAAAAAAAAATTATAGACTACGCCGGAGGCGCTAACACTTTTGGCTTGAAGTAGAAGTCCCACCAAATTAAAAAGAAAAAAAAGTCAGGAAGCCAGAGGGGTGTGGGAAAATAATAAACAAAGTAAACTTACCCACCTTCATGCCCCATAGCTCCGCTCCTGGGTCCCATTTACAGTCACTGATGTCCTGCAGCTCTTACAGCTGCAATGTCACTTACCCGGCTGAGCAATTGCTCACTCAGCCAATCAGTGACTGGGACGCTGACTAGCAGATTGGGCAATCACTCAGCTAGGCTATGACGTTGCAGCTGGAAGAGCCGGAAATTACATCCAGTGGCTGTCAGCAGGACCCAGGAGCGGCGCAACAGAGTCACTGGGACAGGTGAGTTTAAGTTGATCATTATTTTCCTGCCTTCCCCCATTTTTTTAATTTGGTGATACTTCTCTTTTAATATTCACCTCTTAGTGGCAGCAAGTATACCCACAGTCATCTGTGTCCCCCAGTAAACTCTGTAAGCAGAATATGGTATTGGTTATCGCTGAGTAACAAAACAAAATCAAATGTTTTTTTTCCAGAAAATTGCCTCCGCCCTTCCAACCCACATGTTGCCTTACAGTCCAATGTCACTCCGTAAGTAAAATATTTGAGTATAGTGGTACCTTGTTTTAATAGTAACTTGGTTTAAGAGCGTTTTTGCAAGAAGAGCTCACAGATTTTCAAAATTGTATCTTGGTTTGCTTTGGTTTAAGAGCTCCCTGTACTAGGTGGGATTAGGGGTATGGTCTGTATAGCGGAATCTACAGCACTGTACTCTGACCCAGGAAGTCTCCCTCACCTTCCAAATCATGGCAAATACACTCCCTTCCTACTTCATGCTCCCTGCAGTCTGTCAGCCCTTGTGTTTCCCATCCTCTTCATTCCTGCTATAATGTGCCTGCTTTCACACTCAGCTATACACACTGCTGCTATAATGTGCCTGCACTTACACTCAGCTATATACACTGCTGCTATAATGTGCCTGCACTTAGTCAGCCACTCACATTGCTGTATAGAAAAGTTTCTGTCACTGTCCTCCTGCACAGCTCTGTCATTCTCACTTCCTGATTGGTCCATGCTGAACTCCTGTCATGCTGTCCACAAAGACCTCTGACAGCAGCCCTGCTTCTCTTTTGTAGGATCTGCAGTTCCATCCTGTATCTATAAACTTTTTTCATTGTTATGCACTTATTATACCTCACATGCTGATTGCTATACTGTACAGTAACTAATATAACATATTCATCTGTTTCTCATTGTTTCATTAGTTTTACGTTATTCAGAATAAAAAAATCATTATTTGGGGTGTGGAACCAATTGTCTGCATTTCAGGGATTTCTTATGGGAAAAATTGCTTTGGTTTAAGAGTGGATTTGGATTACAAGTACGGTCTCGGAACTAATTATGCTCGTAATCCAAGACACCACTGTACTGTAAGGGGAAAAAGATCTTAGTCGTAAGATAAGAGAGGTTATTGTCACTGGTGGATCAGTACAAAAACTGCACTAGAAGAAGGGAATATCTTTAGCTACTACAAGTGTAATTTGTGGTGGCAGTACACCATTGTCAGACAGGCAGTAAGAGTGCTGGGTACTTAATTATAATCCTGTGTGTGCAGAGGGGGTTGAGGGCGTTATTTTTCATAGAGGGGGCATGCTGTTACATTGTGTGGGCATGTATGAGGCTTAGGGCAGCAGGATCTCAGAACAGTATGGTATGCAGCAAAACACAGTATGATATGCAGCAAAGCCAGCTGCAGGGTGAACAGGCGACCCCCACCTTATGCTGACAGCTCATGCACATATGCTGCTGTAGAAGCATCTGGTTTCTTCACCCTGTCCTGCATCTGTCTACTGAAGGTCACTTGCTGGATCTCAGAGATGCTGCTGCCCTAAGCCTTGCACACTGTAACAACATGCCCCTCGATGAAAATCGCTCCTCTCAGCCTCCTCTGCACACAGTGTTTATGTATCCACCCCTCTTATGTTTCCCTGAATCATCAGACGGACAATAAAACCCTAATATCTCGGGGAGGCATATCGAAGGTATACAGATCACTCAACTCAGCGCATCCTAAGCTATCACATGGCATCAACTATATGGCATAGACTAAGGCCACATTCACACACCCGTAGTGCAGTCCGTGGCCGCGGACCGCACTACCGTATGTGTATCCGTAGTGCTCCGTGCTTCACTAACCCAGCGATCCGTGCCGCAAAAAACCGTCCGCAATACAACATGTCCGTTTTTTTTTGCGGCACGGATCGCGGCCCCGCATACATGTACGGACGTGTGAACAGGGCCATAGGATAACATTGGTTTCATGTGTGAATTAGCCCTTATCAATCTGTGTGAAACAAAAGCTGGTGTAATTTGCCCATAGCAAGCGCAGCTCAGCTTTCATATCTTAGGGAGGTCTGGTAGAATGAATCCAGAACTGTGATTGGTTGTGATGGAAAAATTACACCAGTTTTTGTTTCTCATGGATTTATAAAGCTGGACTTATATGTTTTGGAGTGACTACAGATTGTCTTTGAGTGCACAGACTTTTGTATCTGACTTTTGCATAAATAAATAAACTTTTTAAAGGGGTTATCCAGCGAAAATATTTTTCTTTGAAATCAACTGGTTTCAGAAAGTTATATAGATTCCTATCTATATAGACTTCCTATACTTATCAGCTGCTGTATGTCCTGCAGGAGGTGGTGTTTTCTTTTCAGTCTGACACAGTTCTCTGCTGCCTCCTCTGTCTGAGACAGGAACTGTCCACAGCAGCAGCAAATCCCCATAGAAAAACTTCTCCTGCTCTGGACAGTTTCTGTCTCAGACAAAGATGTCAGCAGAGAGCACAGTGTCAGACTGAAAAGAAAACTCTACTTTCTGCAGGACATACAGCAGCTGATAAGTACTGGAAGACTTGAGATTTTTAAATAGAAATAAATTACAAATCTATATAACTTTCTGACACCAGTTGATTTCAAAGAAAAAGATTTTTGCTGGATAACCCTTTTAATTCCATTGCGTGGATTTGTTTGCACAGACTTTTTAATAGTAGGATTTTATTTTTTAAAGGGTCCTTTTCCCCAGGGGTTAATGACAGAAGTCCTGAAAGAACAAATGCACGGTATAGTAAAGGGTATTGTATGTCTAATTCATCATTTTAGGAGTTTTCAGCAAGTAATAGGACAATATCTGATTAAATATCCCAGGGATAAATAAACTATACTACAATAGATGATTGTATTAGCCAAAATAGCATAACCAATAGGCAACCACTATAACATGTCAAACCACTGATCGGTATACATAGGTGGATACAATAGATGATTGGTGGAGTTCCTCAAACCCGGCCCCTGCCCGCAGCCCTGGCCCTGAGCATACATTACCTGCTCTGCGCCACGGCTGTGTGGAGTTCCTGGCTCCCCATCAGCCAATCAGTGCTGCCTGATTGGCTGATGGGGAGCCGGGGGAGTCACACACAGCCGCAGCGCGAGCAGGTAATGTATGCTCGGGGCTGCGGGCGGCCGGTGGGGGATTTGCAGCGGATCCGGTACCTGTGAAGCTACCCTAAATGAAAACAAACTGGCAAACATTGTTGCTATTGTATGCCGTACTGCAGAATCTGTTTTACATTGACTTACATTATAAAAACAGAAGTGGATTCTTTTTTTTTTTTTTCTGACGTACCCAAGACATGGTTGACCATGTTTTTCTGTACATTAAAATTTAAATTTCGTATAAACCACACGCTCCTTTGTGTGAACTGACAGGTTCTCTGCAGCTGCTATTCAATAAATAGCGGCCGCAGAAAACTAACATGTCAGGTTTTTTTTACGGCACCGTTAGAGATCCCGGCCGGAGTTTATACTATGTGTATACACTCCAGCCCAGATTCCATAGATGGCTGCACTATGTAAGTTTCGTATTAATCATGGCCGTTGTTACAAATCGGCAACAACGGCCATGATTAATACGAAACTTACGTTGTGTGAACATAGCCTCAAACAGGAGAATTTAGCTTTTCATCCTTATTTAGCATTTAAAAAAAAAGTATACCTGTACCGTGTTTGTTTTTATTTTATCTATTGTGAACCTAATTTTTATTCTTTTTATATTTTTATAAAGTGTATACAGGAAACTGAGTTACCAAGAAAAGAATGGCTCCGTTACTGGAAACTGAAAAGAATTTACTTATAAGCATCTCTCTTACTGGTTTGATGTATTGTTTTTGTAGAGCTTCCCTAGCTGTTATGTCATCAATCAATGTTGAGTGTTAATAATGTGCTAAGGAGTGTAAGTGGCACATACAGATGACAGTTTCACGGGCCTTATTATGCTGTTTCTTTAATTCTTTAATATTTGTAAATGTTCATTTATTATTTGGAAAAAAAAAAATTCTATCCAGAATTTAAAAAAATAATAGCAAAATGAGAGCTAAACAGAAGTCAGGGCAATTACCATAGTTTGATACAGTAATTGCTTCTTATATCTAGAGGTATGGCCACATTTCGTGACTATAGGTAGTGAAGCCATATTGATCAGTTGAGGCGAAGAGCAGACAATCTTTATTTCTGTTGATGTATTCTAAGTAACAGTTTTACTACAGATACTGGACAGTTAAGCATACCTATATATTTAGAAACTTTCAACATGTCGTTAAAGGGGTTGTCCAGGATACACAGCTACTTTCTTACTTTTACTCCTTTAACTTTTAGGGCCCCTTCTCCCTGAGCAAAACGGGCAGAAATTCCGAGCGGAACTCGTGGACTGTGCTCGGAGTCCCGCCTGCCTCACTCTCTCAATGTGATGTTTCGCACGCCTCCACTCTCCACCGTTCTCCACTCAAAGAATTGACAAGTCATTTCTTTCAGCGGAGAGCGGCGGCACACGAGCCATCACATTGAGACAGTGAGGAGTGCGGGACTCCAAGCACAGTCTGTGGTGCGGGTTCCGCTCAGAATTTCTGTTTTGCTCAGTGTGAACAGGCCCTTAGAGGAGCCCTTAACATCCCAACCTCTATTGATCAAAAGTTTTTTTGTTTTTTTTAAACTGATGGGTATCTTTAATTCATTAAAGCCAACCAACATAGCTGGACTTCCTGCAGCCATAATTACCAGACCTTGGATACTGCTCTAACTTCATAATTATTACTATATGGCCCCAATACAGTTTTAATAAGAAATCCTCTGTAATTTAACACATATATATGAGAATATAAAGTTGTAATGTTTGTTAAAGAAGACATTTGGCCTCTCCTGTCCTTACTTGACCTGTCTGATTTAGTGATACTTGCATTTCCCATAACACAACAGTTCTGCATAATCTTTTTTTTTTTTTTTTTTTTTTTTTTAAAGCTCTGTGTTGTTCCTTTTGTTTTTACTTGAACTGTGTGACCAAATAGCCAACTGGGTGTTTCTAGTTGGGAGGATAATCCCAACACTGTCTGAGACTGTCCAATCGAAAATTATTTTTGAGGTACACAACTCCAGCTGGTTGCACTCAGTTTGCTTTTAATCATACATTTCTAGTACGAATAACAGAGGAATAGTGCAGAGATTTATTTTAGTGTAGCACAAAAGATGCAATCAGCTGAGGATCAGGCCTTTTCGCGCTTCTCTGACTATCTCTGAACCCTTTATGGGGGCCGACTATGTGCTGAATGTGCTTTCTCCTGCCACCTCTGTCCATCATAGTAAGTGTCCAAAACAGGAAAGGCTTTCTATGGGGATTTTTTTTGCCGGTGTAACCCTTTAGGGTGCCTTCACACCTACTGACTCGCGGTGTAAATCTCTGAAAGACTGCTGCCAGTATGTAATTCTGCCACCCCCTTAACCCCTTCTGCTCCCGCTCCGCTGTGTATATACGTTACCTGTCCCCTGCACGGGGTGCAGCGAGGAGAGGTAATGTATATACACAGCGGAGCGGGAGCAGAAGGGGTTAAGGGGGTGGCAGAATTACATACTGGCAGCAGTCTTTCAGACCACTGCGAGTATGTAGTGACAGGGAACTGCCAGGACCTGCCAGCGAGATTTACACTGCGAGTCGGTAGGTGTAAAGGCACCCTTAAGGGCAGTCACACCATAATATTAAAACCTGGTGATTAAATTACTGTCATGCTTTTTTTACAACCTATGGAGAACTTAAGGAGGTTGTCTAGAGAGCAGAAAAGGTCTTACCTGTTCTGCTCCCTAGCACTCACGAAGTATACCTTCTGAGACGAGAGGGGAGTGGGTGCATATGAGGTCCAATGTTGCTGCAGAGATCTGTAGATCTGTGTATATAAATAATAAGAAAAAAGACAACTACCCAAAAGGTGCTGCACTTAAAGGCATTACTGTTCTTTTTATAAATCGTTGATATGGAAAAAGTTTTGATTGGTCCCCTACTGATTGCTAAATATTGCCAGAAGCGCACGGCTGCACACTTTGCTCACTGGCAGAGATGAGCGCAACTTGAGCAAGCTGGGTCCAATCGTTCGGCTTTTGAATGTCAGTGGATGAAGAAGTTGGATGGAACCGTATGGAGTCAAGAAAACATGGATACAGCCATAGGCTGAATCCATGTTTTCCAGACAGCCTTAGGGCTGCAATCAACTACTTCAGCCACCGGTATCCAAATGTCAAATAATGGGACTTAAACATGCTTAAGTTGTGCTAATCTGTACTCGCTGAATGCCTGCTCAAACAGTCATTGCTGGAGACAGGCTCCATTTATAAGTCTATGGAACCTGTCTCCTGCAATGAGTCAGATTGTGTATCAAGCTGGGGTGTGAAACACAGCTGTGCCCTGCTCCTGGGTGTATCTATAGATCAGTAGCGGTTTCAGATGTGACACTCCGACCAATCAAACCTTCTGATATGTCTGTGTGAGTCACAGCAACGCTTTAAATCCTAACTCTACATAAAAACTGGTAATTCATAATAGTGCACATTTGTCAGCTGTTAGAAGTGAACATATAGGGCCTGACATGTGACACATTGAGCTCAGTGGGATTTTAAGCATTTTAGGGTAGCTTCACACGTACCGTATCGCAGCAGATTTTTTGCTTCAGATCCGCAGCAGATTTGACTAAATGAACACAGCATCAAATCAGCACTGTCAAATCTGCTGCGGATCCGCAGCAGAAAATCCGCTCCGATGCGGTACGTGTGAAGCTACATATTCGTCACATATTTGGTTTTTTTGTCTTCATTATTTAAATGTTCAGTGAAAACGAATGTTCTGTTTTCTTTTGTTTTTCTGTCACTTTCGAACCATGACTGGAATGGTTTACACACATGTTAAATGTTTAAATAAATAAAGTGTGGGTGTATATTGTGTTTGTTGTGATGCTGCATAAATCCTTTCTTTATTTTGGCCTATTAGTCACTTTCTCCATTCCTGTGCTAATCAGTTCTCCAATTATGAAGATAAAAACATCGGGAAACACATCTGACCATCTCTGATCATCCAGTCGTTTTGACAAAGGGCTGTTTACTTGCCTAGAAATGGGCTCTTCCGTCTGTCACGCAGGAGACCGAGGCAGAACCCACTCTATTCCTTAGTAAATATAAGGATACTGACCCCCTCCTCCTGGTGGTGACGTTCCTAATGCTGTTCGAGTTGGCGAGAAGTCCCCACCAATCGTCTCCTTTCTCATTATGCTAATGAGCAGAAGGAATCTGACGTCCATAAGAAATTACTGGGCAGTGATTTCCTAAGGGCACTGGACTCTCCAATGCAAACAGCATCTGGACCGTCACCAAGAGGAGAGGGTAAGTATCAAAGCTTTATTAAGGGGTTGGGTGAGTTCTGCCCTGGTTTCCTGCACGAAAGGTTCCCTTTAAGGTGATGGCATCCTACAGTATATGAGGTATAAAGAGACTGGGAGTGTAGCTGACAGATACATATAAAACTAGGCATAAGGAGGCAAAGCAGATTATAAATGCTGCTGCAACCTCAAAAGTGGAAGAAATTGCTAACGCTGTTAAGGGAAGTATATATTGGTGGCAGGAAGAATAATAAAAACTGCATATTACAAAAATAAGTAATGGGAAGAATACCTTTATTAGTGACGATAAGGCGGTCAATGCTTTCGGATAAATACTTTTACAATCACAATATGTCTGGTCATAGCATTGCCTCCAGCTGTATGGGTTAAGCTCCAGTGTTTTTTTGTTTTGTTTTTTTCAAAGGCCAATGTGTCAGGGATTTCCCTGTTTAATGGTAGCTTCACACATAACATATTTGCAGCAGATTTCTTGCTGCGTATACTTGCCCATTAACTTCGGTGGGCTGACATACTCGCAGTGGGATTGTCATCTGGGCGCCATTAATCACCACAGCTCGTGAAAATATTGTACCGCGTCCCCTGTGGTCAGCCAATTGGTGCACTGATTGGCTGACCGCCGGGAGCCCCCAAAGCAAGTATGTCAGCCCATTGAAGTGAAACGGCAAGTATTTGCAGCGAATTCGCAGCAAGAAATCCGCTGCAGATACGTAACGTGTGAAGCTACCCTAAAGTTGAATAGGGCAATGAAACCAGGTGGCATCTACTCCAAAGGTCTTAAAAACAGATCTGTATAACCAATCCCTCCTAACAGGAGATGTTCCTAATTGGAGAACAGCCAATGTTATACCCATCCACAAGAAGGGTAGTAGAGAAGAGCCCAGTAACTACAGGCCAGTTAACTTGATATCTGCAGTAGTAAAAGTGACAGAAATGTTTCTAAAAAGGATAGTTGATCACCTAAAAATCAATAATTTGATAGATACAAGCCAGCATGGTTATATTCAGACAGATTGTGTCGGAGTAATCTAATTGATTTCTTTGATTATGTCACAAAAGTGTTGGATAAAGTGGTGCTGTGGATATCGCCTATCCGGACTTCAGCAAAGCTTTTGATACAGTTCCCAATTAAGAGCTGATAGAGAAGTTAGTGAAAATTGAAAACTGATTTAGCTTCAGTAGATAAGTGATTAAAACAGTGGAAACTACAGTTTAATGTTTCCAAATGTAAAATAATGCACTTGGGGTAGAAGAATCCTTTTTCCATGGATCATATCGGCGGTTCTGTGTTGGCAAGGGCTTCAGAAGAGAAGGATTTACGGGTAGTTATTTCTGACAGCATTAACCCCTTTAAGACACATGATGTACATCATGTGTCCCATAGTGGCATTCGCTCCAGGGCACTCCTATGAGCAATACATAAATTGCCAATAGGGATCAATGCAGTACATATGGCAGCTCCTGGTTATTGCTGATGCGGGACCAGCGCCAGGTCATCGAAGAGGCCAGGGACTGTAAGTATGACAGTAATCGTGGGAAGCCGATCTGGCCTCTTTACCACCGTGGAGGGCTATTAATGCTGCTGTCAGTTTTGACAGCATTTAAATAGTTAATTAGCTGGCTCGGCCGATCAGGCTGATAGCAGCTCAGTCCAGAGAGCCATGCCCCTTAGGCATGCCATGAATTACTGCTATGTCATGGGTCCTTAAGGGGAACCCGTCACCATAAAGATTCTATCTAAGCTATCTGCATCATGGTATAGAGCAGGAGGAGCTGAGCAGATTGATATATCTTTATGGAAAAGAATCAGTGTAACTTGTAATTTATTGATTGAAATCGCTGATATTTCCATGCGAAAAAGTCCAGTCCATAGAGTGGCACTGCCCACTGGACTCCTTATTACAGAATCAGGGATTTTAATCAGCATGTTATGTAGAAAAGACCAGGAGGACACCTAGTCAGTCGAAAGATTCCCCTCTAGATCAGTGTTTTTCAACCAGTGTGCCGCGACACATGGTCGGGTGTGCCGCGGGCGCCGTCCCCTCACCTACTGGCCCGAACATCCCCAGGTTTCTCTCCCCTCTCATCCCCATCCCTGCTCACCTTCCCTGAGATGCTCGCCGCGGGTGCCGTCCCCCTCACCTACTACCGGACGCGCTCCTCCAATCAGGGGAGACTGGGAGCGTGGTGCGCTGCGGCGGGCCGTAGCGCACATGTTGATTGGATGCATGCATCACGGCCCGCCGCAGCGCACCACACTCCCGCTCTCCCCTGATTGGAGGAGCGCGTCCGGTAGTAGGTGAGGGGGACGGCACCCGCGGCGAGTATCTCGGGGAACGTGAGCAGGGATGGGGATGAAACGGGAGAGAAGCAGAGGGTAGAGAAACCTGGGGATGGGGAGAAGCAGGGGGAGAGAAACCTGGGGATGGGGGAGAAGCAGGGGGATGGGGGAGAAGCAGGGGGATGAGAAACATGGGGATAGGGGAGAAGCAGGGGGAGAGAAACATGGGGATGCGGGAGAGAAACAGCGGAGAGAAGCAGGGGGGAGAGAAGTTTGGTGGAGAGAAGCAGGGGGAGAGAAGTATGGTGGAGAGAAGCAGGGGGAGAGAAGTATGGTGGAGAGAAGTAGGGGGGGAGAAGTATGGTGGAGAGAAGCACAGTGGGGTATAAGTATGGGAGGATAAGTATAGGGGAGAGAAGCAGGGGGGGAGAAGTATGGGAGAATAAGTATGGGGGAGAGAAGCAGGGGAGGAGAAGTATGTGGGAGAGAAGCAGGGGATAATGTAATACTCTTCTATTTTAGTGTGTGGCTGCGCACACTATCTCAGCAGTGATGGAGAAGTATTTGAGAATGGAAAAGGCAAATGCCGAACAGGACCCTGGACACAATTCTAACCCAGATGAAGGCCCTAGTATGAGAGGTCAACAAAAGAAAAAAGACAAGATGGTGAGCTCAAGGCAATACAGTGAAAGCTATCTTTCATTTGGATTTACTTTCACTGGGGATGCGACAGCACCAACACCACTGTGCTTGGTGTGTGGTGAGAAGCTATCCTATAGCGCCATGGTGCCAAGCAAGCTTAAACGCCATCTCCAAACTAAACACCCTTCCGTTCAAAACAAGCCGATGGAGTATTTTGTACGCTTACGTACAAACAATGAGAAAGCGGCAACTTTTTTGAGAAAAAGCACAAAGGTAAATGAGAAAGCCCTCAAAGCTAGCTACCTTGTTGCTGAACTCATAGCTAAATCAAAAAAGTCCCACACTGTGGCAGAAACATTAATACTGCCAGCTTGTAAAGCTATTGTAAATGAGATGCTTGGCCCTGACGCAGCTAAAGTGCCTCTCTATAATAACACAATTGCCAGACGGATTGATGACATGTCTGCGGACATTGAAACAGTTGTTTTGGAAAAGGTGCGCATTAGTAAGAAATTTGCCTTGCAACTTGATGAGTCAACGGATATCAGTGGACATTGTCAGCTGTTGGCCAATGTGCGTTTTGTGGATGGAGAAGCCATTAGAGAAAACTTCCTATTTTGCAAGGTACTGCCAGAAAAATCAACAGGAGAGGTAATATTCCAGGTCACATCAGAATATCTTGATAAAAGTGGGCTTACATGGGAAAACTGCACAGGTGTCTGTACTGATGGAGCCGCAGCCATGGTTGGGCGCATCAAAGGCTTTGTAAGTAGGGTTAAAGAAAGAAACCCAGATGTTCTTGTTACCCACTGTTTCTTGCACCGTGAGGCCCTCGTTGCAAAGACCTTACCAGCAGATCTAGCTCCTGTGTTGGATGAAGTTGTGCGCATAGTGAACTTTGTGAAGACGCGACCTTTGAGATGTCGCTTATTTGCGTCTTTGTGTACAGAGATGGGAGCGGAACATAAAATCTTATTGCTCCACACGGAGGTCAGGTGGCTGTCACGCGGCAAAGTGCTGGCCCGTGTGTATGAGTTGCGAGAGGAACTTAAAATATTTCTGACAAACGAGAGGTCCGATTATTCAAAGCTGCTTGCAAGTGATGAGTGGTGTGCAAAGCTGGCATACCTGGCTGATATATTTCAACATCTGAATGAACTAAACACACGGATGCAAGGCCGAAATGAAAACCTGCTTACAAGCACTGATAAAATGAACGGATTCCGTTTAAAGGTTCAGCTCTGGCAGCAACATGTGCAGGGTAGCAACCTTCAGATGTTCCCGCTCACCGAGAATCAGCATGGTGAAAACACTGCTGCAATGTGCGAGGTGATTGGCAGACATTTGAAAACTCTTGAGGAGAAGTTATCGTTTTATTTCTCTTCAGCCTTCACAGAATGCCTTGACTGGGTTAGGGACCCATACAGCTCATTATCCGTTGCTGGAAAGGACATGACTTTAAAGGAGCAAGAGGAACTCATTGAACTGAAGCAAGATCGCTGTTTAAAGCTAAAGTTTGCTGATCTTCCTTTGGACAGTTTTTGGTTATCTGTTGCCAAGGAGTTCCCCATTCTGGCCAACAAAGCTATTTTGACATTGCTCCCATTTTCAACCACATATCTATGTGAGCTGGGCTTCTCAAGCTTGACTGCGATAAAAACTAAAAACAGGGAGAGACTGAGAACTGTTGAGGAAGAGCTTCGTGTGTGTCTTTCCACCATTCCTGCCAGGATATCCCTTTTGTGTTTATCGAAACAGGCCCAGGTTTCACACTGAGTGAGTATAAATACATTTAGAATCTTATATTATTAACTATATGTATAATATGTACTGTTTTAGTGCCATTTTGGTTGGTGGTGTGCCCCGGGATTTTTTAAGTATAAAAAGTGTGCCGCGGCTCAAAAAAGGTTGAAAATCACTGCTCTAGATGGAGAGCGCAGGTGGGAGCAAGTCGTCCAGTCGGGATGTCTCATATGATAAGGAGATACAGATCCCGTATTATAGAAAAATAGGGGTTTATTTGCAACGCGTTTCGGCCCACTAGAATAAATACAGGGGCATGCTTGATTAAGGCCTTTAAGGTCTTTAACAGTGCAAGTGTGCATCACTCTTCCGCCCTATGGCGCTTGAACAAACTGTCAAGACAGCTTGTAAATTCTTTGGGCTGATGGCGGATTGAGCTTGAGAAATACATTGAGTCAATGGGACAGGCGGAACTTTAAGCCGAGTCCTCTAAGCAGCCTCTGCTTGAATTTTCCATGCGTATTCTGTAGTGTGAACATACACTTATTCTGTACAGAGCTGGTCACCCACCACACTCGCTCCAATGAAACTATCTATGTTTTTAAAGCAAATACATGGGGTCACATAGGTCAGTGCTCCCAAGCCTCTGTCTCTCCAGCTGCTGCAAAATTACAATTCCGATCATGCTCTGACATCCTGATCCTGAGTAGAGTTGTATGTTTGTGTAGATCAGGGGTGTCAAACTCAAATAGACAGTGGGCCAAAATTAAAAACTAACAAACTCGCAGGCCAACCGTGATATTCATTGAAGCACACAGGCAGCTTATCTGGAACTCTCAGATTGGAGTGCAGGGTTCCTGGTACTGTCAGAGCGGTGTGAGTCACCAAGCACTTTGCACTACGATAAATGATATGAAAAATCCCCACAATGGTGCCCCATATAGAACTCAGCTCCCCAAATGGTTTTCCATGTAGTGCCTCATAGTAATAGTGTCCCATATAGTAGCCAGCCCCTACAACGGTGCCCTATATAGTCACCAGTCCCCACAATAGTGCCCCATATAGTAGCCAGCCCCCACAATAGAGTCCCATATAGTAGCCAGACCCACAATAGTGTCCCATATAATAGCCAGCCCCCACAATAGAGACCCCTATAGTATCCAGCCCTCCCAATAGTGGCTCATATAGTAGCCAGCCCCCACAATAGAGACCCCTTTAGTAGCCAGCCCTCCCAATAGTGGCCCATGTAGTAGTCAGCTCCCCACAATAGTGCCCAATATAGTAGCCGCATCCCACAAGTGCCTCATTTAGTATCCAACCTCCCACAATAGTGCCCCATATATTTAGCCAGCCCCCACAATAATGCCCCATATAGTATCCAGCCTCCCATAATAGTTCTAATACAGTAGCCATCCCCCCAGAATAAGTCCCTATGCAGTAGCCAGAGCCTGTAATGCCCTCGCGTGCTGTTGCTCAAACCTCAGCGGGCCAGCTCTAGGAAATCAATTGATTTCCTAGGCAGGCCAAAGTTTGACATGTCTGGTGTAGATGAATTCATGTTGTCCTGTCCTGGCTCAGCTCTGAATAGCACTGTATGATAGTATAATGATTGTGTCGGCTCCTAGGCACTGTATGACATTATAATTGTTTTTATAGGGAAAATACAAATAATCTTTACTTAATAAAAGTATAAACTAAGACACCTGATCCAGGATCTGTGTATTATCACATGAGAAAAAATTATTATGGACAGGACACATATGACCAAATGCACAAAACGGGACAACAAGACACCTCCAAATGATAAACCTCAATATAGTGATGTTACCATTGTGCAGAATCCCCCCCAACACATGAAACTGGAGATTAATATATGCAAATAAAGTGCAAGTGCTGTAACAAGTAACATAACCAATAAAAATAGCGGAAGAAGCTATTGCAGCGAAACATCATGGACCCGAGACTCTCCAATAATGGTTTACAGGTTTGTGGCAGGGGAAGTGTGACAGGTTTACCCGGCCTTACAGTCAATCCCACTGTTCCTGTGTTGTTCCATACTTCATCTTTCCTCCTTTTCAAGCAATTGTTATTGGTTATGTTACTTGTTACAGCACTTGCGCTTTATTTGCAGATATTTATTTCCAGTTTTATGTGTTGGGGGGGATTCTGCCCATTGGTAACATCACTATATTGAGGTTTATCATTTGGAGGTGTCTTGGTGTCCCGTTTTGTGTATTTATGTGGTCATATATGTCCTGTCCACCAAGTTTTTTCTAATGTAATATTACACAGATCCTGGCTCAGGTGTCTTGTGTTTGTGTATGTTTTATACTTTTTATTCATTAAAGAAGAAGTCCAGCGAAATTTTTTATTAAAGTATTGTATTGCCCCCCAAAAGTTATACAAATCACCAATATACACTTATTACAGGAAATGCTTATAAAGTGCTTCTTTCCCTGCACTTACTACTGCATCAAGGCTTCACTTCCTGGATAACATGGTGATGTCACAACCCGACTCCCAGAGCTGTGCGGGCTGTGGCTGCTGGAGAGGATGATGGCAGAGGGATGCTCAGTGTCCCTCCAGTGCCCTGTGTCCCTCAGTGTCCCCCTGCCATCATCCTCTCCAGCAGCCACAGCCCGCACATCTCTGGGAGTCGGGTCGTGACGTCACCATGTTATCCAGGAAGTGAAGCCTTGATGCAGTAGTAAGTGCAGGAAAAAAGGAATTTATGTGCATATCCCGTAATAAGTGTATATTGGTGATTTGTATAACTTTTGGGGGGCAATACAATACTTGAATAAAAATTTTTGCCGGACTTCTCCTTTAAAGATTATTTAAATTTTCCCAATAAACGCTTTTTCCTTGTTTGTTGTGAATTATGCGTTGGGATTTTTTATTGCATTGGGAATTCGCTTTTAATTATAATGATTGTTTCAGCTCCTGGGTACTGTATGATGTTATAAGGACTGTGTCGGCTCCTGGGCACTGTATGATGATATAAGGATTGTGTATGGTTTTTATTCATTAACCCTTTTAGGACCAAGCCCAAAATGACCCAGTGGACTGCGCAAATTTTAATTTTTGTGTTTTCGTTTTTTCCTCCTCCCCTTCTAAGAGCTCTAGCACTTTCAGTTTTCTATCTACAGGGCCATGTGGGGGCTTGTTTATTACAGGAATAGTTGTACTTTGTAATGGCGTCTCTCATTCTACTATAACATGTATGATGGAACCCCCAAATTATTATTTATGAAAATTATAAATAGGTGAAATCGTAAAAAAGAATGCAATATAACTTTTGGGGGGTTTCTGTGTCTACGTAATGCACTATATGGTAAAAGTGACATGATACTATTACTCTATAGGTCAGTCCGAACACAGCCATATGCAGGTTTACACATATATCTTCTAATGTTATATATTTTTTTTAATGAAATCCTTTTTTTTTGCAATTAATTATTAATAAAATAAGCCTATTGTGACACTTATAACAGTCTTATTTTTCACCTATGGGGCTGTATGTGGTGTCATTTTTTTCCGCCATGATCTCTAGTTTTTATTAATACCATATTTGTGAAGATTAGATGTTTTGATCACTTTTTATTAAAAAATTTTTTATATTTAATGTAACAAACAATCGGTAATCCTGTCACTTTTTTCACTCTATTTGTTTACGCTGTTAGTGATGACGCTTGTTATATTTTGATAGATCTGACAATTACGCACGTATATGTTTTATTTATATAATGGGAAAATGGGGTGATTTAAACTTTTATTGCGGGAGGGGCTTTGGGGAGTTGTAATAATGATTTTTTTTTTTTTTAACACATTTTAAGTCCCCCTGGGGGACTTGTACATACAATACTCAGATTGGAGACACTGTACAATGCTATGCCATAGGCATAGCATTGATCAGTGTCATAGATGTTCTGCTCATTGAGCCTGCCTGTAAAAAAGAATGCAATATAAAAAAAAAATAAATAAAAATAAATAAAAAAAGTACCCCAAAGCCCCTCCCCCAATAAAAGTTTAAATCACCTCCCTTCCCATTATATAAATAAAAAATATAAAGCTAAATAAACATATACTGATGGGGTTTCATCATACATATTATGGTAGAATGAAAGATTACATAGTACACCTATTCCTGAAAAAAATCAAGCCCCCGCATGGCCCTGTAGATAGAAAACTGAAAGTGCTAGAGCTCTTAGAAGGGGAGGAGGAAAAAATGAAAACACAAAAATGAAAATTTGCGCAGTCTACTGGGTCATTTTGGGCTTGGTCCTCAAGGAGTTAAAGAAGAAGTATTGTGAAACTAACAAATGAGAGGCAGGCAGGGGGGTGCAGGAAGATTATAAACAAACTATACTCACCAGTCCCCGTGCCACTGCGCCGCTCTCTCTCTCCCACAGCCGCTGGAAGTAATTTTCAACCGAGTTTCATGTATTTCACGGCTCCAGCTCCTTTAGCTGCAATGTCACATACTCGGCTGATGGATTGCCTGCTCAGCCAATCAATGACTGCAGAGGTGCCCACCCCCAGACAGTGATTGGCTGCGCGGGCGATCCTTCAGACAATACATGATGTTGCAGCTGAAGGAGTTGCAGGAGGCCAGTGGCTATTGGATATCATTAAGGAAGTACTACCCTGTCGACAGGAATGGAGCTGTTTCTGGGAGAAGACTATGTTCACACAATGTGTATTTCTGTTGCGTTTTTTAAAACTCATTATGATTAGTGAACTTATTAAGAGACTTAAGAGTTCACCAACCAACCAAATTGCATTATAAATGCATAGTGTGAACCCAGCCGAGAGCTGCCAAGGCAGGGCGTACACCAGGGGGAGGGAAGGAAAGGCAGGGCACGCTGCCATGTGCTTTGCCCCCTCTCTTTTCTCTCCTGCCGCTGTCACAAGATTGGCATAGGGACATCAGCTTATGGGATCATTTTGATCCCATAAGCTGGTGTACAAAAATGACCTGGACATTGAGGAATCAATGACCCATGGTCGTGAAAGGGTTAATAATACTCTTTGGAGCCCTTTCCGCATACAATTGAATCAGATTGCCAGCAGTCTCCTTCATGTTAACAAATCTGCCGTATACCAATTGGTTCTAAACCGAGTGACCGGAAATGCTGGGAATTGCAGTGTATAGAAATGTGAAGCACAAGTGTCCCTCTAAAAAGTTGGGGGGTATGGAGAAAGGGCTGACTGCAAAGCATTATGGGGAAGCTTAATGTCATGTGTTTTCAGTCATCATCATCATAAACTTTACAGCAATAGAGCAGCTTTATCAACCTGCCAGAGAAAAAACACGCTCCGATCAACCAATCACTGCTTACCTTTCATATCTTAACAACCTCTTAAAAAAATAAAATCTGAGCTTTGATTGGTTGCTATGGGCAAGTTAGGCTGTTCAAATTGTCCATGGCAACCATTTACAGTTCAGCTTTTATTTTACTAGAGTAATTTGAGAAATGAAAGCTGAGCTGTGATTGGTTGCTATGGACCACATCAAACCATATTATTTAGTGTTCTTAGTGTGGCCTAACAATAAGCTGTTTGCTTGGTCACAAGTGTGTTTAGTGACCTCTGAAATGAAAAGCGCATCTCCAGTCATTAATGGGTTAATGCTTCAGATGTGTTTACCTGCAGTAACCATGGCAACCGTGCACTGTGATGACAAGCGCTTATGTCATAAAGAAGGTTCCATAAAGCAATGCACCGCGCCCTGATCAGTGCCATCTTGGATGCGCCAGAGGACCTTGAGCTTGACCACTTAACTGCCCCATACCCTTGATGTAATTTGGGAGGTTCTAGCAGAGGAAATGGAGTGATCTGCTTTAGACTACCTCTTCATCAAGTCTCCACCTTCTTGAGAAATGGACCTGGATCTGTGAGAGAAGAGACACATCCGCCTATCCATCAATAAGGTGACAGATATTGCAGCCAGATCTCTCTCACATCCAGTTAATTATATTTATAGTATGGTATTACCCTCTAAGCCCAGGGGAGGGGCAACTCCCCAGCCATGGCTCCCTCAAGGTTTCCCCCACAGGGGGTTTTTCCTCGCCTGAGTGCTGGAGAGTGACTCTTCGTGAGTCGGGGGTCTGCCATTTTCAGTGTCATGTAATTTTAAATAAAATTGGGACCCTTTGACACCTGATTACAATGTGATGTGTCTTTATTTTGCGTTCTTTCTTGCATATACTGTATATGTTGCAGGGAAATGATAAAATCAGGGATTTAATCAATTCCCTAAGGATTTGATGCATGTATCGAGCATGTGTGTGCATACTATGTATGCATATAGGTAATGTGCATTTCTTTATATCTGTGTATGATGTGTGTATATATTGTGCATATTTGTATGTAATATGTATGTACACTAATATGTATGTTGACTAATGTGGAGGTCCTTACTGCCACAGGACACGGGAAGATAGCATTGACCTGCATAATGTATGTGGATCATGCTGTTGGAGTGTTTGTGAAATGGGGGCGTCAAACGGAGGATATACTGACCTGGAAGGGTCGTGTCACGCTCTTGAATCGATTCCTAAGTATGAAAGTAAGCTAAATGAGTATGTAGGGAATATAATATGGGATACTCTATAAATAAGATTTAAATAAAAGAAAAAAAAAAATCTATAAGAACCTACTTGAGGTATTGACTGTATAATGGATCCACACCTTCTGGGAGCTATATGGGTGCGGTGTACGGAGCAGGTGTCTCTGGCACTTGGGGAATAGTTGAGGAGTATGATATATAGTTATCGTCGATAAACATAAAATCTAAAGACAGTGGGTGGCACCGGGAAAGGATATATCTTACAGATAATTTGCATATATGTACATATTAATACATTATTTGCTATGATATGTATTTTATGCCATATTGTATTTTACCTATGAGCTTTTAATTAATTATGTAAGAAAATTAAAAAATTATTAAATAAAAAAATATATATATGTATGTACACATTATGTTCACTATTTTTCAACTCTCCCTCCCATACCTAAACCTGCTGGGGACTCAGCGTCCAAGTGTCATTTAATCTTTGACTTTTTGTACCAAAGAATAAAAGCATTTTGTATGCTATGGAAGTACAGACAAATATATTAAGGTACCAGGTACATTCTTGACCTAACAGCATCTAGCAGTGTCAGCAGTTTGGAACATGGCAGATACCCCTAAAGGAGAAGTCTTGTGAGACTAACAAATGACAGGCGGGCAAGCGTGTGTGCGAAGATAATAAAGAAGCTATACTCACTAGTCCCTGTGCCCCCGTAGCGCTGCTCTCGGGTCTCTTTCACAGCTGTCAGAAGTAATTTTCCACGGGTTTGGTGTACGTCTCAGCCCTGGCTCTTCCAGCTGCAATGTCACAGAGCGGCTGATGGATTGTCAATGACTGCAGTGATGTCCAATCCCAGTCACTGATTGGCTAAGTG
This sequence comes from Dendropsophus ebraccatus, assembly GCF_027789765.1. Classification (NCBI taxonomy): domain Eukaryota; kingdom Metazoa; phylum Chordata; class Amphibia; order Anura; family Hylidae; genus Dendropsophus; species Dendropsophus ebraccatus. The sequence continues at coordinate 118,497,805 of NC_091458.1, read as the reverse complement.
GGCGATCCAACGGCCGAGAATGTGACATTGGAGCTGCAGGAGGTTGGTGTCTGTCGGATATCATTAAGGAAGCACTATGGGGGCACTGGGACAGGTAAGTATACTTTCGTTATTATGTTCCCGCACCCCCTGCCTGCCTGAGATTTGTTAGTTTCATGACACTTCCACTTTCAAGAAAATGAAGTGGCATCCTATGCTGTTTGCACATAGAGTGACTGACCAGTTACTAGCAGTGAGCTAGCATCGCTGGTCACATCCACAGCGCTGTGCAGTCGCTATAGTAACGTGAAAGGTTTGACGGTGGTTATATCTGGTATATGTAGAGTGGGCCCAAGCAGGGCCGGTGTTCGGGGGGGGCAAGCAGGGCAAATGCCCAGGGCCCCCATCCCCCAGGGGCCCCCTACCGCAGTTACAGTGGGGAGGAGAGCAGACAGCGTCCTGCAGCGATCCCTTGCTGCTGCTATCAGGGGTCACGCAGAGGCTGCAGGACGTTGGGCTCTGTGTCTGCTCCCCCTCCAGCTCCTCTTACTGCACATGACTTCCTCCTCCTGGTGTGGAGCTGTCGGGACGATGGAGGAGAGGGCTGCCGGGTGAGGATGACAGCCTGCTGCTGCTGCAAGGTACATGTGGGGGATTCACCACTACACCCAGCATGCTAGAGGGAGTAAGTATTCTGTATATGTAGTGTGTAATGTGTATGAATGTAAGTGTATAATGGATGAATGTAGTGTGTGTTACATGTCATGTGTGTAGTGTATGGACTGGATGGTTTACATCTGTATGTGTTTTCATGGATGTGTGAGTGTGTGTGTGTGTGTGTATATATATATATATATATATATATATATATATATATATATATATATATATATATATATATATATATATATAATGGTGTGTGTATTAGCACTGCTGACTCCAAGTGTTGAGGTGAATAGACTGTGTATAGGAGCTGCAGTCATTCTCTGGCCTCATCAGTCCTATGTAATTGCTGCAGGTGATCGCTGATGCCAGTGATTGGCTGTAGCTCCTATGTATATAAGGCAATATGGTGTATTTTATTGAGAAAAAAAATAAGGTGATATTCAGTCCTTAGTTGGTGGTCACTGTATGGCGGTAATATTGGTCTGTATATAGTGTCATTATGCAGTGGTCACTCTTTGGCATTAATATTGGTCTGTATATAGAGTTATTATGTGGTGGTCAAGCTATGGAGGTAATATTGGTCTGTATATAGAGCCATTATGCGGTGGTCACTCTTTGGCAATAATATTGGTCTGTATAAAGTGTCATTATGCAGTGGTCACTCTTTGGCATTAATATTGGTCTGTATATAGTGTATATATAGTCATTACTGCCATAGATTGACTACCACATAATTACACTATATACAGACCAATATTACCGCCATACATTGACCACCACATAATGACTCTATATACACTATATACAGACCAATATTACCGCCATAGAGTGATCGCCACATAATATTGGTCTGCATACAGAGTCATTATGCAGTGATTAATCTATGGCGGTAATATTGGTCTGTATATAGTGTGTATATAGAGTTATTATGTGGTGGTCAGTCTATGGCGGTAATATTGGTCTCTATATAGTGTGTATATAGAGTTATTATGTGGTGGTCAGTCTATGGCGGTAATATTGGTCTGTATATAGTGTGTATATAGAGTCATTACTGCCATAGATTGACTGCCACATAATGACTCTATATATACACTATATACAGACCAATAGTACAGCCATAGAGTGACAGCCACATAATATTGGTCTGTATACAGTGTATATAGAGTCATTCATTATACAGTGGTCAGTCTATAGCAATAATATTATTCTGTATATAGTGTATATAGAGTCATTATGCGGTGGTCACTCTATGGCGGTAATATTGGTCTGTATATAGTGTATATAGAGTCATTTATTATACAGTGGTCAGTCTATAGCGGTAATATTGGTCTGTATATAGTGTATATAGAGTCATTATGCGGTGGTCACTCTATGGTGGTAATATTGGTCTGTGTATAGTGTATATAGAGTCATTATGCGGTGGTCACTCTATGGCGGTAATATTGGTCTGTATATAGCGTATATAGAGTCATTATGGGGCGGTCACTTTATGGTGGTAATATTCAGGGCCGGCCTTTGGGGTGTGCGACCTGTGCGCTTGCACAGGGCGCATCACTCCCGTCTAGCTGGGGGGGGCGCTGAGGCAGAGAGACAGCTGTCTTTCTGCCCGAGCGCTCCTCTAGCTGGCCGCCCGGCGCCCCCCTCCTGTGGTGGCTTCCCCCAGCCTCCTCTCCCCACGTGCGCCGCCTACTGTGTCCTATCAATCTTGTGACTGCTTGCGGTCACAAGATTGATAGGACAGTACGCCCCCGGCTGATGCGTGCTCCCTGGGAATTCCCCAGCAGAGCACGCATCAGTGACCTCTGCGTAAGCCGTCGGCCTTGTAGTTCCTGCACAGGGAGGAAGTACCGGCCCCAGCGTGCGCTGAAGTCACTGGTGTGTGCGGTGCCAGAGAGCGCGCATCGGCCGGGACGAGACGAGAGGCGCGGCGGGGGAACGAGGAATAGGTGAGTTGTGTGTGTGTGTGGGGTGGGGGTCAATCTATAAGGGGGTACACAAGGTGGAAATCTATAGGGGGAGACAGCAAGGGGTCAATCTATAAGGGAGTACACAAGGGGGCAATCTATAGGGGGAGACAAGGGGTCAATCTATAAGGGGGTACACAAGGGGGCAATCTATAGGGGGAGATAGCAAGGGGGCAATCTATAAAGGGGTACACAAGGGGGCAATCTATAGGGGGAGACAACAAGGGGGCAATCTATAAGGGGGTACACAAGGGGGCAATCTATAGGGGGAGACAACAAGGGGGCAGTCTATAAGGGGGTACACAACAAGGGGGCAATCTATAAGGGGGTACACAACAAGGGGGCAATCTATAAGGGGGTACACAACAAGGGGGCAATCTATAAGGGGGTACACAACAAGGGGGCAATCTATAAGGGGGTACACAACAAGGGGGCAATCTATAGGGTGGCATCTATAAGGGGGAGACAACAAGGGGGCAATCTATAGGGGAGGCATCTATAAGGGGGGGAGACAAGGGGGCAATATATAGGGGGGAATTTATAAGGGGGTAGACAACAAGGGGGCAATCTATAGGGGGTAGACAACAAGGGGGCAATCTATAGGGGGTAGACAACAAGGGGGCAATCTATAGGGGGTAGACAACAAGGGGGCAATCTATAAGGGGGTACACAACAAGGGGGCAATCTATAGGGAGGCATCTATAAGGGGGAGACAACAAGGGGGCAATCTATAGGGAGGCATCTATAAGGGGGAGACAACAAGGGGGCAATCTATAGGGGAGGCATCTATAAGGGGGGGAGACAACAAGGGGGCAATATATAGGGGGGAATTTATAAGGGGGTAGACAACAAGGGGGCAATATATAGGGGGGAATTTATAAGGGGGTAGACAACAAGGGGGCAATCTATATGGGGGATCTATAAGGGGGTAGACAACAAGGGGGAAATCTATTGGGGAGGCATCTGTAAGGGGGTAGACAACATAAGGGGGCAATCAATAGGGGAGGCATCTATAAGGGGGGAGACAACATAAGGGGGCAATCAATAGGGGAGGTATCTATAAGGGGGGAGACAACATTAGGGGGGCAATCTGTAAGGGGACAATCTATAAGAGGGGACAACATAAGGGGGCTATCTATAAAGGGGACAACAAGGGGGGCGATCTATAAGGGGGTACACAAGGGGGCAATCTATAAAGGGGTACACAAGGAGGCAATCTATAGGGGGAGACAAGGGGGCAGTCTATAAGGGGGTACACAAGGGGGCAGTCTATAAGGGGGTACACAAGGGGGCAATCTATAGGGGGAGACAACAAGGGGGCAATCTATAAGGGGGTACACAAGGGGGCAATCTATAAGGGGGTACACAACAAGGGGGCAATCTATAGGGAGGCATCTATAAGGGGGAGACAACAAGGGGGCAATCTATAGGGGAGGCATCTATAAGGGGGGGAGACAACAAGGGGACAATATATAGGGGGGATTTATAAGGGGTAGACAACAAGGGGGCAATCTATATGGGGGATCTATAAGGGGGTAGACAACAAGGGGGAAATCTATTGGGGAGGCATCTGTAAGGGGGTAGACAACATAAGGGGGCAATCAATAGGGGAGGCATCTATAAGGGGGGAGACAACATAAGGGGGCAATCAATAGGGGAGGCATCTATAAGGGGGGAGACAACATAAGGGGGCAATCAATAGGGGAGGTATCTATAAGGGGGGAGACAACATTAGGGGGGCAATCTGTAAGGGGACAATCTATAAGAGGGGACAACATAAGGGGGCTATCTATAAAGGGGACAACAAGGGGGGCGATCTATAAGGGGGTACACAAGGGGGCAATCTATAGGGGGAGACAAGGGGGCAATCTATAAAGGGGTACACAAGGAGGCAATCTATAGGGGGAGACAAGGGGGCAGTCTATAAGGGGGTACACAAGGGGGCAGTCTATAAGGGGGTACACAAGGGGGCAATCTATAGGGGGAGACAACAAGGGGGCAATCTATAAGGGGGTACACAAGGGGGCAATCTATAAGGGGGTACACAACAAGGGGGCAATCTATAGGGAGGCATCTATAAGGGGGAGACAACAAGGGGGCAATCTATAGGGGAGGCATCTATAAGGGGGGGTGACAACAAGGGGACAATATATAGGGGGGATTTATAAGGGGTAGACAACAAGGGGGCAATCTATATGGGGGATCTATAAGGGGGTAGACAACAAGGGGGAAATCTATTGGGGAGGCATCTGTAAGGGGGTAGACAACATAAGGGGGCAATCAATAGGGGAGGCATCTATAAGGGGGGAGACAACATAAGGGGGCAATCAATAGGGGAGGCATCTATAAGGGGGGAGACAACATAAGGGGGCAATCAATAGGGGAGGTATCTAGAAGGGGGGAGACAACATTAGGGGGCAATCTGTAAGGGGACAATCTATAAGAGGGGACAACATAAGGGGGCAAGCTATAAGGGGGGACAACATAAGGGGGCTATCTATAAAGGGGACAACAAGGGGGGCGATCTATAAGGGGGCAATCTATGAGAAGATACAACATAAGGGGGATGGACAACACAGGGGGGCCATCTATAAGGGTGACAATACGGGGGCCATCTATAAGGGGATGGACAACACGGGGCCATTTATAAGGGGTACAACATAGAGGGGCCATCTGTAAGAGGGGCAGAGGGGACAACATGGGGGGAATCTGTAAGAGGGGCAAAGGGGACAACATGGGGGCCATCTGTAAGAGGGACAGAGGGGACAACATGGGGGGGGGCATTTGTAAGGGAGACTACAAAGAGGGGGCCATTTATAAGGGAGGGCTACAGAGAGGGGGGCCATATACCATAAGGGGACTACACAGAGGGTGGTTCTTATGGAGATCCACTTAGGGCCATATATAGGGAAGTCTAAACAAGGGGCCATCTATAAGGAGGCTACACAGGGGGGGGATATACTATAAGGGGGTCACATAGAGTCAGCCTACCCACTAACTGAGGGTGTAAAGGGGCCAATACAGATGTGCAGTTAGTAGAGAGATGAGGATGATGCCAGAGTGAGGAGTCTAATATGTCTGTCTGGCAGATTCTGTGGATTTGTGGCTCGGAGAATTTCTCATGATGGCCCAGGGCAGATGGAGAAGAAGATGAAAAGGGAAGAACTCCGATCAGAGAAGACGTCTCCTGTGAGTCACTGGATATAACTTCACTGTAATGTATATGGTGTACAGAGCTGTGTAGGGCTGGCTCTACCTCTATAGTGATCTGTGTACAGAGGATTTTATTCAGTAGTGGCGGTGGTTTTAGTCAGTATGTGGTGGTGTTGTTCAGTATCAGTGGTGGTGTTAGTCAGTATGTGGTAGTGTTATTCAGTAACAGCAGTGGTATTAGTCAGTATGTGGTGGTGTTAGTCAGTATGCGGTGGTAATATTTGTTACTTGTAGTCTGGTACTTTGTTTTATTGGATTTAGTATACTGATTTGGTCAGTAACAATATGATAGTGATGGTAGTGGTTGTGGTGTGGCGGTAATATTTGGGAGGGTGGGGTGATGGGTGCTGGGATATTGTCTGGAGGAGTAGGAGCTTTATAACACCTTGAGGGGTTCTCAGCAGACCCGTGTGTGTGTGTGTGGGGGGGGGGGGGGGCGCCGAAAAAAAGTTTTGCACAGGGCGCCAATTACCTTAAGGCCGGCCCTGGTAATATTGGCCTATATATAGTGTGTTTTCTTCAATAACGGTATGGAGGTAATATTTGGTCCTGATTATAGTGATTTTTTTTAATTTGATTTTTTTTAAAGCAGTTCATATAAATAGTTCTTGTGTTTACACCACTAGCGGCAGTCCTGACATGTAGCTGCAGTCCCAGAGTGTAGCGGCAGTCCCAGAATGTAGCGGCATTCCTGGCATGTAGGGGCAGTCCTGATATGTAGCAACAGTCCCAGAATGTAGCGGCAGTCCTGACATGTAGGGGCAGTCCCGACATGTAGCGGCAGTCCCGACATGTAGCAGCAGTCCTGATATGTAGCGACAGTCCCAGAATGTAGCGGCAGTCCTGACATGTAGCGGCAGTCCCAGAATGTAGCGACAGTCCCGGTATGTAGTGACAGTCCTGGCATGTAGGGGCAGTCCCAGAATGTAACCTTCTGAGCTGAGTAAGGGCCCTAATACATGGAGCGAAAATTGTCCGAATCAGGACGCTATCGCTCTGTGAGGACACCGGGGAACATGATCAGGTAGTATATACCACAGACACGGCCTGAGGACACCGGGGAACGTAATCAGGTAGTATATATCTTTATTGTTTACTATATACAGCAAGGATTGCACAGACATCACTAATGATATACTGTATATACACACATAGGGGGAGATTTATCAAACATGGTGTAGAGTGAAACTGGCTCAGTTGCCCCTAGTAACCAATCAGATTCCACCTTTCATTACTCAGATTCTAAGTAGGTGGAATCTGATTGGTTGCTAGGGAAACTGAGCCAGTTCTTCTTTACACCAGTTTGATAAATCTCCTCCATAGCTTTTGCTGCATCATAAAAGAGCCATGTAGTAGGCTCTCTAAGCGAGCTCCATTGAGCGAGATTGGCGCTCACTTCTGCGGAATATCAGGCCGTGTAATACGGCCTTAAAAGTGGCCGTGCGCTTCTAATAACTGCTGGCTGAACAATCCTTCAGCTGACAATTATCTGTCCCATCTGGTCCCGTCCTCTCCATACACAGAAATTTGGCACATCTGAGTGTTCCTGTGTTCTCTATGAGAGGGGAAAGCCATAGCCATACAGATCTGGTGACTTATCTCTCTGAGAACAAAGAGGTTGGGAGTTGATTTTCCAGCAAGCTCGACCCCCTATGTCCACTGATGTCATCTGTCAGACTGTCCAGAGAGCCCCATACACCTTACACTGATGGCTGAACCCACCAGGAGCAACAGGTACCACCAACAAAAGAGTAACATGTAAGGGGACCTTAAATTGTTGCTAAAATATTTTAGCATTTGGGGCCCCACCTTCAACTTTGCCCTGGGCCAAGGGTACCCCAATCCGACATTGTATGATATGATAATAATTGTGTCAGCTCCTGGGCACTGTATGATGTTCTGATGATTGTGTGGGCTCCTGGGCACTGTATGATATGATAATGATTGTATGAGCCCCTGGGCACTGTATGATATGATAATGATTGTGTGCGCTCCTGGACACTGTATGATAGTATAATGATTTTGTCGGCTCCTGGGCACTGTATTATATTATAATGATGATTGTGTGGGCTCCTGGGCACTGTATGATATGATAATGATTGTGTGCGCTCCTGGACACTGTATGATAGTATAATGATTTTGTCGGCTCCTGGGCACTGTATTATATTATAATGATGATTGTGTAGGCTCCTGGGCACTGTATATACGTGTATGTGCGGTCTTATGAGGGCTGCCGCTTGCAGAGCACTGGTCCAGCCACCATGAAGGCTCCTATCAGATCTAGCTGTGCCATTATGAGGTCTCCCTTCTGGTCTAGCTGTGCCACTATGAGGGCTGCCCTCTGGTCTTGCTGTGCCACTATGAGGGCTCCCCTCTGGTCTTGCTGTGCCACTATGAGGGCTGCCCTCTGGTCTTGCTGTGCCACTATGAGGGCTGCCCTCTGGTCTTGCTGTGCCACTATGAGGGTCCCCCTCTGCTCTAGCTGTGCCACTATGAGGGCTGCCCTCCGGTCTAGCTGTGCCACTATGAGGGCTCCCCTCTGCTCTAGCTGTGCCACTATGAGGGCTCCCCTCTGCTCTAGCTGTGCCACTATGAGGGCTCCCCTCTGCTCTAGCTGTGCCACTATGAGGGCTCCCCTCTGCTCTAGCTGTGCCACTATGAGGGCTGCCCTCTGGTGTAGCTGTGCCACTATGAGGGCTCCCCTCTGCTCTAGCTGTGCCACTATGAGGGCTCCCCTCTGCTCTAGCTGTGCCACTATGAGGGCTAGCCTCTGGTCTTGCTGTGCCACTATGAGGGCTCCCCTCTGCTCTAGCTGTGCCACTATGAGGGCTAGCCTCTGGTCTTGCTGTGCCACTATGAGGGCTCCCCTCTGGTCTAGCTGTGCCACTATAAGGGCTGCCCTCTGGTCTAGCTGTGCCACTATGAGGGCTCCCCTCTGCTCTAGCTGTGCCACTATAAGGGCTGCCCTCTGCTCTAGCTGTGCCACTATGAGGGCTGCTCTCTGGTCTTGCTGTGCCACTATGAGGGCTCCCCTCTGGTCTTGCTGTGCCACTATGAGGGCTGCCCTCTGGTCTTGCTGTTCCACTATGAGGGCTGCCCTCTGGTCTTGCTGTGCCACTATGAGGGTTGCCCTCTGGTCTTGCTGTGCCACTATGAGGGCTCTCCTCTGCTCTAGCTGTGCCATTATAAGGGCTGCCCTTTGCTCTAGCTGTGCCACTATGAGGGCTGCCCTCTGGTCTTGCTTTGCCACTATGAGGGCTGCCCTCTGGTCTTGCTTTGCCACTATGAGGGTTGCCCTCTGGTCTTGCTGTGCCACTATGAGGGTCCCCCTCTGGTCTAGCTGTGCCACTATGAGGGCTCCCCTCTGGTCTTGCTGTGCCACTATGAGGGTCCCCCTCTGGTCTAGCTGTGCCACTATGAGGGCTCCCCTCTGGTCTTGCTGTGCCACTATGAGGGCTCCCCTCTGGTCTAGCTGTGCCACTATGAGGGCTCCCCTCTGGTCTTGCTGTGCCACTATGAGGGCTCCCCTCTGGTCTAGCTATGCCACTATGAGGGCTCCCCTCTGGTCTAGCTGTGCCATTATAAGGGCTGCCCTTTGCTCTAGCTGTGCCACTATGAGGGCTGCCCTCTGGTCTTGCTTTGCCACTATGAGGGCTCCCCTCTGGTCTTGCTGTGCCACTATGAGGGCTGCCCTCTGGTCTTGCTGTGCCACTATGAGGGCTGCCCTCTGGTCTTGCTGTGCCCTGCCAGGCAGCCTCTCCTCCGCGCCCCTCGTCACCAGCAGTGCGGATACAGAGCCGGCAGCACAGCACACTTCCCGGAGAGGACCCGGGTAAGTCTCAGGACAGGAGCCGCTGCCGCCCTGCCCCGGACCCCTCATCCTCTCACTACATCGAGGTTTGGCCCCTCTCTCTCGCCGTCTACCGGTCGCAGCGTGCTGATGTCGCCGTGCGTCATCTCCAGGGCAGCGGAAAATGGCGGAGCCTTTACCGGAGCCCGGACGGTACTTAGGTGCTAACTGTCCGGCAGACATCAGAGCCCGTGTCCCGGTGAGAGAGCCTCGGCCCGGGGAGAAGCTGGTGGAGTTAGTGCGGGATGTGATGGCCGGGAGGTGAGGGAGGAGGCATGGAGAGGGCAGCGCTGCCATAGTCAGTGACAAGTGGAGGGAGGACGGGCAGCCCATCACTGGCAGCGCTCACTGCCGTTCTCCGTGCACTAGGTGTGCAGCCCCGGCACTGCACGGCCCCGCTCACCGGACACCCGCCCGCCGCGCTCCGCTCTCATCCGGCAAAGTTTATCCTGTCCGTCCGCAGCCTGCAGCGCAGCCGTGAGCACCGCGGGGCATCCGTGTGAGCGGCCCCCGTGCCAGCCATCACCTAGGCCGGAGCGGCCCTTACCGGGAGAGCCGGGGGACAGGCGGCGCACCGAGCTCACAGCGCTCCCCCACACTCCTGAATGGCAGAACACTAGTGTGACATCTGGCTGCTCTACAATATGGCTGCTCTCACAGACACGTACTCTCCTCAGGAGACTGGGAAAGCTGGGTGGCATACAGGGGGTACTGCCCGGCGGGTGTAGGGGGCACAGGAACAAGTAGTCCCACTATATTCAGCGGAATCCAGTCTGGGACCAAAGCTTCACAGACATCCAGTCCCTGCTGCACTGAGTGACATGTGGCAGAGATGCTGCAGAACCTCCTCATGTGGAGGAGGCAGGAGTACAACCAAGGGGTGCCCAGGAGACGGGGAGCAAAACCTGAGGGCCCCTGCACACCGAATATAAGAAGCTGAACTTATAAGCGGAGTTCATGCGGCGGATTCTGCCTGTCCTATTTCTTCAATGGGATTTCTCTTGTGCCTCTTCTCTCTGCTCAAAGAATAAAAATGTTCATTCTTTCAGCAGAGAGAAGTAACACACGAGAAATCCCATTGAAGAAATGGGACAGGCAGAGTTTCCAGCGGACTCCGCATGTAAATTCAGCTTCTTATACTTAGTGGGCAAGGGCCCTAAGGCTGCATTCACACGTTCCGTGTTTTGCACGGAACACGGATGTAGAATGCATGTAGCGAACTAACCACCGCCCCCCCCCCCTCCTGTCCGGGCAGCATCTGTGATAAGATGCTGGGAGCGAGGAAACTATTCATATGCGTAATGCCATATATGCCGTAATGTCAGCGCCGTACGGCTGATTCATTACAGCGCGGCACATAGCAAATCTGGGCCTTTGTCATTTACCATAAACTAAAATTGTGATGTGAACGGAGCCTGAGGCTATGCTCACGCGCTGCACGCTTACACGTACTGCAGTACCAGCCAGATGATCTTTTCGGCCGCAGTGTTCTGATGCGGGCGCATCTGTGTGCGCCCCAATCAGAACTCCCCACAGCACACTATGGTGCGAGCGGCCGCAGCCGCATGGTCCATAGTGTGCACTGACAGGGTTTTCTGAGGCCGCTATTCAATGACTAGCGGCTGCAGAAAACTGACATGTCACTTGTTTGCGGTGCCGTGAGAGATCCCAGCCGGAGCGTATACTATGCGTATACGCTCCGACCGGGATTCCTAGGCAGCGATGGACGTATATTTCCGTATAGATACTGGCCGTTGTACAACGGTAGTGGTTTTACGACAATATACGGTGTGTGAACGTAGCCTGAGTTTGTAAAGGTGTCTATATCCTAGATTTTGGGGCGCTAGAAACTGGCTCATAGAATAAGGTCAGTTTCACACATGTGTAATACAAATGTGTTACTGTTGCAGAACCAGGGCTGACTGTGGGTGTGACAGCTGTCAGTTCAGGTCATCACACCCCATGGTTGGACCAAGACCTGCAGTTGTACAGATGTAAAAAGATGCATCAGTATTTCGTTTGTTTGAAACTAGCTTTAATGCTATTTTTATTCCTTCATTCATTCAGTATTTTGGTCAGGATAGTTAGGAAAAAGCAGGAGTGTTTTTTTCTCCCTGTCAGTTCCACTCCTGGCTTTGGCTAAATATACTGATAAAAATGAGGTGGAAAATATTGACTGTAAACTCAGCCTTAGGGTACAAACCCACTTGACGTATTTGCTGCGTGAATCAGTCTTAAAAATAAGCAGGCAAAACGCAGGTTGGCTTTATACAATTGTTCTGCGTTAAAATACGCAATTGCGTATTTTTGAAGTGTGAAGCTACATGCGTTTTTCGCACAGGTTGTTAACAACTGATGCTTTGCTAACAACAAGCTTCACGCTTCAAAAATACGCAATTGCGTATTTTAACGCAGAACAATTGTATAAAGCCAACCTGCGGTTTGCCTGCTTATTTTTAAGACTGATTCACGCAGCAAATACGTCAAGTGGGTTTGTACCCTTAAAGGGAATGAATAAAGCCATGGGTCATGTGCAATTCCCACGGTTCTGTTCAAAACAAAGGAGCCACGGGCCGATATGGAGATCGCTGTTCGGACCCCGCAATCTCTTACTGTGGATAGGGGACAAGTTAGTTTTTCTTGAAATACCCCTTTAAGACTAGTTTCAAACAAGCATAAGGCTAGGTAAACACTGTATAAATGAAGGCCGTCTTTCATAATAACAGCTGTCATTGTGCAAATAATGTCCGTTATTTTTTAAACAACACTTTATTTGAACAATGACGGCCATTGTTATGAGAGACGGCCATCATTTTTACACAGTGCAAACCTTGCCTAATACTGACACATTTTCTGCATCTGTACTACTGCAGGTCTTGGCCCAACCATGGGGTGTTATGACCTGACCTGACAGCTGTCAGACCTGTCAGTCAGGCCTGGATCTGCTATCCTAATAGTCAGAAAAGGCCACATGTGTGAAACAGACCTCAGGCTCCAGCACCTGGGCCTCTCGCTATTCTACTGAAATGCAGGCTAAAGTCACACTAAGTAATTTGAACCAGATTCCACACAGATTTCCATATGGATTCCACCTCCAAATCTGCCTCGAATCCAGGCCTTATTGATTTAAATGAGAAATCTGATCGGGCTTTATTAAAGCTTCAACAATTGACATAGCGTTTTCTTGATGAGGATCATGGATGTATCATGCTTTACTCCAAATCCAGGAATTGAAGTGGACCTATCTTCATCAGTTCCTCAAGAAATTATTCATCCATTAACTTAGTGCGAACATGTAGGCCTTGTGCACGCAGAGGAAAATTTCCTTGCTGAAATCCTCTTTATTCTCCATGCTGAAATGAAGAAGAATCGTCGCTTAAGTGATGCAGAATGTGGCAGATTTGGAGTGGAAATATCGGAGGAGATTTATTAAACATAAACATCCCTTCCAGACTCTTTGGAAAATGAAAGGTGGAATCTGATTGGTTGCTAGGGGCAAGTGAGCCAGCTTCACTTTACACCATGTTTGATAAATCTCCCCCATAAAGTCCTGTTGACTTCAATGGCATGTTTTCTTATGGGTTCTTTCTCAAGAATTGACATGTAAGTTCTTTCAGTGGAATTCATAGCCGCCTTAAAATTACGGACTGAAGTTAGTATGTATGGAAATGGTCTCAGAAATCTCATCGAAATCAATGGAAGTCAACCAGACAGAATCTATTCAATATGATGCAGAATACAATACAAATTCAGCCTGGATTCCGCCCAACATTACTCTTGGGGTATATACTCTTAGGGCTCTATAGGCTCGGTTTTATTTCAATACCTTTATTTGCTATTTATCAGCCTGTAACTTGTAGGAAAGGGTGGACATTGGCCATGTGGCATATTTCTAATGTAATGTAATGTCATCTTATCTTTTTGATAAAATAAATTTCATACAATTGTTGCTGTATTGTATATGATATATACATATTATTACATATATATGGTATGGGTAATTTATGGGTGCTAGATTATATACTGTGTATTATAATATGGTATAGGTAATCTATCAGTGCGAAATCTCTGGTGATAGGATATTGATCCAGGGATTTATTTTGACGTTGATACTTGGAGTTGGGAAGGGATGTTTATCTCTGCGATGGGGCAGTTGGCATCTGCCTTAAGGGTGCGTTCACACCTACCGCATCCGCAGCTTATTTTTCCACAGAAATCCGCAGGTCTGGTAGTGCAGATTTCAACCTGCGAGAAATCCGCGTATGTGTGCGTTTTGCGGTTTTTCTGCATCAAGTTTATCGCAACTGAAATGTCAGTTTAAAATGTCTCTCATTCTAAACGGACATTTCATTTGCGATAAACTTGCTGCAGAAAAACCGCAAAACGCACACATACGCGGATTTCTCGCAGGTTGAAATCTGCACTACCAGACCTGCGGATTTCTGCGGAAAAATAAGCTGCGGATGCGGTAGGTGTGAACGCAGCCAAAAGGTTTTTTTTGGCCCTGCTGTGGATCAACACAGTAGGTAAATTGGTTGCATTTGTTGGACTTTTTTTTTTTTTTTTTTTTTTTTCAACTTTATCAACTATGTATTATTTGCTATATTATTAAATGCAGGTTGGGCTCCTTGATGCTGATGGTCTAGAACATGAAGTGGATGAAGGAGAAGACTGTGAGTCCCCTGAACAGAGAGCCCGGAGACCCATGAATGCGTTCCTTTTATTCTGTAAGCGCCATCGCTCTCTTGTGCGGCAAGAGCATCCTCGTCTGGATAACCGTGGTGCAACTAAAATATTGGCAGATTGGTGGGCCTATCTGGATCCCAATGAGAAGCAGAAGTATACTGACATGGCCAAGGAGGTTTGTTAACAGATCATCCTCATCCGTTTTGTGAGCTCCAGATGAAAGTGACGGGAACAAAAAAATTTACATTTATTTTCCTTCTTTTAAAAGTGTGAAAGGCTGCATTCCCACGTTACATTGTTAACTACGCAGCTATTATTGAGAACATGGGAGTATGTTTTCTGGCGCATGCAGCAACAACAATGTGGGAGCATGGCCTTAAAGCGAACCAATCACTAGGAATTTGGTTGTAAAGCTACTAGCAGCGGCCAATAGATGAGGTAAACCACTGTGGTGCCTTTATCTGCAGAAATTCTGTCTTTTAATGCAGCGTAGGAGGCTTGGGGGAAGCCGGGAACTATTCATCTAGGACGTGACTAGTCACGGCTCTCTGCCTGTCAGCTTGCTCTATGGGGTGAGTGACAGGAAAAGAGGCCTGTTAGAAGTAATCATCCCCGCAAAGCGCGCTAACAGGCAAAGAGCTGTGACTAGTCACGTCCCAGATGACTAGTCCCTGGCTTTCCCTGCGCCTTCCACGCCACATTAAAATTCCTGCAGATAAAGGTACCTTAAATGACATAGAACACATGGTAAGTCAGCAATTTACCCCATCTATCGGGCGCTGCTAGTAGCTTTAGAACCAAATTTCTAACCAAATTTTGGATCTATGGCTCCTTTGGTTCTTAGATCTTTTTTTTTCCAGTAAAATTTAAACATCTGTTATATTTTGTATAATTATAGCTACTTATTTACCGTATTTTCTGGTGTATAAGACGACCCCCAACTTTTCCATATAAAATATAGAGTTTGGGATATACTTGCCGTATAAGACTACCCCTCTTCCAACGCACACCAAATAAAAATTAATAAAAAAAAAAATCAGACAGCAGCGAGATCTGAGAGGCAGAGAAGGAGGTACAGTAATAATGGTAAGATACAAGGGCGGGCCAGACGGGTGACAGAGGTGTGTTCTTCTGGGCACAGCGCCACTCTACCGTATCTCTTTTCCATACCCAGGACACCTGCAGCTTGCTCTGCCCTTCATACGGTTGCAACCACATATTCTCCAGTCCTGCTCCAAATTTTTTCAGTGCCTACCCTATAAGATGACACCCAGCGTATAAGTCTTATACGCAGGAAAATACAGTACTTGTAAATATTATCTTGTTACAAGAGACAAACTGAGTTGAAAGCTGATCTGTCACCCTCCTGACTGCCTACTGAGCTGGCGGCACCACCGGCTAGATTCAGATCATACCTTTGTTGCCAGTGTGTGTGCGCCGTTATTTAGGGTATAAACCCACACACCGTATAAGCAGCGTATTTACTGCTGCGATACGCAGCAAACACGCAGCAAACACGCAGCAGATTAGATCTAAATAACTGAACACAGCATCAAATCTGTACCAACAAATCTGCTGCGTATTTGCTGCGTATTTGTTGCGTATCTGCTGTGTATACGGTGTGTGGGTTTGTACCCTTAAAGTGACTCTGTACCCACAATCTGACCCCCCCCCCCAAACCACTTGTACCTTTGGATAGCTGCTTTTAATCCAAGATCTGTCCTGGGGTCCGTTTGGCAGGTGATGCAGTTAATGTCATAAAAAAATAACTTTTAAACTGGCAGCCCCATGCCCTTTGGCCGTGGCTTAGATTGTGTATGCATTAGGCTGGCACAACCTCTCTGTCCCTCCTCCCCATCCTCCTCATCATTATGAATGCTCCAGGCAGATTGCCTCCAATTTATCACCTGTGAGAGGATGGCACATGGGCTGGATCGTTAAGTAGTTTTCACTGCAGAGGAATAGGAAAAATGGTGAAGAGGTTGGGGAGGAGGGATGGAGAGGTTGTGCTAGCCTAATGCATACACAAACTAAGCCTAGGCCAAAGGGCATGGGGCTGCCAGTTTAAAAGTTGTTTTTTTTATGACAATAACTGCTTCACCTGCCGAACAAACCCCAGGACAGATCTTGGATTAAAAGCAGCTATCCGAAGGTACAAGTGGTTTGGGGGGTCAGATTGTGGGTACAGAGTCGCTTTAAGCCGTGCATAGTGTCTATTATAGTCCCTATTGTTCCCTAGACCCTAGCCCTGATAAGCCTCATGGTGCTGTATGTGTAGTGTGTGTCACTGATTGTGCAAAAAGGCAGGCATACAGCATAGTGAGGCAAGACAACACTAGGGCCCAGAAAATGATAGGCCCTGCCTCCTTGACTGTTTCTTGGCCTAAATTAAAGGGTCTTTTTTATGAAAAATCCAAAACACAGACAATGGTGACAAGTTTGGTTCTGAATGCTTTTATTAATATCCTGTGAAGCCACCAGCTCAGTGCGCAGTTTAGAGATGAGAGATTTACTTTAAGACCCACACACTTTGCTGCAGAGTGTAGCATTACTTGTTTTACATAGATGGGTACCCATTCTATTCATGCGCAGTAAGGGCCCTATTACACGGGATGATTTTTGTGCAGAAAATTGTTGTATTATTTGAATTTAAATGATAATTGTCCTGTGTAATTGCAGGCAATGATCGAAAAATCGTTCCTATGTCGTTGATGGTTAATTTAGATCTGACCCTAAAATCATTGTTAATCGTTTGCTGTAATTCTCCATTCGTTCACTAATCATTCGGTGTAATATCAAATCGTTCCTTCTTTTGCTGGGATCAGATGGAGTAACCGATCATAGTAACGATCATAACTAACAACTATTGTTCTGTGTAATATGGTGAACAATTTAAGGTTAATGATAAACAATCTCACAATTGTTTATCGCTAATCTTAATCGCTTCATCTAATAGAACCCTAACACTTGCCAGGTGTCAGTCATGCGTTGTTAGACCATGTTCACACAACGTATATTTTCGTAAAAGTTTGCAACAACGATCGTGATTAATACGAAAATATACGTATTTATAATAAAATTGCTGTCTATGGAATCCCGGCCGGAGTGTATACACATAGTATACGCTCTGGCCAGGATCTCTAGCGGCTCTGCAAACAACTGACATTCATTGAATAGCGGCCGCAGAAAACCCTGTCAGTTCACAATATAGGGCGAGCGGCTCTGGCCGCCTTCTCCATTGTTTGCAGTGGAGAGTTCAGTTCGGTGAGGGGCTCTGAAATGAACCAAACTACCAAATTTACACATTTGGATTTTGCTAAATAATAGAAAAACATCAAAATGGATTGGGCAGCAAAGGTTATGGTTTTAGTTGGTGTGATAAGAACTACAGGTATATACCAGCAAGTTCATATGTACAAATACGGGAAGCTAGCCTTAGATATGTGTTAGTGGCACAATGTGCTGGATTATATGTATGACAAGCTGTACCCTCTATGTTTTTTGGGGTCACTTTTAGCCTTAAAAACAGCCATTTTAGAGGTATAAAAGGAAGGAAGACCTGACAGCCTGCTTTATTATAAGGGGGTGCCCGGTGGGTGATGTTGTTTTGTTGGCCATATAAAACAGATTGGATATTGATAGAATCTATTGTGTTTGGGAGCAGCCCGGCTGTATTACTCGGAAACAGTAGCATAAACTGGATTTCAGAATCCCTGATCATTTGTTCCCCAGGAGATAGGTGGCACCAATGCAGCATATAGCATTTAGTCATTGCTTAGCTACATCTCTTATGACAGTGGTTGTCACTCTCTCGTATATTCCCAGTTCTACACTGTTGAATGTTGGAGCCAATATGGTGGCCTTATTGATCATCTGCCAGATGTAATAAAAATGCATGTAGTTTAGTGGACAAGTGAAGTGGACTAGGCGTTCTCCAGTCTGTCACTAGGTGGTGCTATCCGGACATGTAAACCGGTCTTCAGGCTGAGGCTTTTTTTTTTTTTTCCGGCTTCTGTAGTCACTGAAACAGAAACTTAATGGCTTATCGTAGCGACGAGGGTCTGTAGACTTCAGTGGTAGCCACAAAGCTTTCCAGTTCTGTCCCTTGTGTAAGTAAGTTGAAGGAAGTAAATGTAAATGTGTCATTTGCTTATGGCCGAGCAGAGTGGAGGTGGTGTGCAGTAAGTGTGTCATCCTTGTGTGGAGAAGCCATCTATCACATTGTACTGTGCACACAGCTCTCTGTTGGCAGGCCTGAGCCTGGGCTCCTAACCTTGTTATGCCATAAGGTATAGTTTAAGAAATAATGATGTCTGCCCGGTCATGGTGAGATAGCATGGCATACATATTAATGACAGATATGCATGTTGTCTGTGTTCCTGGCTATGTATAGAACCATTCTATTAATGTTTTATGAATGTTCTGTTATGAATGCTGTTTTCATGTGCTATATGTCAGTACCTCGGTATCTGTGTTATTTAATGGGCAGAAATGTAAACCTAATACAAGAGATGTAACATAATCCATCATACCTACAATACTGTCTGGTTACCGTAAGGCTCCGTGCAGACGGAGCAAAAGTGGCGGAATTCTGACACCTTAGCTCCATGTCCAACACCCTGTACTGTTTATACAGGCTCTCTGGCTTGTCCATACACGTGGCTGTGCCTGGGAGAGCAGACACTCATTGCAGGTGTTCTCCTTTTGGTCAGATTGAAACCAAGGATCTAAGCACAGCAAGGCGACAGTGCTAACTGCTCACTGCTCGGCATCATGTACGTATCCTGTTTATGGAAAGTCAGTAGTGGATTATAATAGGTTCATTTTGGGCGGTAGTCCGGGGCCCTGAGCTCCTGGGGGGCCCATGGCCATCCAAAAAGACTTATACTTTCAGTGCTGTACTGCCTACTGGCTACAGTTCTGCCATGATTTGCAAAAGAAATGCTGCTTTTTTAGTGCAGTTTTGCATAAATCAGGGCAAAACTACTGCAAGGAGACAATTCAGTAAAGTAGAGATGATTCCTGTGACTGTGATGTCACCACAAGTCCTCTGCACTATGGTGGAGAAAGACTAAAGCTACAGGTATGTGGAAAAAGGAACAGGGAGGACAATCAGTGAAGAGAGGGGTGACCAGTCTGTGGGGGGGGGGGGGAGGATACAGGGTGACCAATCTGGAGTAGGGGCAGGAGAATTAAGGTTGACCAGTCTGGGGTGGGGACAGGAGAATACAGCATGACCAGTGTGGGTGGGGCAGAAGGATACAAGGTTACAAGTCTGGGGTGGGTGCAGGATTATACAAGGTGACCAGTCTGGGGTGGGGACAGGGGGATACAGGATGACCAGTCTGGGTGGGGGCAGAAGGATACAAGATGATCATTCAGGGGGGGTGGCAGGAGGATACAAGGTTACCAGTCAGGGATGGGGGCAGGGGGATACAGGATGACCAGTCGGGGATGGGGGCAGGGGGATACAGGATGACCAGTCTGGGGTGGGTTAAGGAGGATACAAGGTGACCAGTCTGGGGTGGGGGCAGGATTATACAAGGTGACCAGTCTGGGGTGGGGACAGGGGGATACAGGATGACCAGTCTGGGGTGGGGGCAGGAGAATACAGCATGACCAGTCTGGGTGGGGGCAGAAGGATACAAGGTGACCATTCAGGGGGGGGTGGGGGGTGGCAGGAGGATACAAGGTTACCACTCAGGGATGGGGGCAGGGGGATACAGGATGACCAGTCGGGGATGGGGGCAGGGGGATACAGGATGACCAGTCTGGGGTGGGGTAAGGAGGATACAAGGTGACCAGTCTGGGGTGGGGGCAGGGGGATACAGAATGATCAGTCTTGGGTAGGGGCAGGATGATACAGCGTGACCAGTCTAGGGTGGGGACAGGAAGATACAAGGTGACCAGTCTGGGGTGGGGACAGGAGGATACAAGATGACCAGTCCATGGTGGGGGCAGGAGGATAAAGGAAGACCAGTCTGGGGTGGGGGCAGGAGGATACAAGGTGACCAGTCTGGGGTGGGGACAGGAGGATACAAGATGACCAGTCCATGGTGGGGGCAGGAGGATAAAGGAAGACCAGTCTGGGGTGGGGGCAGGAAGATACAAGGTGACCAGTCTGGGGTGGGGACAGGAGGATACAAGATGACCAGTCCATGGTGGGGGCAGGAGGATAAAGGAAGACCAGTCTGGGGTGGGGGCAGGAGGATTCAGGGTTACCAGTCTGGGGTGGGAGCAGGAGGATACAAGGTGACCAGTCTGGGGTGGGGATGGCAGGATACAAGGTGACCAGTATTGGGTAAGGATACAAAAGAACAGGGTCATGGGTGGGAGCAGTGTGTGGGTGAGTGATATAGAAAATGAAAAGTAAGCACAGTGCTGCCTGATAATCAACTTTACATTTGCATGGTACATATGACATTATCTATTCCATACAATGAACCCCACACTAGAGCTTCTATAGTTACAGGGAGGGGGGGGGGGGCTTGGCAAATAGCCCGGGCCTATGGTAATGTTAATCCACCCCTGTAGAAAGTCTACACAGAAGGTGGCTACAAGTGAAAAACTTATAGTAGGGGATGTCTTCTCATTTTAGCCCTCAAGAAACTAAACTTTACTCGTAGACTAAACTTTGTATTTTTTTCTAATAAGTGACGTGTGGCTTTAACTTGTGAATTGCGTTACTCTGAAAAACCAGGTAGGACAATGTAAAGTACAGTCAAACCTCTTAAAGACCACCAGTAAAAATGGAATTGAAAAGTGTTTTTTTAGGGGAGGGGTGGTCCTTTCGAATGAAACAGCCACCAGTATGTTTGGTAGAAATGAAACACAGGAAATCTCAGTAAGGCTCTGGCCTTCTCAGGGGAGTCTTTTAGAGCGGTTTTGCTTGATAATTTAATGCTGCTAATGTTTGCCTCAATTTTCCTATTCCATTTATTAGTTACCAGGCAGTTGTGTTCTAGACCGGGTTCTCACATGGCGGCCAAGGTGCAGCCTCGTAAATCAGTAGTCTCGTTTAAACTGACTTTAGCCACAAGCAGCTTAATTTTTTTTAATACTGCGAGAAAATATTGTATTTGTCTGTAAAACTGCGGGCTGAGTAACTAAACTGTAAGGGTGCGGGTGCGTTCACACCTACAGGATCTGCAGCAGATCTGCAGCAGATTTAATGCTGTGTTCAGTTATTTAAATGAAATCTGCTGCAGAAAATCAGCTACAGATCCTGTAGGTGTGAACGCACCATAAATGTGAATTTACTTTAAATAGGTTTAATAGTTATTCATCCTTGGTTAGTCTACTGGATATTTCCATTGAACACTTGTCTCTTGTGTGTTCTTTTGTCTCCTCAGTACAAGGATGCCTTTATGAAAGCACATCCTGGTTATAAATGGTGCCCAACAACTAATAAACCTGTGAAAGCCCCTACTGCAGTCACAACCAGGAAAAAACTGTGGCCTTACCCCCAAGAGCCTGTCAAAGAAGTTCCAAGTTCCAAGATAGTCTCAAAGGAAGAAGAAATGCCACAGCTAAATTTTGGCATAGCAGGTAAGCTGGCCCTTTTCCCAGCTCTCTACGCTGGGCTTCTGAATACTGATGTGGGAGTCTTGCAAGTTCAGTTGTTTGTGTTCCAGACAGCAACGGGACAGGAAGAATCTATATGACAGCTACTTCCTGTAGAGATATGAGCTGGTACAGGGCTAACATTTCTTTCACCCTGTCACTCATACAATTCCTCACCAACTCCCCCATCTTTCGTTGGGAGCCCATCACAGTGAAAGTACCATACACACACATGTGCATTACCCTAAGGGTGCCTTTAGACAGAGAGATTCATCTGACAGATTTTTGAAGCCAAAGCCAGGAATGGATTTGAGAAGAGGATAGATCCCAGTCTTTCCTTTATCACCTGTTCTCTGTTTAGAGTCTGTTCCTGGCTTTGGCTTCAAAATTCTGTCAGATAAATCTCTGTGTACACGCACCCTAACAGTATGCTGTTTTTAAAGCTATATGATCATTTGCATTTTCATCCATTATGGATTTTTTTATCTCCTTTTGACATTCTGACATAAACTTCATTAAAAACATTATTTATGCAACATTATTCAATATACAAAGCATAACAAAAGCTGTGTGTGTTTCCAGCCTTAAGTCCCTATTACCCGGAACGATTATCGGTCATATTCGGCCAATAATGGTCCTGTGTAATAGAAGGCAACGATCAGCCGACATGAACAATGTCGGGTGATTGTTGCTGTTGTGTCTTTCTACATGTTGAAAGGCAAACGACTGTGATAGCTGCCGTCACTCCGTGGAATAGGAGCGGTGGCAGCAGACCGCCGCTTTCCTCTATGGGCTGCCTGGACGATCTAGCAATCACCTGGCCAACCTCCCCGCACCTCCCCTGCACTTACTTGCTCGCTGCTGCCGCCACGTGCTATAGGGCCGGCAGCGAGCAGGTAACGAGGAGCAAACAAGCTCTAACAGCGCTCATTTGTTCCTCTATGTCGGCCTGTGTAATAGGGGCTTTAGACACCTTGGGCACCTACTGTAGGGTGTTGTGTTCTAGATCCATTAATATGGAGTTGCCCCCCTCCCCCTTTGCAGTTCTTACAGCTTCCACTCCACTGTTCTGGGGAAACTTTCTATAAGATTTTGGAGTTTGTCTGGGGATTTTTACAGGCTTGATAACCCCTTTAATTAAAGGTTATGACGTCTGCAAATTGTACTACTCTTTGATGTGCATTTAGATAATTTATGTCCACCTTTAATCCCGGTCTGCTTCTAAGCATTGTACTTTTTTTATTTATAAGATCCAACACAAATGGGAGGCCTGAGTATGCTGCTTCTCGCTGGGGAACACGCCTTGACTGCACACAGGGATCAAGCAATGGCTGCTCCAGAAGAAAATGAAGAGCCCGAGGTTTGTAATAAATGTAAATGACATTGTGCCATGTTTTAAAGCTAGAAGTTATTTGGACCTGTGTATATGTTGCTATAACATATTGATAAATGTCTTTATAAGGTGCTTACCTCTTGTCACACTTTCTTCCATGCTGTTTTCTGAATCATTCACAATATTGTCTGCTTATAGTCTAACTCTGTTTTAACATTATTAAAACGAGTTTTTGCCTGTGCATTCTCTCACAAGATACTAGTTTGGACATTGCATTGATGTGATCTACTGTAATGAGGATCACATGTAAAAGGAATTATCTGTTCTAGTGTGTAAAGCCTGTACTTAAACGTTTGTCCACGTGGATAGAATTAAGCAAGGAGAACCCATTAAGATACAATGGACATGCTGTAAAGGAGCTGAATGTATAGCAGTATTGGCAATAAAATGGGTTATTGGGACCACAGTTCCAGTGTGTGCCCCAGTGTTTTCTTACTAGCAGTGGGCACGTGAAGGCTACTGGCTATCAGTGACCTAATGGTATGTTGTGCTTCTGGCACCATGGCTGTCATCACTCAGCAGTAATGGCAGTAGTACTGCACGTGACCGCCGAGGCAACTGGTTGGCTGCAACAGTCATGTGTCTAGTAAACCAAGATCAGGGCCCCCAGTGGAGCCTCTGCCCTGGACCACAGGGGAATCAGACAGGGGAATAAAGGTTTTTATGTTATTTTATTTGAGGCTTGTTTTAATTTTTTTTTAGTTTGTATAACCATATTAAGGTTTCTCTATGTGATATCAAATAATGCACAATAAATTATTGTGGCAAGCCAGGGAGTGAGCAACACGCTTCTCTTAGCTCATTCTGATGATCTGCTGGGGTCAGACCCCAGGTGATCAAAACTGTTGACATGTCTTTGTGGCTTGTTCCATGTGTTTATCAGTACATGTAGGAAAATAGCTCATTGGCCTGGTCATTAGGCCGTCAGGACGTCTACTATTATTAAGGGGTTACAACCACTCAAGATCAGCTTTGTTATTTTGGCTTCTCCGCTGTTTTCTCCATGTTTACTGAATTTAACCTATACTGTATGTGCAGGTGACTTCAAGTCCTACTGAGTCAAAGGAGACAGACTGCTTTCAGCCCACTAAGAAATCTGCATTACTTGAATTTGCAGAGGTATGTTATTTTACCATGTTATCTTATCCTAAGGGTGCTTTTACACACACAGATTTATCTGACAGAGTTTTGAAGCCAAAGCCAGGAAAAGGTCATAAAGGAATGACTGAGATTTCTCCTATTTTCAAATTCATTCCTACAGCAAAATGTTGACAAAAATACTGGCCAAGCGGCTAAACGCTGTCATACTCTCTTTGGTCATTTCTTATTACTGATTCCTCCCCACACACACACACACGCTTTCTGAAGTAGAATGCCTATTTGGTCTTACCGACTGTCCAGCGACTGCCACTTATGCCTTTCTCCTGTGCACAGATACTGCTATGGCTGCCAGATTGTGATAAGGGTGCTATTTTATCTTTTTTTTGTTTTTTGTTAGATTTATTTTGTCATTGCAAATCTGTTTTACTAGTTCACTACCGACCTGACACTCTCATGAGACAGATTTATTTCTACCCTGTAAAGAACCACAAACCCACACATGCTTTCCATGTCCACCAGTTTTTATTGCAGTTGATATGTCAATGTGCCCACAATTGCTACTGTATCCCGTGCTGTTTTTTACTTCTGTACTTTTTGTGATAAATATATCATTTCCTGAATTAAAACAAAGAAGATAAAAAAAACAGACAAAACAGATTCATTTACTTGAAAGGCATCCATTAAGCTTTTAGATGTTTCCTGGGTGGATCCACTTAGCAGGCTATGTTGTTATGTCTGTCAAAGGCAATGGAAACCTGACAGGACACAAACTATCTGGGGCTAACTGATAGCAGAAATCCCACTGAAAATAATGAGGATGACACAGAATAACATAGAGAAAGTGCCAGTGGAAACAGCCATACAAGCCCCCTGGAAAACACTCTTTACTTGTATTCGGATCATTACATTTATATACAAAGTAGTATTACACCAACCCTCTCCCCCTCTCTGTTCCTAAAATATAGTTAAAGGGGTTGTCCAGCGAAAATCTTTTTCTTTCAAATCAACTGATATCAGAAAGTTATATAGATTTGTAATTTACTTCTATTAAAAAATCTCAAGTATCCCCATACTTATTAGCTGCTGTATGTCATGCAGGAAATGTTGTTTTATTTTAAAGAGGATGTACCACCAGGTACATCCTCTATAAGCTGAACCCACGGATCGAACGGCGCCATCACGGGGAAGCCAGTGCCCCAGTGGGAGGGAGTTCCCTCCCCTATATGACGCGGCTCCATTCATTCTAACGCAACTTGTCAACTTTATTTTACTTGTTGATACAGCAAGAGCAATGCCAAATATGTTAGCCTTATTGTAACAGAGCAATAAAACTATGTTCCCACAGCATTTTTGCCCATTTTTCAGCCATTTTTATGGGCAGGTGTTTATGCAAATTGTCGTAATTTCGGTTGTATACAGAAAGATGTTTTCAGTCAAGTAGATAAGGAGTCAATAGTGGTTGCTGTAGAGATTTATAATAAATCCAACTACAGTAACTTGAAAAAACAACACATGACTTACCTATTTACCTGCTCCAACACAGATGCAGTGGTGGGGTCCCCCCAAAGGTCAATGTTTCCTTTACCTGTAACAATGACATTCTGTACATATACAAAACTGCTGCAGCTGATCACTGCTGTAATCCCTTTCATCATCTCAGCATAGGAAAATAGTCTGGTGTAGCTCTAACAAAACTGCTGGTATACCTTGCCTCTATCTTATGCAGTACCGAGCTATGAAATAAGGGGTCTCTAGCCTGAGACAGGGGGTGTATGACTGAAGCAGACACCAGTATAATACTTCTGCTTTTAAAGTAGCCATGAAAGTAAAAGAAATTCAGTTTTATATAGGATCATTGCAACAGTAAAGGCCCTATTCCACAGAACGATTATCGGCCTTTACGGCCAATAATCGTCCCATGGAACTGACAGCAACGATCAGCAGACATCGTTCATGTCGGCTGATCGTTGCGTTGTTTGTCTTTCAACACGTTGAAAGACAAACAACTGATACAGCAACGATCTGCTGCCGTTGCTCCATGGAATAGGAGCGTCAGCAGCAGACGCTGCTGTATCCTATGGGCAGCCCTCCCGCAGCTCCCCGTGGACCCCCCAAACTCACTGCTCGCTGCTGCCGCGTGGAATAGCGGCAGCAACGAGCGGGGAACAAGGACTGTCAGTCGGCCTGTGGAATAGGGACTTTAGAAACATCCAGGGTGATCCTAGAGGTAGTCATAAAATTAGTATGGAGTAAATGGTAGGCTTATACATTAATTTACGTGGAATATGGAGGCCACAGGCTTTACAAGACTAAAGGTAGCAACCAATGCCTTGTAACATGAGATGGAACTAACATCAAGCCCATTAAATATGCAAAATGTGTTAGCGTTTGATAAAAATCTACATAGGTATACATTCGCGCATAGAGAATACACAACAGGTAAGGGTTTATTAGCTGAAAATACATTGGTAAGTAATTTGGCTTTTCTATCTGTCGTGTATTGCCCGCTTCTCTGTATCTGGATGTATTCCTGTATGTATGTGGATTTGTGGATCTTAAAGAAACGGTAATACAATTTGGACATTTTATGTACTTGGTGTTAGTTCCACTTTGTATTACAAGTTTAGGTGAGGCTGTGGATTCACATGCACAAAAGGTAAGTGGGCTGCTGGTTAAGCCATTATACATGCTGAACAAACCCGGCCTGCTCTCTCCAATATAGAGCAGCAGTCCAGAAGAAAAGCACTAAATCATGGTTATTCAGAATATGACTAGTGAAATGTGACTGGGTCATTGATAATATATGTGTTCTTTTATTTTATATTCAGATTTCTTCAAGCACATCTGACTCTGATGTCGTTTCACCTGCTAAGCGATGTGAGAAATCTGCACTCTTCCAGTTTGCAGAAGTAAGTGATAAATGAAGGATGTAAAGAGGAGAATTCCAGGGTGGGGTGATTTTAGGCAGAGTGCCAGGGAGGGGAGGATGAAAGAAGTAACATGCTCTCACCTTTCCTGCTCCAGCGCTGGTATCCCAGAACTCCGGTCTCCCAGTCCCTCACAGCTTCCTGATAAGAGATGGGACCTGGGACGTGATGTGTCTGGCCCACTCAGCCATATAGCGGCCGTAGTGGGGTCCCGCCTCGGACGCTGACTGGCTAAGCGGGCCTGACACATCATGTTCCAGGTCCCCACTCAGACCCAGAGGCAGCTGGGACCAGGAGACCGGAGCTCCGGGAGACCGGCATAAGCACCGGAGCAGGGGAGGTGAGTGCATGTTACTTCTTTCATCCTCCCCCTCCCCAACACTCTGGCAAAAATCAGCTTAGTCCCAAGTTCTCTTTAATCAATCAATCTAATATTCTATTGCTAATTATTTGTGTTCTGTCCATAAGGGCCAGGTTAAACCTATTTGCTTGTGTTCTGTCTGGGGGCTCCCAGGAACAGTGGTTATTCACCTTTGGCAGCATAAAAATTATGTCCACTGCTAACTTACTTACATTACTGTCCTCTAATCTCTTCCAGGATTTTTCTGTTATTATTCTGAACCATAAGGCTTCATTGCTGCAGTTTACAATTTATTAAAATTATTAATTTAGGGTGATAATCACATTCTTCAGCTATATATATTGCATATCATTAACCCCTTCATGTCAGCCATATGGCTATATATGTTCCTAGTGCCCAGTGCAATAGGAATATATATACAGTATACAATCCTGCAGTGTGTGTGGGGCTGCCTCAATGTGAGGAGAAGCCTGTCACTGACTGAATGGGGACCCTTGCAGCCAGGCTGTGGGGGTCTCAATCACTTTCCCTGACAGACCGAGGAAGAATACCTGTGGATACGCGATCATCTTGTAGAACGTTGATAATACTGAGAAGCCTAGGAGGACTTATAAAGTGTAAAAAAAAAAACCTCCACCACTAAATGTTAAAATCAACCCTTTTCCCATTATAGAAATGAAAATATATTGCAAAATAAACATATTTGGTATCATAGGTATCGTGCGAATTTTGTGATCTATTCAAATATAACAATATTCTCCCTGCACGGTAAACGACATAATTGAAAAGAGGAAAAAAAAGTAACAGGATTGCTGATTTTTTTATTAGGGTGCCTTCACACGTACCGTATCGCTGCTTATTTCTCGCACAAAACTCGCATCAAACTCGCATGAAAGTAGATGCGTTTTTTGTTTTGTGGTGTTGAACTCGCTTGTGAAAATTATATGAAAATCAAACCTCGCATGTAAAAATCACACCAAACAAGCAGTGAGAATACACATACATTCGCTTGATAGCAATCAGTATCACTGTGGAATTATGTGCGAGAAACTTGCAGCGATAAATACACAGATACGGTACATGTGAAGGCACCCTTAGATATCAAAAAAGAAATTAATAAAAGCAATCAAAATTTTTCTTTTAATATGATTATCCAAATTTTATGATACCAATAAAAAATTATAGATTATAGCGCCAAAAATAAGCCCCCAACCAGCCCCGTAAGTGGAAAAATAAAAATGTTATGGCTCTTAGAAAGCGAGGAGAATCATCGCTTCAGTGTGACCTGGACAGCCGTGCATCAGTGACCTTTGGTCATGAAGGGGTTAATCATTCACTTATGTGACATTAACCTTAGCTGAGTGCATAGTATACGCTCCGGCCGGGATTCCATCCGGCCCCAAGAAAAACTGACATTCAGTTGACACAATGGAGCATGCGGTGGTGAATTCGGATGCGGGCGCACACGAGTTCGCCCGCATCCGAATTCAGCAGAAATGAAGATCATGCGGCAAGTACTGCAGTAGCGGCCAGGATGATCTTCAGTAACACCGGTCGTTCTGTGATCTGGCCGGGTCATAGAACAGCCGGTGTTATACGATGTCTGAACATGGCCTAAAAGTGAATAACCCTTGTTAATTAAAATTAACCTTAAAGCTCGTTCTCCACTTTTTCCTTTGGTTTATATGGATGAAACAAACGTAGTCTTTTGGAGGAAAATGTTGCTGTTTTTGCATAGGGGCTCTGCAGCTTAAAGGGGTAGTGCGGCGCTCAAAAATTATTCACAGAATAACACACATTACAAAGTTATACAACTTTGTAATGTATGTTATGTCTGTGAATCGCCCCGTTCCCCGTCTCCCCCCACCCCCACCCGTGTACCCGGAAGTGTGGTGCATTATACATTACCTGATCCGTGTCGAGGGCCGTCCGCCATCTTGTGCCAAACGTCATCTTCGGATGGACGGCCGAGTCGCTGCCGCCCGTCCCCCCTCCGCCGCGTCATAACTGTGCTCAGCCGCGATTGGCTGAGCATAACTGTGCTCAGCCAATCGCGGCTGAGCGGCTGATGACGCATTCGGAACAGTCGGAGCTGTTCACTGTCCGCCCGAAGAAGACGTCGCTGAATGAAGATAGAAGACTGGTGTGGGCACGTGACAGGTATGTATAGCGCACCACACTTCCGGGTACACGGGTGGGGGTGGTGGGACACGGGGAAGGGGGCCATTCACAGACATAACATACATTACAAAATTGTATAACTTTGTAATGTGTGTTATTCTGTGAATAATTTCTGAGCGCCGCACTACCCCTTTGAAGGGAACCAATTATGCCACAAATGGCCCTAAAGCTAAGAAAGCTTGCTGGTTCACCACCCAACACGCTTCCCAAACATACCCCTGTACCCTGCGTCCGCTGCTTGATTAATCTGCAATCTTACTTTTATAAAGTCCCACGCTGTATGCTAATTGCGGCCAAGTAGTCATCTGGGCGTACGTCTTCTCCACCTAGTCACATCCTGGGCGGGTTTCAGCGCTGTAATCACGCTCCTCTGAGCGCTGTTGTCCTGTGACATCACCCTGGGGCC
The DNA here is from genome assembly GCF_027789765.1 of Dendropsophus ebraccatus. Taxonomy (NCBI): domain Eukaryota; kingdom Metazoa; phylum Chordata; class Amphibia; order Anura; family Hylidae; genus Dendropsophus; species Dendropsophus ebraccatus. Next base: position 118,467,515 of record NC_091458.1, on the reverse strand, counting down.
GGCCTAGCACAGCGTGCGCTGATGTCTTTACTACTCTGCACATGCGCAGTACAGCGGGAGAAGACATTGTTGTACTATGCCTGCGCTGCCCAAGTCCGTGACTAGATGGAGAAGACGTAGACTAAGACGAAGACCCAGATGACTACTTTGGCGCAATTAGCATGCAGCGCGGGACTTGATTGCGGATTAATCAAGCAGGGGGTGCAGGGGTATGTTTGGGAAGTGTGCTGGGTCATGTACCAGTATGCTTCCTTAGCTTTAGGGCCATTTTTGGCATGATTGGTTCCCTTTATGGGCTAAAGGTGGGCATACACCTCCAATAACTGATGGCCTGAACCATTTAGACTGGGTTTACACTATGTTTTTGCAATCTCTTTTTTTCATTCGTTTTTTTGCAACTGTGTGCATCCGTTTTGATCCATTTTTCCATTATAAAAAAAACCTCGATCCGTTTTTTTTGGGGGGGCGTACACAAAAACATGGTCGACCTTATTTTTGTGTCCGTTTGCAAAAACGGAGTGTGAACCCATTGATTGACATGTGTGGAGTGCATGGAGTAATGTTCTATACCTAGCACTTCATGCAGCATGTTTGTTACCAGGAGTAGACTTCTAACCCCTGTGTTAAGAGTCACCATTTTTAATAATTTTTTTATTATTTTTTTTGCATAGATCTCTTCAAGTACCTTGCAGATAAACAGTCCTGAACCTACAAAACGCTGTGGAAAGTCAGCACTTTTCCATTTAGCAGAGGTAACACAATATTGCTTATGATAGCTGTTAATGCTTCTTAAAGGGAAACTATAGGCAGGTTAGAAGTATCTAACCTGCTTATATATCCATATCGGGCAAATGGCGCTGGCAATAAAAAAAGGTTTCTTGACTTCATCCTTGTTGCCATATTGGGATGTTTATTTAATATGATATGGAGGCATTTCAGTGCACTGGGACTACCACCCTCAGTGCACTGATCTGCCCCTCCTAACTAGTAATCACTAGAAGAGGCCCTGGCGGTAGTCCTGCCCCCCCAGTGCACTCAACTGTCTCATTAGCATATGAAATAAACTGCTGCTATCCCGAGAGCAACTCTAAGGATGAAGAAACGTACCTTCATCATCAGAACCCCATGTGCTATAGGAAGATGTCAGCAGGTTAGATGCCTCTAACCTGCTATTAGTTTCCCTTTAAATGACAGATTGATAATGAAGATCACAACATTTTTCTGAGAGTATGTGAATAATATACACTGTTACTGTATTATTATATATTTTACATGAGCTGTATAAGTTATATGTTATAGAAACTATCCATGACCTATCAATGTGTAGGAAATACTGCTACTACACTATACTACTATAATATAGACATATTGTCACTGCAGACTCACTATCAGGTTGGTCATTGCTTTGTGCTTTTACCTACAATGACTTTATGGCTATGCTCAAACGCAGTAAAATAAAAGCAAAATACGACAGTAAAATAGGTGTAAACCGAGTTTGTATTTTAAATGTAATAATGTGCTACAGGTGTATAGAAAAACAGCCATCTGCACACATTCTTTTTTACGATGTGTTCACAGACTGACATTTTTCCATGGACTTTAATGTAGCACAATATTAGATGGACAACATGACCCTGTTTTATACCTACTTTTTTTACTGTCATATTTTGCTTATGTTTTATTGTGTGTGATCATAGCCTCTAAGTGGTTATTGGGCTGTTGGCTAAGAAATCAGCTATTGGTACAATTGGTCCTACATTGACAGAATGGTAGCACATCTTACTGTCCTTGGGCTTCACAACTCCTATTCCAGGTTCAGCTAAACAGCAGCGGTAATAAGATGTTACATTGTCAGTCAGTTTTGCTCCATCACTTTTTGTTAGTCATATTAATAATACACCTCACTACTTTTTTTTTTCTTCATTGTGTGACTGATGTGTTTGTTGGTTTTGAGTGTAGATTTCTTCAAGCTCATCACATTCCGATTCATCTGTATCAGCAAAGCAGTGTGGGACATCAGCATTGTTTCAGCTGGCAGAGGTAACAACTGCTAAAGTACCTGATGATTTTAAGCTGCACACATGACAACGTTAAATTGGTCTTAAGAAAAATGAATACTAAGTCATAACTATAGCTTTCTCTCTCTGTATCTGCCCTTAATAGTAGCAGAATAAAACATCTAGTGCTGCTTAGTTATTGGAAGAAAACTTTTTAATCCTGGACAGCTTACATGGAATGATAATCTGCCGAATCAGGCTGATTTTGGCAGAATATTGCTCCATGTAATAAAAACAAGAATCAGACGGTGAAACTATCATTGGCTGATCATATTGTTTAAACCTGCTCAAAAATCATTGTCCGGCAGGCGCGCATCGCCAGGTGTAATAGCGATGTGTGGCTGACGGCTGATAAATGTGTAAAAAAAAGATACACTTTATACTCCCTGGTGTTCTTCTTGCTTCTGCCCGCTTCCTGCAGCCAGTGCTGGAATTTCTGAGCCAGTCGCTAACGATGTCCATGCAGCACTTGCTGCACAATTATTGTTGGCCCAGCAGGTCAGCGCTCACTTACATTAGTCATCGGGCCGTGTAACTTGACCCTTAGTTATAAGGGTTGTCCCTACTTGTTTTACACAAGCCACACAGGCTCATCACCCCTGTGTAAAGAAGGGATGTGTGGCCGACAATTATACATTTAAATGCCAGTCTATTGTGTTGTCCATTGCACCACCAACTTTCTTTCCATGCAATCCTCCACTAAAACCACCAAAACCAAATCCATAAAAAAGTAAAAAAAAGTCTTTCAACTTTTTAAAAAAATCACCAACAGCATTGCTCTGTGTAATAGTTGATAACAGCCAACGGCTGATGAAAGGGGTACTTGGTGTATAGAAAATAAAGCTTATCTTACCTCACCACGCTTCCCCTGTGTCCTCCTGCCATGTCTCTGTGATCCCCTGCTGACTGTAGCTGCCACTGACACTTCCAAACCTGTCTTTGTAGTGACAACCCACTTAGCCAATCACTGGCCACGGTGCTGTCCTTTCTTGGTCATTGATTGGCTGATCGGGCTGTCACTGCAGAGATGGGTTCAGCTACAGCTGCAGTCGGCAGGGAGGCAGAGACAATTATCAAGCTATCTAATAGGTTTGCGTACAGTAAGAGTTAGTCTGTCTAATATGATCTTAAAGGGGTACTCCGGCGAGGGGGGGGCTATTTTGGGATCCCTCAGCCACCTCCTCCCCGGCCAAATCCCAAAATAGTACCCCTTTAACTACCTTATCCTTTTTTCCCCTAAAATCTCAGGAGGCCCCTATACATATTAGATGGTCAGTCCATCCACTGACAAACCATGGGCTTGGTCAATACTAATGACCAGCCTAATTCATCACCCCATCATCATTGCCTCCGTTTCATTGTTTTGACATATCTTATTGATGTATAAATGTTTGCTGGTCTTTAACTTGCCTAATAGGGTGCGCTGTGTTCCAAATATAATTTATCTGTTTAGTGCAATTTTTGTGTTTTTTTTTTCTTTTTCTTTACTGGCACCCAGCGTGAATAGTTTTTACTATATTTAAAATGTATCCAAAAAAGTACATGCAGAATGCACATACCTTTCATGTGTATCCATCAAGCAGACAAAGCAAATGGAATAATCATAGTCTGTGAAAAAACAACATGATCCATTTTTATAAGGTAATGCCCACAAAAACATACAAACTCAGTGATGAGTTCCTTACTCAAAGGCAAGATGGTAGCTGATCAGAGGTCACAGAGACCTATTTTGATGCATCAGATGAATGAAACACTGCAGGAATATATATATATATATATATATATATATATATGAAAAAAGAAAACCATGAACAGAAACTTTTTCTGGTGGAACACCGCCACCAAAATCCTGCTCCAAGTACTGCCAGTATTGCTACTGCTCTCCACCTCAGGCCTACCCACCTCTTCGCAACATCCTTGCTTGTATTGCAGCCGTTGATGTCCTCTGGCGTCCTTACTCCTCCCGGTCACCGTTGCTTTCTTCCAGCTGACGCTGCAATGCCACCTCTGTCCACCAGGGAGCAGATGCAGTCACTTTTTGGGGATCTATAGCCACCTATTTCCGCCTCCACCAATCCTGTTCTGCCTGCACCTACTAAAGTTGCTCTGCCTGCCCCTCCTTGGCTGAGTGTTGTTGAATCCTTAAAGCGTAACAGTGATTTCAGGGCCATTTTTCTGAAAACATTAGATATCAACAGTACAAGCGATTGTAAGAAACTCTGTAATAGGTTTTATGTACTAAAAGAGTTTCCTTCTGGACTGAAAGAGCAATCTCCCAGCCTCCCCCCTCACATCAAATGAAGCAGGATTTCTGTCTCCATTATGTGGCTATGGAGAGGGGAGGGGCTGTTAGGAGTGACTGAGCACGGAGCAGTCCTGCACAGCACAACACCCTGCAATCTTCTCTCAGTAAGTTCATAGATAAGAACTGACCTTTCTGACCCCAGAATCCTGCGGTTTAGCTGCCCAGAGAGTCTACAGACAGCTGACCTTCATGTCACCTCTTCCTGCTCCCTCATCTCCCTCGGCCCCTCCCCCCTTCATAGGCTTACAATGGAGAGAGCAGAGCCCGTCTTCACTGGCTTCTCTGTAATGAAGACGTGTTTGCCTGATAATGCACAGATAAGAAGTCAGGGGGGGAGGCTGGGAGATTGCTTCTTGAGTACAGAAGGAGGCTTTTTTGGCTGATGAAACCTATTACAGAGTTTCTTAAAATCGCTTATACTACTGATTTCTGCAATAAAAAAAAAAACATGACAGTTACGCTTTAAGTCCCTGCTTGAAGGTGTGTTCTTTAGTGATGAGCGCAACTCGAGCATGCACATCTCTAGGGCATCTCTAGTGTTTCTATGCTGCTGTCTCATCCCTGGTACCTTGCTGAATCTCTCGTTGCCAGGCCAGCTTGCTGGCTACATTCATTTGGCCTGTTCTCCGGTGCCATGCACTAGCACTGTATGGTATGTGGGACCATTTGCTACCCATATTGTGACCACGCTTGTGGAGAGACTTGGTGTCTTCTGAAGCTAGAGGTGAAGCTTTCAAATACTTGATAAAGGGTGAAGACCTAGAGAGCACTTACACTTTGCTCTCTGGTCTCACTGAAAGCCAAACCAGTTTGATAGCACAGTCCACATCTGCTACCCGTTACATCTGATGCTTTTTGTTCTGTAGAGATTTCTTCTTAGCATTTTTCTTTATAAGCATCACAGTGAGGATTACAACTAAAGGTACCAGCTGTATTATACAGCTAGAGGCAGATAACATAGGATCCATAATTGACAATAGGTGATGGTTACAGCTCGCCTTCTCCCTTGAACATTTCCAATCTATTGTTTCCCATAGCCCACATGCTCGGTGTAAAACATATCCTTAACAGCATGTTATTAGCAGTTCTGGCAAAAATGAGGCCCCCCCATAATCATGTACAGAAATGTTTTTAAAAATGACAGCAAATAAAGAAAATACAAAAATGTTTTATCTAGTTTTAACTAGAATAAAATATTTTCCTTATGTCAATAATAGTCCTGACAGAGCAAGTAGATTAAGAGAGACAACAACTAGGACCAGTACCCTATAAGCCTAGGCAGAACAAATGTTGGAAGGTTTGTACATGTTGTAGAATCTCTTCCCTCAGTGAAAGCCTTTTCAGGTAATTTCTTAAATGGTGACACTATCTCTAGCTCTGTTAGGCTTAAGTTTAGATAGATGGTCCCACTAAAAGCAGTGTTTAGTTGGAATACATTCATTTTGTTCCTCCACTGAGGTTGTCTCACGGAGTGTTTGACCATTCCTTTGCAGATGTGCGTGGCGTCAGAAGCAGTGAAGATAGAGATTTCAGGAAATTTAAATTCAGCACAATTGAAAGCATTGAATGTCCAAGAGACTGATGAAGTTGTCCTATGTAACAGCGAGAAAGAATGTTCTACTGTTTGCAAAGAGGAAGGACTTAGTAATGTTACAGTTACACACGGGTCGCCTTCCGCAGAGCTCGTAGATGCACACTTTGTAGAATTCCTGAAACGGGACAAAATGAAAAAGAAAAAGAAGAAAAACAAAACGGACCATGATGCTGCTGAGAAAGAGTCTCCAAAGAAGAGCTGTAAAAAGCGACAGTCATCGGAATCAGACATTGAGAGTGTCATGTACACTATAGAAGCTGTTGCAAAAGGAGATTGGAGCGCTGACACACCTTCATCTTCCCCGTGCAAAAAAGTACGTTCTGCTGCTAGTCCAAAACATAACTTCTCAGAGTTAAAGCCAACAAAGAAAAAGGTAAAATCGAAAGAGAAAAAAGAGAAGACAACAGAGTCCACCAAAGAATTGATGGAGCCAGATACCATTGTTTTGACACATGCCACAGAATCTGAACTGCAGGAAGACATAAAAGATGAACCACTATCTCCTACAGAGGACCTTCAACAACTACCAGAAATGCTAAAGTCCGAGGACTGTGACAGCAACAAAAAGTCTGAGGCATGCGGATCAAGAAAGTCAGAACGGTCCTGCAAAGGGGCTCTTTATAAGACGCTAGTCTCTGAGGGAATGTTGACTACTTTGCGAGCAAATGTTGACAGAGGTAAGTTATATGAGCCAATATACTTACCCATGGACTAGCCATACATCTGGGACTTTGAAAAAATATTGCCAATCAGAGTCCTGGGATCATCTATACAAATGGGGACAAAACATGGGAGATAACTATTTGCACAGCTTAATGTGGCCACTCTTGCCAAACACTAGGTTTTTCAGGTTAAAAAAAAAGCACAGAAGATCAGACAGTGACATCACTGAGGTAGCAATTAAATGAGTGTCTGTGGTTGCTGCTGGCACGTACTGCCCATGGTATCTGTAAGCATATACTTTTTTTTTAAAGGATCCTGAGGTGTGTTATATTGTAGTTTACTATGCATTTTTGTAGTATATGCATAGGTACAGGCCCAATGGAGCCAAAAAGGACACACTGACAATGGACCCTTAGATTATCTTTAGTTTATACAAAGTAGGGTTGTCACGATACCAGAATTTTGAGTTCCCAGCACACAATACCATTTTGATACTAAATAACGTATAAAAAAGCCAATAGAAATACCAATATAATCTTTTTTTTTTTTTTTTTTTTTTTATATTTTTTGACAAATGAGAGTATGAAAATAACAGGACACAAGGGGGAGGTTGTATTTATGTTAGGAGTGGATAAGAACCGTTTTACTCTCCTTAAGGGTGCCTTCACACGTACCGTATCGCTGCGAGTTTCTCGCACATAAATCCACAGCGATACTGATTGCTATAAAGTCAATGGGGGAGATTTATCAAACATGGTGTAAAGTGAAACTTGCTCAGTTTCCCCTAGCAACCAATCAGATTCCACCTTTCATCCCTCACAGACTCTTTGAAAAACGAAAGGTGGAATCTGATTGGTTGCAAGGGGCAACTGAGCCAGTTTCACTTTACACCATGTTTGATAAATCTCCCCCAATGTATGTGTATTCTCGCTGCATTTTTGGTGTGTGTTTGGTGCGATTTTACTTGCGAGTTTTGATTTTCACATGATTTTCATAGGTGAGTTCAACACCACAAAAAACGCAGCTATTTTCATGCGAGTTTTGTGTGATAAACACGCAGCGATACGGTACGTGTGAAGGCACCCTAAACCAGAAGTACTGTTCCTTAATCTAAATCTAATCTAATTCTAAATGTCTATTTTTTAATAAGACAGAGTTGCTTATATAGCCCTAGGAGTGTGAATTGTTATGTAGTGCATTTACATATTACATTTCCTAAATTCCCATCATACAGACATCAGGACTCCCTGCTCAGGCCATCAATGAGTGTCCCAACATTCTGACCAATAGGCCTAAAACTAAGCTGAGCATTTCTGTTGTGTTTGTGATGATAAAGAGTAAGCTGCTGGAAAGTAGTATGTGTATGATTGTGAAAGAGGAGACCAGGAGATAAAAAAAAAAAAAAGCTCAGCCTTCCCTCCCTATGGAATGACCTCTTCAAAGGTCACAGAGTATGCCCAGTGACGTTTTCCGTTCCTGTCAATGAGTCAGGTCTTGTTCATCGTTGCCTATGTCCATGAGACTCTCTGTAAAGCATATCACAATAAGTAAATACAGTGGTCCCTCAACATACGATATTAATTGGTTCCAGGACGACCATTGTATGTTGAAAATATTGTATGTTGAGACCAAAACTCTATGGAAAACTGGTAATTGGTTCTAAATCTCCCAAAATGTCATCCCAAAATGAGAAAAAAAATTGGATTTTAAGGAAAAGAAGCAGCTAACTAATATAAATAAAGAAAATACTTACATACAACAGTCAGAAAGAGCGACTGGAGACTGTAAATTGCTTCTAAGTAAAAGATGGAAGCATCTTCAGGGTCCTGTACAGAACACTCAACAGTACAGCTCAAGCTGGTACAGGTAAAGAGCAGCACAGGACATGTAGTATCCCACTATACTCTGGAGAGTTACTACTAGACAGCCAACCAGCGCAGGCACCTCACTAACACTGGGGTTTTACCAGTAAAATGTCCACTTTCATTGGTCGAGTATCTAGTTTTTTACATGTTCGGCAGATCTGGACTGACTGTAGCATTGTATGTTGTGTGTTGAGTCTGGTCCAAGTTACGATGGTCCAGAAAGGACCATTGTGTGTTGAAAATATTGTATATTGAGGCCCAAAATGACCCAGTGGACCGCGCAAATTTTGATCTTAGTGTTTTCGTTTTTCCCTCCTCCCCTTCTAAGAGCTCTAGCACTCTTAGTTTTCTATCTACAGGGCCATGTAATGGCGTGTTTGTTACAGAAATAGTTGTACTTTGTAATGGCGTCTTTCATTTTACCATAACATGTATGATGGAATTCCAAATATATTATTTATGAAGATATAAATAGGTGAAATCGTAAAAAAGAGTGCAATATGGTAACTTTTGAGGGGTTCCTGTGGCTACGTAATGCACTATATGGTAAAAGCGACGTGATACCATTATTCTATAGGTCAGTCCGAACACAACCATATGCAGGTTACACAGATTCTCTAATGTTATATATATTTTTTTAAATGAAATCCCTTTTTTTTGGCAATTAATTATTAATAAAATGGGCCTATTGTGAAGCTTATAACAGTTTTATTTTTTCACCTATGAGGCTGTATGGGGTGTCATTTTTTCCGCCATGATCTCTAGTTTTTATTAATACCATATTTGTGAAGATCGGACGTTTTGATCACTTTTTATTAATTTTTTTATATATAATTTAACATAAAATCGGTTCTCCGTGCACTTTTTCCCCTCTTTTCGTGTACGCCGTTCTTCGTTCGCAATGACGCTTGTAATATTTTAATAGATCGGACAATTACGCACGCTACGGTATATTATATGTTTATTTGTTTATTTATTTTTATATGTCTTATTTATATAATGTTTATATAATGGGATGGGGGGGTGATTTCAACTTTTATTGGGAAAGGGGTTTTTACACATTTGAAGTCCCTTTGAGGGACTTTTACATTCAATACTTTGATTTCATACACTGATCATTGCTATGCCATAGCAGGTTCAGTGCAGCAGATCGCCGATCGGACCGCACGGAGGAAGGTAAGAGACCTCTGGCGGTCCGTTTTAACGATCGGGACCCCCGCAGTGTAACTCCCCCTGTCACTTACACTTACACGGCGTTTAAGGAGTTAATGACAACCGGCAGCGCGATCGCTGCAGCGTGTCATTACCAGTGAGGTCCCGGCTGCTGATTGCAGGCGGCCCCCACCTGCTATGAAGCGCGCTCCGCTCCGGAGCGCGCTTCATAGCCGGAGAAACACCCAGGACGTATAGTTACACCCTAGGTCGTCTGGGGACAGACTTCTGTGGCGTAACTATATGCCCTGGGTCGTCTAAGGGTTAAAGGGGCACTTCACCGACGGTATGTAGAAAAAAAATAAAGATGTTTTATGCTTTCCTCTCCACACTATCCTGCTGCCCTCCTACCATGTCCCTGGGTCCCCTGCTGACTGCAGCTGACACTGAACCCATCTCGGCAGTGAAAGCCCGCTCAGCCAATCACTGACCAAGAGTGGAAAGCGCCGTGGCCAGTGACTGGCTGAGCGGGCTGTCACTGCAGAGATGGGTTCGGCAGCGGCTGTAGTCAGTGGGGGACCCAGAGACATGGCAGGAGGAAACCAGAGAAGTATGGAGAGGTACTCCATACTCTCAGTATTTTCTATATAGCAACGCCGGTGTACCCCTTTAATCAACTAATAATTTTTAAACTTTTTGAAAGAACAATTGTCCCACAAGTGAACAATTTATCGCTCTATGACTGACTATTGTCTTTTACACCGGGTGATATCTGCGTGATACACACATAATCGCTCTGTGTAATAGGGCCTTTCTTCTAGTTTATTTAGCCTAGTTTCTTGTAGTTTATCATAAGTTTGTTGTTACTGCAGCGGCTCGCTTCCTTTCAGCAGTCATATGGCAGGCCATAACCTGAGCCTCTTACACTGTCAAGTGATTCACAGAAGGTAGCTTTGTGATTTTATTAAGCTATATTGTTGCAGTCAGTAAATATGGATTTTCCGTAAATATATAGAGCTAAAAAGTGATTTATGTAACAGAAAAATGTTCTTCAAAGACGCAAGTCCCTTAAACTACGATTTTTCAATTATCAGGGAAAGCAACCTTTATAGGAACACTCCAGGCAAAGCTTATACACTGAGTTATGTATTGCCCATTTGAGGCCCCTTTTGTAGCTGTGCCACCACTGGTGTGCTATAAATAATGGTGTTTGTTATATTGCTTCTCACTTGGATCTGTTTCATTATTTTTTAGGAAAAAGAAACCTTGGGAAAGGTGGCTCATCTGATCATGAAGGCAGCTGGAATGATGACAGCTGGACCTTCGTTCAGAATGGAAATAAGAAGCTGAAGAAGGCAAAAACAAAGGAGGAAGGAAATGTTGGGTATGTATACTTCTTTATGATTTGTAGAAATGTGTTTTGTCGATTTTACCACGAAGCCTTGAGTAATCCCAGATACAATGTTTGGTAGGGAGGCTGTTTCTAGTAACCACTGAAAAAGTCCCTATCTTTTAAAACACTGATTCCTTGGCTGCCATTCTGTGTACTGTACAACCTTCTACCCAACTTAGGTTGCAATATTAGGCTATGTTCACACAACGTATATTTTCGTAAAATCACGGCTGTTGTACAACGGCCCTGATTATTATGAAAATATACGTTACCTCTACATCTATGGGATGGGATAAACAGATTTTTGTGAAAGAAAACAGTGAAGAAAACACAGAACTTAAAACTTGTAATAGGTTGTATAAGTCAATCGACACTCTTTGAAAGGTTACGCCAACTGTACAGTGAAAAATAGCATAAATCATTGTTCATATGGCCCCACTCTTCAGTCATTGCTGTCAGGCTATTCCCTGTTTACAAGGGGATATGTGGTGCTGCTAAAAGATGATTTTAGTGGTGGTTGAAATTATCCGATCAGATGACGAACAAGTTGCTCACTCATTGGCAGATGACAGGATCTTTTACCCAGGGCAGTAATAATGAACAGACGTTTCTACAAACAACCGTTTTGCCTTTAAAATTGAGATTCAAATTTAAACTAATAGTACAGGAGATTTTAAGAAACTTTGTAATTGGGTTTATTAAGCCAATATGCCTTTATCTGCATTCAAAAAGACTTTCCCCAGCCCCCCCCCCCTCCTCTCTCTCATTCACTGCTCATTATCAGGAAATTATGTCTTGTTGTATCAGACACAACCCTGTCTGTTCTATGAAGAGGGGAGGAGGGAGGAGGGAGATTAGTCGGCAGCAGAGAGCAGAAAACAAAGGATTACAAAGTGTGGAGCGATGTGAAAGACTCTATTCAGAGGTCAGTGCTGACTGAGAGGAGATAGCCTGGTAATGTAGCTGTAAATTAACTCTTTGTTGTCCTGTTTTGGTGCCTCATCTCCCTCCACCCCTCCCCTCTCCATAGACAACAATGAAGACAGGGGGGAGAGCAGGGGCGTAACTAGGATTCATGGGGCCCATAGCAAAAAACTGAATGGGGCCCCCCCTTGCCCAACTTCCTCACCTGGCCCACCCAGCTGTAAGAACGAAGAAACGCTGCGTCGGGCAAGATAATTACTGTATGTGTGGAGGCTCTTATGGCTGGAGGTACACAGCTGCCTCCAGCAACGTGTTGTGAGCCCTACATGTACCCATATGGCCGCTAGTGTACTGTGCCACCGCCTCCCCCTTGTGTACCCTGTCATCATCTGTTGCAGAACTACAACTCCTATTATGTGATGTAGTCCTGCATATTATCCCACAGACCATGCTGGGAGATGTAGTCCTGTATATTACCACACTGCATGCTGGGAGATGTAGTCCTGTATATTACCACACACAATGCTGGGAGATGTAGTCCTGTATATTATCCCACACACCATGCTGGGAGATATAGTCCTCTATATTACCCCACACAGCATGCTGGGAGATGTAGTCCTGTATATTACCACACACCATGCTGGGAGATGTAGTCCTGTATATTACCCCACACCATGCTGGGAGATGTAGTCCTGTATATTACCCCACACCATGCTGGGAGATGTAATCCCGTATTATATTACCACACACAGCATGCTGGGGGATGTAGTCCCACATATTACCACACAAACCATGCTGGGAGATGTAGTCCTGTATATTACCACACACACCATGCTGGGAGATGTAGTCCTGTATATTACCACACACACCATGCTGGGAGATGTAGTCCTGTATATTACCACACACACCATGCTGGGAGATGTAGTCCTGTATATTACCACACACCATGCTGGGAGATGTAGTCCTGTATATTACCACACACACCGTGCTGGGCGATGTAGTCCTGTATATTACCCCACACACCGTGCCGGGAGATATAGTCCTGTATATTACCCCACACACCGTGCTGGGAGATGTAGTCCTGTATATTACCCCACACAGCATGCTGGGAGATGTAGTCCTGTATATTACCACACACTATGCTGGGAGATGTAGTCCTGTATAATACCACACACTATGCTGGGAGATGTAGTCCTGTATATTACCCCACACTATGCGGGGAGATGTAGTCCTGTATACTACCACACACACCGTGCTGGGAGATGTAGTCCTGTATATTACCCCACACAGCATGCTGGGAGATGTAGTCCTGTATATTACCACACACTATGCTGGGAGATGTAGTCCTGTATATTACCCCACACTATGCGGGGAGATGTAGTCCTGTATATTACCACACACCATGCTGGGAGATGTAGTCCAGTATATTACCCCACACACCATGCTGGGAGATGTAGTCCTGTATATTACCACACACCATGCTGGGAGATGTAGTCCTGTATATTACCACACACCATGCTGGGAGATGTAGTCCTGTATATTACCACACACCATGCTGGGGGATGTAGTCCTGTATATTACCACACACCATGCTGGGAGATGTAGTCCTGTATATTACCACACACCATGCTGGGAGATGTAGTCCTGTATATTACCACACACCATGCTGGGAGATGTAGTCCTGTATATTACCACACCATGCTGGGAGATGTAGTCCTGTATATTACCCCACACCATGCTGGGAGATGTAGTCCTGTATATTACCACACACACCATGCTGGGGGATGTAGTCCTGTATATTACCACACACCATGCTGGGGGATGTAGTCCTGTATATTACCACACACCATGCTGGGAGATGTAGTCCTGTATATTACCACACACACCATGCTGGGAGATGTAGTCCTGTATATTACCCCACACCATGCTGGGGGATGTAGTCCTGTATATTACCACACACCATGCTGGGAGATGTAGTCCTGTAAATCCCCTACTATGAACTGCCAATAGGGCATGATGGGGGTTGTAGTTCTGCAACTTGAATGTCCACAGGCTGCAAAACTACAACTCCCACCATGCACTGTTAGCAGGACATAGTGGGGGTTGTAATTTTCTGGGGGTAATCTCACCTGTCCTGGTTCCTGCTTCGTCCTGTGTGTCTGCTCTACCCGCCTTCCTCTTCTCTCTGGTCTGGGGGGGGGGGGGTGATGGTCTGAGTTTGGGGGGGGGTGATACAGGCTGGGAGGATTGGCCCGGGGACACTGTGGGGGTGTGGGTGGGGATTGGCTTCAGGACAATGCAGGGGTGGTGGGGAGTTGTCCCTGGGACACTGTGGGGAAGGGTGGGGGTGATGCTGGGACACTGGGGGGGGGAGTTGTCCCTGGGACACTGCAGGGGAGGGGGACTTTGGGGACACTGTATGGAGGGTGGGTGCTCCTGGGGACATACTATGTGTGTGTGGGGGGGGGGGGGGCTGGGGCTGCGGCTGCTGGGGACATACTATGTGTGTGTGTGGGGGGGGGGGGGCTGGGGCCACACTGTGTGGGAGGGGGTTGGGGCTGCTGGGGACACACTATGTGAGGGGGAGGGGGGCTGGGGCCGCTGGATGAGGGTGGGGTCGCAGGACGGGAGCCACAGAGGGCGCTGGACCGCCGGTCGGGGGACACAGGAGATACCGTACGGGGGCGGGGCCGCAAGGTATGCTGGACAGGGGGACGCAGGGGACGCTGACAGGGAGGGGCCTCCGGACGGGGGACGCCGTGCACATTGCAGCTGGGCATTTGCAGCACCCGGGAGGCCCGCTCGGCGGCCGGGTGCTGCTAGTGTCAGGGGACCCAATCCATTTCAGGATCGGGTACAGGGCCCCCTGATGCGGCGGGCCCCATAGCAACCGCTACGGTTGCTATGGCGGTAGTTCCGCCACTGGGGGAGAGCTTCAAACTGCTTTCTCATGATAAAAATGCATTTTTGGCTAATAAACCCAATTACAAAGTTTCTTAAAATCGCCTGTACCATTGATTTCTGCAAAAAAAAAAAAGAAAAGAAACGACAGGTACACTTTAAAGGGGTTGTCCGGCGCTAAAAAATTATTCACAGAATAACACACATTACAAAGTTATACAACTTTGTAATGTATGTTATGTCTGTGAATGGCCCCCTTCCCCGTGTCCCACCACCCCCACCCGTGTACCCGGAAGTGTGGTGCGCTATACTCACATGTCACGTGCCGACCACGGTCTCCGATCCTCAGCAGTGACGTCTTCTTCGGGCGGACGGCGGATCTTCCCGAGTGCCGGCCTCCCTCTGCAGCGTCATCCGAAGCTCAGCCGCGATTGGCTGAGCATAACTGTGCTCAGCTAATCGCAGCTGAGCAGCTGATGACGTGGCCCGAAGAAGATGTCACTGCTGAGAATCGGAGACCGTGGTCGGCACGTGACAGGTATGTATAGCGCACCACACTTCCTGGTACACGGGTGGGGGTGGTGGGACACGGGGAAGGGGGCCATTCACAGACATAACATACATTACAAAGTTATATAACTTTGTAATGTGTGTTATTCTGTGAATAATTTTTTAGCGCCGGACAACCCCTTTAACCTCTTAAGGACGTCATGCGTCCGCAAGAGGTGTTCAGAGTGGGGCCGCACGGCGACCCCGCTCTGAACCGCCGTGATCCCAGGTGCGCGTGTAGCCCGGGACCGAGGCTATTAGCGGGCATGGTCCGATCGCCGTGCCCGCTAATTAAGTAATCGGAGGCAGCTGTCAAAGTTGACAGCTGCATCCGATCACTTGTATGCAGCCGTTCCTGGTGTCTAGTGGCGGAGATCGCCCCCCCCCCCTCCCTCCGGGACAACGTCACAGCGATCTCTGTGTCTAATACCTGCCGAGGTCTTTGCCAAAATGGCGCTGATCCCAGCTCGGCACTTGGTTGTTTTCGGCTATAACTATATACAGCATAGATCAATGAGAGATCAGAGTGCACATACTAGAAGTCCCCCAGTTTGAATCACCCCCCTTTCCCCATGTTATAAATAAAAATAAATAAACATGTTTACTATCGCCGCGTGCGTAATCGCCCGAACTATTAGTTAATCATATTCCTGATCTCGCACGGTAAATGGCGTAAGCGCAAAAAAAATCCCAAAGTACAAAATTGCGCATTTATGGTCGCATCAAATCCAGAAAAAATCTAATAAAAAGCGATCAAAAAGTTGCATATGCGCAATCAAGGTACCGATAGAAAGAACACATCATGGCGCAAAAAATGACACTTGACACAGCCCCATAGACCAAGGGATAAAAGCTCTGTAAGCCTGGGAATGGAGCGATTTTAAAGAACATATATTGGTTCACAATGGTTTGAATTTTTTACAAGCCATCAGATAAAAGAAAAGTTATACATGTTATATATCGTTGTAATCGTAACGACTTGTGGAACATGCATAACAAGTCAGTTTTACCCCAGGGAGAATGGTGTAAAAACAAATAACCCCCAAATAAACAAAATGCGTTTTTTTTGTTCAATTTCACCACACATTGAATTTTTTTCTGGTTTCGCAGTGTACTTTATGCAAAAATTCAGCCTGTCATTGCAAAGTACAATTAGTGACGCAAAAAATAAGGGCTCATGTGGGTTTCTAGGTGAAAAAATGCAAGTGCTATGGCCTTTTAAACACAAGGAGGAAAAAACAAAAACGCAAAAACGAAAATTGGCCCCGTCCTTAAGAGGTTAAACTTGTAGGGCAAGTCAAAGGGGTTGTCGGGGACTTTTTTTTTCACAATTATTGCAATGACTTATGTGGATGCTGTATGTTCTGTATACACTGTCATTATTTATTTCTAGCTCCTCTCAGGCCCAGTCACATGACCACTCTGCTTGTGATTTCTTTACTTCCGTTCAATATCTGTTTTGTGTTTATGATCCACTGAACATGAGAACAGATGAAGTCTACAGGTGGATAGGGCAGGTGTCCCTCCCATGGGCTGGCTGGAATTCTGCATTGATGTTAGCCCTGCCCCTGTAGGCGGAACTAATATTAGAGCTCAGCAGCAACTGTAGCAGAAAGGGCAGCTTATAATGGAGGAGAGCAGGGGCTGATAACTATGTTGTTGGAGTCCAACACTACAAAACCACCCACAAGGTTGCTGTCAGCCCCTGCCCACAAGGTTGCTGTCAGCCCCTGCCCACAAGGTCGCTGTCAGCCCCTGCCCACAAGGTCGCTGTCAGCCCCTGCCCACAAGCTCGCTGTCAGCCCCTGCCCACAAGGTCGCTGTCAGCCCCTGCCCACAAGGTCGCTGTCAGCCCCTGCCCACAAGGTCGCTGTCAGCCCCTGCCCACAAGGTCGCTGTCAGCCCCTGCCCTTTCGGCTACAGCTTTTACTGAGCTCCAATATTACCTCCGCCTCCATGGGCAGGGCTAAACTCAGTGTAGAATTGAGTAGAATAAGCTAAGAAACCCTAGATCTAGAGAAAAGGTTGGGGATTGCTCTTTGTCAATAGAAATAATTGCACTGTTCTAACCATAGCTATCATCGCTAGTAGTAGAAATTTTAGCTTCAGAGAACTAACTCTGTTATGGTTTTACAGATTGGCAAAGCTGGAAGAAGAATTTGAGAAGAAATTCAATAGTCTTCCTCAGTATAGTCCAGTTACATTTGACCGTAAAAATGGTTCATTGCAGAGAAAGAAGAAAAAACCTAAAAATGGTCAAGAAGAAGAGCAGAAAGCAAACAAAGGTGCCCATATTTTCACCATATTTTTAGATGTTGTTTATGCCTCAGTTTTTCAAAGCTATTCAGACCTCATTTTTCTATTAAAAAGACAGCGATGTTCTCTTGACATAAGCAATTGTGTATTATGCAGCGTACGTCACACATTGGCTCTTGTCTGAAGACTAACTATTCATACCATGTCACTGCATTCTAAGTGAATACAGCAAACATACAAAACACATGTTCACCCAGTAGCAGAACCTAAGGTTTCATTGGAACAAATCCTCTGCGTTTTCTCACAGGATTGACAGAAATAATGAACATAAAATCTGGAGAATGGTTATTTTTTTTCTTTACAGATTCCTAACAATGTCCCTGGATTTTTGCCTGGATTTAGGGGCAGATTTACCAACATGCACCCCTGGCATATGCCACAGAGAAGGCGCAGATTCTTACCTTTTCCATAGTGTACGACAGCCGTAACCCATGCTCGCCTAGTTTATCAAGGTTGCATAAACCATGCAAAAATCTAATCCTGCTTTGGAGCAGTTGTTAAAGGGGTTATCCAGCGCTACACAAACATGGCTACTTTTTCCCCCTCTCTCGTCTCCAGTTTGGGTGGGGTTTTGAACTTAGTTCCATTGAAGTAGATGGAGCCTAATTGCAAACCACACCTAACTGGAGACAAGAGAGGGGGAAAAGTGGCCATGTTTATGTAGCGCTGGATAACCCCTTTAATTTCTGCACAGTCCTGCAACAGTCACAGGTCCCGCCTGTTTTACTAAGAGGCATGCACCTCTTAGTAAATCCGGCCAGGGAAATGGGGGTGTGGCTTCAATTAAGACCCCCGTGCAAGTACATTGGTCTTAACAAATGTCCCCCTTAGTGTATATTTGGGTTCGTATAAGAATTCTCAACCCATAAACAAGAATTATGTCCAAAACCTTGTATGTTTTAAACTAGATGAAAAAAAAATGAGGAAAAAAAAGCATGCTAAAAAGAATTACAAAAAATAAGTTTAAAAAAGTTATCTTTATTAAAGTATAATTTAAAAACATTAAAATGGCCAAATATTCTAGAATCTTGCAGTATTATTGATTGTGATTTTGTGTTGGATTTCTATGGCAGGTGCTTTACAGTCACAGAAGAAAAATCTGTTTTACAAAATTGTAAGCAAATACAAGCATAAAAAGGAGAAACAGAGCACATCGGATAAAGGTATGCACATTACAAGACCCATAACTTTTTTTATTTTTTCTTAGGTCACTTTCTCCATAAACATTGATAACCTCATAGAAATGCATGGGGAATGTAACTTTCAGCCTTGTGCTGTGGGATGAAGCAATTATGCTTTTGCAGAAGTGCGTTCTACGTGCGTGACTATGTATTGACTTCTGTATATGTTTCATTTGTGGGATGGATTTTCTATCCTTTTTGAAAATCTTATATCTGACCTATAATTCGAAATGTATAGAAACATAAACCCTTTTGTTTTCATACATTTAACATGATGATCTTTTATTTTCAGGCAATAATAGGATTTAAATTAATTTCCATAATTTTCTTTACAAGAAAGGATATGGAAAGTACATGACAAACATAGACTTTTTTAACGCAAAGATATACAGAAACAGATAGCTATGTGTAAAACATCTACATAAAAATATGCATATTTGTCAATGTTTTAAATTAATAGGTTTCATGGGTACACTAAAAAGAGAAGTCAGGTGAAAATTTTTATTAATGTATTGTATTGCCTCCTAAAAGCTATGCAAACTATACACTTATTATGGGAAATGCTTATAAAGTGTTTTTTTCCCTGCACTTACTACTGCATCAAGGCTTCACTTCCTGGATAAAATGGTGATGTCACGACCCGACTCCCAGAGCTGTGCGGGCTGTGGCTGTTGGAGAGGATGATGGCAGAAGGACACAGGGCACTGAAGCGACACTAAGCATCCCTCTGCCATCATCCTCTTCAGCAGCCACAGCCCGCACAGCTCTGGGAGTCGGGTCGTGACATCACCATTTTATCCAGGAAGTGAAGCCTTGATGCAGTAGTAAGTGGAGGGAAAAAAACACTTTATAAGAATTTCCCATAATAAGTGTATATTAGTGATTTGAATAACATGGCCACTTTCCCCCTCTCTTGTCTCCAGATTGGGTGGGGTTTTGAAACTCAGTTTCATTGAAGTAAATGGAGCTTAATTGCAAACCGCACCGCAACTGGAGACAACAGTAGGGGGAAAAGTGGCCATGTTTTTGTAGCGCTGGATAACCCCTTTAATAAAAATTTTCAACGGACTTCTGCTTTAACATTGTGAATAAACACTAGTTGTGAGTTGTCATAAAGTTATTCATCTATTTCATTTCATTTTAGTTAATGTGTAGATTTTGTTTCTAGCCATAGCAGAAGACCAGAATGCCAGCGATAATTCACTGAGAAGCAATTCCAATTCCGTTCCTTCCATTCCAGAGCCTACAGCAACACAGGAACCTCTGGTTGGAAGTCAGAAAAGAAAAGCAAGAAAAACTAAAATCACACACCTAGTTAGATCTCTGGACTGTCAGCCTTCGTTAGGTCCAGTTTTGGGTAAGGATGCAATTTTCCCATTGTTTTCTTAATTTTTTTTTTTATTACTATTAAGTTTCACCACTATAAGGCTGAGTTCACACTATGTATATTTGAGGCTGTATTTGGTCCTCATGTCAGGTCCTCATAGCAACCAAAACCAGGAGTGGATTGAAAACACAGAAAGGCTCTGTCCACATAATGTTGTAATTGAGTGGATGGCCGCCATATAACAGTAAATAACGGCCATTATCTCAATACAACAGCCGTTGTTCTAAAATAACAGCAAATATTTGCCATTAAATGACGGCCATCCACTCAATTACAACATTATTTGAACAGATCCTTTCTGTGTTTTCAATCCACTCCTTGTTTTGGTTGCTATACAGCCTCAAATATACAGCCTCAAATATACGTAGTGTGAACCCAGCTTCAAATTGTAATACTGGTTATAATCCAGCACTGTATACTTTATCCCTCCATCGTCTGATGTCATATCATATTATCTTTTCAGTTCACATGAAGAGTTTGTAGTCTTAACTTGCATAAGAACCCTTTGGGTTCTCGTTTTATTGCTTAGTTTTTCAGTAATAGATTCACACACAGCTTTTTGTGGCAGGTTTTCAATTTCATCTTTTCAGCCAAGCTCTTTAGTGAATCCGGCAAAAAGAATATGTAGAACTCTGTATGTAGTTCTCTGTAGTATGCATGCTTTCCTATGGCACTGTGTGAAAGTTTTTGGAACGTATGGAGATAAGAGATTGCTGGGGGTCCGACCTCGGTACCCCCTGACGCTCTCGGCATCGGGCCCTTGGCTTCTCTCTTATGAATAGAACCGCGGGTACGGCACGTGACTCGCGGCTCTATTAATTTTTATGGAGCCACCTAAAAGAGCTGAGTACAGAACTCTTCCGGCTTACTCTCCGGTGGCTCAATAGGAATGAATAGAGCTGCAAGTCATGTGCCGTACCCTCGGCTTTATTCATAACAGAGAAGCCAGAGGCCTGATACGGAGATCGGCGGGGGTTACAGAGGTTGGACTTCCACAATCTCTTACTTTTCCCCTATCCTGTGAATAGGGTAAAGGTTAATTTTTCTTGGACAACCTCTTTAATGAAGCAAAATCCTTTGATAGCTCGGAAGTCAGCTTATCAGCCGGCTGCCTTTGAACTCCGTGCCACTGCTTCTCAGGTGCCTGGAAAAGCTGGATCCAGTCCTGGGAAACCTCTCCCAGTTTCCCCGGACTATATCCAGCTTTCCCCAGCACCCTGAGCGGAGCCACACAGAGATTTCAAAGGCAGCCGGCTGATAAACATACTTCCGAGCTATCAAAGCAATTCTGTGAATTTGCTCATCTCTTTTTTTTTTTTTTTAGGCTATGTTCACACTACGTAAAAGTACTGCCAATGTACGGGTGAACAATGCCTATTGTTCTATGGGATTCCACATGAACAAATTCCCGGCACTCAGTCAGCACTTCAGTTGCAAAGTGATTTATTCATAATAGGAAATGCGCATACATACACAATGTCAGGACGCGTTTCGGCGTTACCGCCTTTCTCAACTGCCTATGTTCTATGGGATCCCAGCTGGAGCGTAAACACATCATATACGCTCCGGCCGGGATCCTGCACGGGGCCGCAAATAACTGACATGTCAGTTTTCTGCGGCCGCAATTCAATGAATTGCAGCCGTAGGAAACCCTGTCAGTTCACACCGGCCGCTCACTTCACTGTGTGCTATGGGAGGTTCTGATGCGGGCGCGCGCTGATGCGCCCGCATCAGAACCCTGCGGCCGAAAGATCATCCGGCCGGGATGATCCGTGCAGTGACTGGCCGGGTCACGCAACGGCCGGTCTCTATACGTAGTGGGAACATAGCCTTAATCAATAACCATATTGCAAAGTTAATTTACAGAAAGATAAATCATGCCAATAATTGGTGTGACCGCCATTTGTTTTCAATACAGCATCAATTCTTCTAGGTACATTTGCACACACAGTTTTTGAAGGAATACGGCAGGAAACTTGTATTAGTACACCCTTCTCTGCTCCACATGCCATTTATAGTATTGTATTGTGTAGGACCTTCGCCCAGCACTATGCACTATGTCATAGCACAGAAGTAAGGACTGTGCTGTAAAAGGCTAGGCAACTAAGGGAGGAAATGTCCGCGTGTATACTCAGCTCAGGTCCCACCCCTGAAATGGAGAGTATGAGAAATAGCTGTACATCATGGATTGGTTTCCCAGGGACTCAGGGCACTAAAATCACCTTGTCACCACTCTGGAAGGTTATTCTAACAAAACAGATAGGTTTTTAAAAATCTTTTGCAACTACAGGTGCACTTTAAGTTTGTCACCTTATATTATAAATGTGTGTCTGCCATTAAATAATAAATAGACCCCTTCAGTTACATGTTTATATGTGTGTTTCTTTTCCCCGCAGATAAGAGTTGCAGCGTGGAGGGAACTTGCAGAGCAGAACTGACCATCTCTGGGGAAGCAGATGCTGACCAAAACTGCAGTATTACCCAGGACATACCAGCTGTGTCTGCGTTCTTTAGTCTAGCTGCTCTGGCTGAGGTAGCAGCAATGGAAAATGTTCACAGGTTAGATTTGTCTTTTATTTTTCTGCTTCTTCCATTCATCAGTCATTAGAGCTGGACATACATTTTAGGTAGTAATTGCCACTTCTGGCAGCGAATTATCTTCCTGAGAGCAAAATGACTAGATATGTTGATATCCAGGATGATAAAGCTTTCTTTCTTCTGACATTTGTCGTTAGGGGATTCAGAGAGTGCTCGTACACATTAGGGTGGTATTACACGGAACGATTCTCGCTTGAAAGATCGTTAAATTGTTCGGATTTGAACAATAATCATTTGTGTAATAGCAGACAACGAGAACCCGTTGGTCGTTTAATAGAATTGGACCTATTTTTATCGTTGATCGTTCGCAATTCGTTTGCATGTAATAAGACGCCGTTGGCAGTAGCGGCAAACGCAGTGGCGACGACAGGACGAACGCAGTAATGATCATCGTTCCGTGTAATTGGGTGAACGATTTCAGGTCGTTCGCCATAACGGTAGTTTGAGTTAATTTATCATTGAAAAAACGCTTTGTCTAATAGTACCTTTAGAATGGCAGGTTTGGACAACTTTTATCTAATGTGTATAGCCAGCTTATATTTTTTCATGTGTCTGCAAAACTATTGATGATACAAAAGATAAAAAGGTTATTTAGGATTTAGAGAAAAAAAAAACAGCTACCTGCAAAAACAGCACCACCCCTGTCCCCAGGTTGTATGTGGTATTGCAATTCAGCTCCATTTACTTCAATAAAACTGGACTGCAAACCCACACCCAAACTGAGGAAAGGAGAGGGGTTGTTTTTGGAGAAAAGCGGACATCTTTTTTTTAAGCCTGGATAACTCCTTTAAGGGTAGAGAAAAATGCATTTTATGTGCTGCTATGTCACTGCCCTTCTGTCTTCAGTTTAGTAGTAGTTTTGCCACGGCTACACAGCCACTTTTTGTAGCGCTGCAAGATTTTTTGACACTTTGCAGCAGGCTTGCTAGGTAGACAGAATTTGGCATAAAGTGAGCATGACATCCCACGCCTGCCAGATATACTGCAATTTATGCCTGCAAACAGTAAGGGTGCACTATGTAGAGCCAGGCACCACTACATAAATCCAGCATCATGGTAGATTACATAACATTGACGTGTGAGATGCCACTCTTAATAAATCCCCCATAGGGCTTTGTTGTTATTTAAAGAGAAACTAACAACAGGTTAGAAGACTCTTTCCACAGGCCAAGGATGCTGAGACCTTATTATTATAAACCTTATTTAACCCTTAAAGTGTCACTGTCATTTCACAAAACTTTTGACATGTCATAGAGACGTGTCAAAAGTTTTCATTGGTCCGGGTCCGAGTGTTCAGACCCATACTGATTGGAAAATAGAGCCGGGAGAAGACAGCGCTAAGTCAGACTTGTAATGGAGCTCGACTAATAAGTCCGACTGATCATGTGACACAGAGTCAGGAGAGGACCGTGTTAACAACCAGAGTACAGGGCAACAGCTCACTATGCTGAGGCGGTATCTAAAAAGACATAACGGCACAGAATGCATGAAGGTAATATACTAATCTTGCTTTTTTTTTCTCCCTTCAGAAGTCCTAGATCTACCCATGCAAGAGATGGACAGAAGAAAGACATGTCCCAGGCAGCTGTGCTTATATCTTGTGCTGACCAATGAGGCTTCACTTTATGACAAAACTTAACTCCATATTAAAATATAAGCCTTGGGCCTTACTTAGGAAGGCTTAATTTATCCATGAAATGGGTAGATATGAGTTTCACTTGAAGCCAGAAGCCAAAAGGTTGGGTTTTGTCCTGTAAGCTTAACTTGTTCTTGGCCTACTTATGGCAGAAAATGGCTGTATGGTCACGGTGGCTTTCTACTGAAGCTAGCAATGAAATGAAGAGTAAAGCTGAAGAAGCTGTCAGCGCTGCATCTCTGTAGAGCAGCTCCTCCATGCAGAGTGTGATGCTAGTTTCATATTATAGTTACTAAAAAAGAAAAAAAAAAAAAAGAAATACTGATGCACTGCACTAGATAATAGACATGCTTGGTCATTTTTGTAAATGAAGATTTACGTTCCAAAAATGGTTTATATAATAGTTTATGCTTACATTTATATTGAGACTGAGTTAAAAAGATGTTCCAGGAAGATATAAACCGTAGGCTCAGGTGTACCATTGTTAGGGTTGTTGTGTGTCTTGTCTGCGACCCTTGCCTTCTGCACTTCTCTAGTTTTCTGTAGACTGTAGACCTTGTTTCCTATCCTCAGCCTATGCCATGTGCCATAAACACAGGCTACCTAATGCCACCAACCACGTCATTGTTATTGTACTGAAATACTCTGTTATATTGATGAACAGCCACCAATATGCACATATATACATTGAGTAATACGCCTTAATAGATAGGAATTAGCTCTCTATACATGTATCTACTTTTTTTTTTTATCAAAAGTAAATATGAAATTATCCTATGTAAAATGGTATTTCTCTTCCCAGCATAAACATACATGTAAGGCCGGGTTCACACTGCGTTTTTTAACGTATACGTTTTATGATGCAATTGTCCATTTGGATCCATTTTTCCATTGACTTCCATTATTTTAAAAAATATATATATATATATATATTTTTTTTTTCAACGTACACAAAAAACTTGGTTGATGTTAAAAATACCATTTAAAAACGGATACGTTAAACTGACTGCAAAAACAAAGTGAGAACCCAGCCTTAGTAGTGCAATGCTAGGGATGTAAAACATAGATGTATTAGATGTCTCAGATCTGGCATAAAAGTAATGGAATTTAAGACTTTCATGATATTTACATGTATGTTCGTGACCATTGCCAAATCCTGTTTTACATAGGCGCGTGTTTCACTTTAAGCCTTCTTGTTAGAAGCCTATTGATACTAAGATGCTGTTTTTAACCCTTCGTAGCTATTTTGTGCACTGTTTGTATTTGAAGGTATTGAGGATTGTGGCACGTTACGGAGCTGCCATGCAATTGCAGCAGTGATGCTGTTTAATCGATACTGTATTTTAGGGTGATGACGGGTGCCTCTAGATCAGGGATTCCTAATAGCCAGGTCACTCCAGGGAAGTAAAACGTTAACTATGCACTAGCACTGAGTGTGCACCTCGTCACCATTAACAAGGGGAGCAGTGTTTGTCTGTACTTTCATGTTCTCCATTCCATCTATAAATTACTATGTAAAAGGCTTTACTTGTAAGCAGAAGTGGAAATTTAAAAAAAGCGCCCTTCTACACCCCGGTATATAGATGTTACATATTGCCAGAAGGGATGGGCTTGTAAAGGTTTGATGAGTTGCATGTAGTGAACATAGGAGTTAATGGGCATACACAACCATAGGGAGCCTGAGGACTGTGTCTTATTGACTACTTTCAGAAAGGTATGTATGTGTATAGCTGTCCTAACCGTGCCCATGGTCCGCCCTGTCTGGATGTAGGGCTGTTGCCCACTCCGCTGCCTCTTTAGATGGCATCTGTGGGAAAGTGATTATACTTTGCTCCTTTCCCAGTCTCTACAGAGGTTTCTATGTAAGTTCCTAATATACTAATCATCATAGATCTCTGAATATAGAGCCCAATAACATTTACCTTTCCCAGCTGCAAGAATTGAACCTCCAAATCTGCATTATTGTTACATAGCAGACATGTGAATGTCTTTCATTTAGAAAAGCTTCGCCTGTGTGTGTACGTTTCTCTTTGGGATAGCCCACTTTAACCTAGGTTAGGATATACAAAGCCATTATTTTATAGATTGTGGTCGCTTATAATGTATCATGTACTGGACAACCAGGATCTGAAACTTAGGAACTTACAATAGTGTCTTCTATATATACAAGTACTAGATAAACTTGTTTCCAGATTAGGTTTTTTTCCCGTTTTACTACTGCCTCCATATTATGAGTCAAAGCCTTTTACAGCTCTGCTTTCTTATTCCAGCAGCAGGGTCTTGCATCGTCCTTCCCCATGTACCATACTGATAGGTTGAGCTTGGGGTACTGTTACAGCAATAAACTTTTTGCCTTTTTTGTAATAATGAAATAATTAGCTTTAAGACCCTTGATATTCTGGACCTTAATCATGTTACTATCATCTATAAGGTGGCGCCCAAGCTTTGCTGTAGAAGGTAGGCTTAGCCTGGTGGCTTTCAGTAGCTCCTTGAAACTGTATAGGAGTACTTGCAAAGTGATAATACAGATGATTCACCCTCTTTAGTGGACATGTTCCAGCCCAATTATACAACCCGACTGCCTTGTACTATTAATATTGGTGACGCACATGATAAGTTTGCATCTGTGATGACTATATTTAGTATAACTATTTAAGGGTGCAGTTACTGTTTGTGCTGGGTGTATACCCAGTATGCTGTCACCACATGCAATATTGTGGTCATCCAAGGTTCTTTACAGGAGAAGTTTAAAGGGAATGTGTCACCTAGATGTTATTTTAATAATAAGAGTCAGATACTAAAAGTAGTCTATCCCCTTGAGATGAATGTGAAACATTTCTGAGCAGACTCTGTGACCTTTGAAGAGATCATTCCACAGGGAGCTGCTATCTTTCAACTGGTGTCACATGACGCTGTACAGGAACAGGAAATCTCAGCTTAAGGCCCTATTCCACGGAAGGATTATCGGCCGATAATCGTCCCGTGGAATAGAAGGCAACGATCAGCCGACATCATTCATGTCGGCTGATCGTTGCAATCGTTTGTCTTTCAAACATGTTGAAAAACAAACGACTGATATAGGAGTGATCTGCCGTCACTCGGCCGAATAGGAGCAGCGGCAGCAGACCGCCACTATTCCCTATGGGCCGCCCGGACGATTTAGCGATCACCCAGGCAGCCCCCGCACAGCTCCCGGTGGCCCCTCCCACACTCACCCGCTCGGTGCCCCAATGTGTAGTAGCGGTGGCAGCGAACAGGAAACGAGGAGCAAATGAGCGCTGATAGCTTTCGTTTGCTCCTCTCAGTCGGCCCGTGGGTTTTGTTGGTGAGAATAAAAACTGCAAGTTTTTATAATTATGTTATAATATATATATATATATATATATATATATATATATATATATATATATATATATATATAGTAAAATTTGAAAAAATTTCATCAAACATTCTTTAAAAACCATGTTAAATGTAAAAAACAAAAAGTCATTTTCTAATGACACATTCCCTTTAACTTGCACAGGAGAGAAAGATAACTCCCTTTAATGCAGTCTTCCCCAGCCAACAGATCTCCCTATCTGTTTACCGCTGCAGATGTCATGCTATTACTGTAACGTGGCATCATAGTTCATAGATACTAGCAGCACAGCATTTCCAGGAGGTGTGTTGTTTCCCACACAGTACTCTATCAACCACATTAGAATAACAGCAAGAAAAGCAACAGAGAGAAGGCGGTCTGCTTACGTAGGTAAGGGCACTATTCCACGGGACGATTATCGTTCGGATAATCGTCAAATCGTTTGGTTGAATAGCAGTTAACGATTAAAGGATGAACGAGAAATCGTTGATCTCTTAATAAGACCTGGACCTATTTTTATCGTTGCTAGTTCGCAAATCGTTTGCATGGAATAAAACGTTGTTTGCCTTAGCAACAAACGCAATAGCAACGACAAGGCGACCAAAGGAATGATCAAAGGTAACAATCATCGTTCCGTGTAAATGGGTGAACGATTTCAGGTCGTTCGCAATAGCGTTCGTTTATTGTTAACGATTAACCAAACGATAATCGTCCCGAACTCTATGATGCTTCGGAGCTTTTCAGGGGAAGCTTTTAGTATTGTGTTATTGCCTGTGCAGCAATATCACTTCTTCTCTCCTGCTATTAGTTTAGGGCCATGTTCACACAGAAGAAAAATCAAACACGACAGAAATCCAGGACCTGCTTTCTGATTTCTTCTATGAATTTTTACTTTCCTTGCCACAAGTTTTGGATGCAGATTAATCACATTCAGTGGGACTACTACTACTTGGCACTAAGTTTTAGATTGGCGTGCTAGTATTAGAACATATGGCACTTCAGGAATAATACGCTGAAATTGAGAATTTATTTTGGTCCTGCCTATTAGCAATGGTATAAACTCCCCCTCCTCCTGATTCCCTTAGATATCTCTATTTTGTCAGATTGCCCCTGGTAACATTTCAGTACTGCTTCTAGATATTTCTCTATGACTATGGTACCTTTTTTTAAAAAAGAAAAAAAAAACAACAGAGAAAATATTTTATTTTATATGTGAATTACTAAGTTACTAAACCTAAGTGGCTTTCCCTTAGAGTAGTGTAGTGACTGTTTCCTGAAACTTTTGTAGATATTGCTTAATTTTTAAGCTGCTAGGCACTAAGAGTAGCAGAAATCCTGCAAAGCTTTAGTTTTTGAGATATTGGCCTTTGTTGGCCCTTTAGTAAATGATTTTCAGTAGTTCTATTTGCTAATGCACTGAATCCTTTAGGCAAAGCATTGGTATAATCAGGTAACAAGAATTAGCACAACTTTGTAACATTTCACTCTGACATTTCCTGATTTGTATGTTGGTATATACATAGAACATATCCGGATCTCTAATATGTTATTTCAGAGCTGGCGAGGCTGTCCGCTTTCCTGCCAGGACTGAAACCCCCTGATGCAGGAAAGCACCAGCTTTGTGGGTTTTTATTCTGCATATGGTCGCTTCTGCTCTGTAGAAACTGTAACAAACAGGGCCGGTGCGGAAATCCCACGATCTTGCCATAATGTCCTTACGATCATCTTCACAGCAGTGTCATCCAAGACGTGTAGTTGAAATTCCTCATGGGAAATGTTTTGCACCTTATAAAAACCTTTGAATACCAAAATAGAAACCTATTTGCTCTGTTGCAATATTTTTGCTTTAGTTTACTAAACCACTTATAACATTGATTTGTCTGCATACGTGTGTTGCACCCACAATTATTTGATCCTGTACTGTAGTAAACCTGTGATTAAGTTTAAAAAAAATGGGTGTCTGGGTGGCATCAAACATGTTATAAATTATACAGTGTTCCAGTGAATGTTTTATGCTTTTTTTATGTTTGCTTTTAACATTGTTATTTGTGCTGTGGTTTGTGCCATAAAACACAGTGTTCCAGAAAATTCCCAGACAAGTATATATTTTTTCCTTCTTTTTTTTTTAATCCAATTCTTTAAAAAAATAAATATCAATTCCAGTTATAAGACCAAAAGCATTGAACCTCTTTGCTGCAATGAAGCATCTTGTGTTTGACAATGTACCCATCCCAGTGCTATGCTCCAAACTGAACTTATATTTATTAAATAACAATGAACTAATGTTTTTTACGGCTGTGATGATCTTATTTTGTTCCCAGTCAAGCTCTGTGTAGATTTCTTAAACTATTTGAGATGGTAATAAAATGTTTCAATAACTATATAATAGACCTCCAGATTTTTTTTTTTTTTTAATCATGTTCAAATGTAATTTTTTAGAGTTTCTTATGCCTATTTCATGTACATAAGAGTTGTCCAACACCTTAACAGTTATGAAAGGAAGTGCAATTCGAAAGTCAGTTCACAAGCACGTTGGTTTCTACTAGGTAAATACCAACAGAAAGGTTTTCCAGGACTTTCTTTTATTGATGGATTCTCCTCAGGATAGGTCATCATTTCCTCTCTAGTGTTCGGCTGTGAAATGCCCACCACATACAACAAACAAACAGGAAGTAAACAGCGCCATACATTGTGTAGTGGCTGTGGTGAGTTACTGCAGCTCTGCTTGGCAAACTTCATCATCTAATCTCACACAAAGTTATCCAAGTTTCTTCTAGCAATATCATATACTTTGAAACAGTAATTGTGCATATGAAATAAGAATCCAGTGCTAACAAATGCTTATACACTGCATACCATGGTACGCATTGCGTATATGCAGATTTCGGTGGTGCTTCAGACTTCCATCTACAGATAATAGGTGTCCTTTCATGCTCCATGACCTTTTGGGGGTCACTGTCACTTTAATTGCTACTGCAGCTCTGCCCCCAAGTCACTTGAATAGAAGCAAGGGGCGGTAACCTCGCACGGCCAGTACACAAGGTTCAAAGCAGTTTGCTTCTGGCTCCATTCACTCTTTGTTGTGGACCCAGCAGCTTTGGCAAATTGCTGAACCATGGGGTGTTGGTTGTTGATACCACAACAATCAAATATTGATGATCTGTCCTGGGAAATACCATAACCCTTTCACGACCTGGGATCATTGATGACTTAATGCCCAGGTCGTGATTTGACATCAGCTTATGGCATCATAATGATCCCATAAGCTGATGTTCCCTGTGTCTGCCCCCTCTCTGCTGTCCCCTGCTGCTGTCATAACCTTGTGACAGCGTCAGAGGGGAGAGGGCAGAGCCCCTGCCTTGGAATTGGTAAGAGAACCTATCCTAATGGCTAAATTTACCTTTGTTTATATGACAACTTGCTATTCAATTTCAGATGGTTAAAACAGTGGAGATTTTTTGAGTTGGAGCATCACAAGTACCCAGGATTAGAAGTCCTTGGCACACAAAGGGAATCTGTCAACTGTCTGTGACATACAGTATAAAAGCGATGGCAATACCACATGGGTTTTATTACCTCAATACCAAAGCTATTTGTACCTTATCTGTGTCTTAACATGCCAAAAATCTATTTTATTTTATCCCAAAGGAGAGTCATAGAAGCAGTGCCAATCACTGATGTGCCAAGTGCTGACACGCTTGTCTAAGAACTAAAGTGTATT
Organism: Dendropsophus ebraccatus; assembly: GCF_027789765.1. Classification (NCBI taxonomy): domain Eukaryota; kingdom Metazoa; phylum Chordata; class Amphibia; order Anura; family Hylidae; genus Dendropsophus; species Dendropsophus ebraccatus. The sequence continues at coordinate 118,435,915 of NC_091458.1, read as the reverse complement.
TCCCATTGGATGTTAATATTCATGCACTAGCACAAACATTAGCCAACAAATATGTCCATAATTATAGGGATATTTCATTTCATAAAACCCCAAAGAAGAGGGGATAAATGTCTGATCGCAAGGGTCTGATATCTAGAAGCTCTGGGAGAAACCAGAAGCGTTGGGGTATCACTTCCCCTGTATTCAGTCTCCTCTACTACCTTACCAACTTCAGTGACTGCCAGTAACATCCACATTCACCGCTACTGTGATTACCCCGATACAGCTTACGCTGCTGTCCGTGCTGTGAGTATCGCGCTACTAGCACAATCAAAACGAGGCTACATCCAACACCGGGGAGAACATTGACAGAGCGAAAGCAGTGGACATCGCACCCCCCTATGACAATAAGCATATTACTGTGGTTTTGATGTTGGCAGACTTTGTGTGCCAGACTGAACAATGTGACCCCCAGGGTGGGACGCCATCCTCACTTAACCCCATGGGGGTCCCATTGATGTCACAATGTACCCATCACAGCAAGGAAGTGGGTTAATTGCCCCCCTTCCTTGCTGGGATGGGTGCAGTGCTCATTGGAGAAGGGGGAACCCTTATTGATACTCCAACGTCTTTGATCTTCAGCAGAGCCTGGCACACTGAGATACAAGTGTGCCAGGCTCCTCCCCTTCAAATATGGAGCCTCGTCATTTCAGCCAAACAGCGGCTGAAGCAGTGTCCCTGCTCAGCCGCTGATGAGAAGAAGACCGGAGGGTAAGTTAAAGTGTAACTGTCATTTCAGGGTCATTTTTTTAAAAACAAATATCAACAGTACAAGCGATTTTAAGAAACTCTGTAATAGGTTTTATAAACCAAAAGTTTCCTTCTGTACTGAAAAAGCAATCTCCCAGCCTCCCCCCTCACATCAGAAGAAGCAGGATTTCTGTCTCCATTATGTGGCTATGGAGAGGGGAGGGGCTGTTAGGAGTGACTGAGCACGGAGTGACTGAGCACGGAGCAGTCCTGCACAGCACAACACCCTGCAATCTTCTCTCAGTAAGTTCATAGATAAGCACTGACCTTTCTGACCCCAGAATCCAGCGTTTTAGGTGCCCAGAGAGTCTACAAACAGCTGACCTTCATGTCACCTCTTCCTGCTCCCTCATCTCCCTCAGCCCCTCCCCCCTTCATAGGCTTACAATGGAGAGAGCAGAGCCCGTCTTCACTGACTTCTCTGTAATAAAGACATGTTTGCCTGATAATGCACAGATAAGAAGTCAGGGGAGGAGGCTGGGAAATTGCTTCTTGAGTACAGAAGGAGGCTTTTTTGGCTGATGAAACCTATTACAGAGTTTCTTAAAATCGCTTATACTACTGATTTCTGCAATAAAAAAAAAACATGACAGTTACGCTTTAACCATCCCCTGGTCCACCCCCACCCAGGGGGGAAATGGCACACAGAAAACTGTGTGCCGTGTCTGCCACCCGCTTCAGCAAGGAAGGGGTCACTTTGGGTCGGCATTGATTTTCGGGGGGAAAACACTGACCCCAAAAACGCCCAAAGTCTACTTTGAGAGTTTCACACATAAAGGCATAAACGCCAAAAGAAACACCATGCGTCGCATTGCTGTTTTTTGTGACTTTTTTTTTTTGGGGGGGGGAGGTTAAAAAAATGCCACAAAAAAAACTATGTGTGAGGGCATCCTAAACTTACTTCATTGGGAGCAGGTAAATTGGCAAGAGATTTAAGAACATGTTCAAAGATCAAAATGAACGATTTCTCGCTCGTCGTTTGATCGTTCGCTGCGTTTACACATACGATTATCGTGCAAATTCGAACAATAATTTTTCTGTGTAAACGCAGCATAGGGGTCCATTTACACAGAAAGATTATCTGACAGACAAGGAAAGCCTGAGATTTCTCTTCTTTTCTCTCCTCTTCAAATCCATTCCTGGCTTTGGCTTCAAATCTTTGGCAGATAATCTGTCAGATAATCTTTCTATGTAAATGGTCCCTAATGGTGCGTTTACACAGGCAGATTTATTTTACCAATTTTGGAAGCCAAAGTCAGGAATGGACTTGAAAAAACAGGGAATCTCAGTCTTTCCTTTATCAACTGCACCCTGTTTATAGTCTGTTCCTGGCCTTGGCTTCAAAAATCTGTCAGATGAATCTCTCTGTGTCAATGCACCATTAGGGTCCATTTATACAGAAAGATTATCTGACAGATTATGTAAAAGATTTGAAGCCAAAGCCAGAAACAGACTATAAACAGAGATCAGGTCATAAAGGAAAGACTGAGATTTCTCCTCTTTTCAAATCCATTCCTGGATTTGGCTTCAAATCTTTGGCAGATAATCTGTCAGATAGTCTTTCTGTGTAAATGGACCCTTATGCTAAGTTTACACGGAGCGATAATTGGCCCGATCGTACGATTAACGATTTCGAAGTAACGATTTTTTTTTATAACGATCAGGGTTTAGATGGAACGATATATCGTACGGAAAATTCGTTTTGCGATCGTTTTGCGATCGCTTAAGCCTATCTCACACATAGGTAAAATCAGTGAACGACTGTTTACACGGAACGATCTGTGAATTTTTTGCGAACGACGATTTAAGAACATGTTAAAAAATCAAAATGTACAATTTATCGATCGTTCGCCGCATTTACACGTAAGATTATCATTCAAATTCGATCGTTATCGTGAAAATTCGCCCGATAATCGTTCCGTGTAAACTTAGCATTAGGGTCCATTTACACAGAAAGATTATCTGACAGATTATCTTCCAAAGATTTGAAGCCAAAGCCAGGAACAGACTATAAACAGAGATCAGGTCATAAAGGAAAGCCTGAGATTTCTCCTCTTTTCAAATCCATTCCTGGCTTTGGCTTCAAATCTTTGGCAGATAATCTGTCAGATAATCTTTCTGTGTAAATAGACCCTAATGCTGCGTTTACACAGACAGATTTATCTGACAGATCTTTGAAGCCAAAACCAGGAACAGACTATAAACAGGGATCAGGTCATAAAGCCTGGCTTTGGCTTCCAAAATCTGTCAGATAAATCTGTCTGTGTAAACGCACCATTAGGGACTGAGTAGCTGACAAGACTCACGTTTGTGATGGCTAGTCAGCTAGGTCTTGTATGTTTGTTCCAGCTGGAGGGCCGAAGGCTCCCCATCCCTGCTCTGTGCCATAGTCCTAGTATCAAGCATACCGTGAGATAGTCTGCATCTAAACCTAGGGGTTCCATGTGTCTTCGTATACAAAATAATGTAATAATGTACCCAAAATGCAACACCCTTAAAGCAATATACACATGGGTTTATATATTATATAAACACAAGTGTTATCATTATTCTTTTCTTACAGAGTATACAATTGTAATACACATTGTCAAAATAAATCCCACAGAATCACACAAAATAAACAGGAAAACCAACCCACTATAGCTGCATAGCTCCAGCTCAGCCTCACCTGGCAGTAATCAAGGGCAGTGCTCTATATACACCCAGCCCTTCCTCCCCTCTGGTTTACAGCAGGTAAGTTGCAATGCTGCTTGTCTGCTGCTGGAGAATGCTGCACTACTCAACTTTTGACTTTTCAGCCATGTGCCAAGGAAATGGATCAAGCTGCTCACGTTCCACAGCTTGGCATCCTCTTGCCTTGACTGATGTAAAGATCTGTGTTTATCTATCAGGGTGAGGCTGCGAGGAGGTGAACAAGGTGTGCCAGGCTGTGGCATTTCCTGCCTTCTTGTCACTTGGCTGAAAAATAAAAATGGAATGTATGTTTGGCTACCAATAATAAAGTCCCAAAAGCCCCTTAAAATATACTAATTGACCTTTCTGCCACTACTGCAAACTTGGAGCGGGTTGTACAGAAACAGGTCAATCCTGGTCAGTCAAAAGAATTTAATAAAATGAACAAAAATGTTGCAAACCAAGACACAAAAAAATCTAAAATAAAGGTCTATGGGGAGATTTATCAAACATGGGGAAAAGTGAAACTGGCTCAGTTGCCCCTAGCAACCAATCAGATTCCACCTTTCATCCCTCAGCGACTCTTTGGAAAACGAAAGGTTTTCCAAAGAAATCCGATTGGTTGCTAGGGGCAACTGAGCCAATATCTCAGATCTAATATTGGTGTTTTCTTTCCCCAACACCTGTTCCTCTGCATGACATTGCTTCTTTATAAGTCTGGTACAAAATTCTGCTGTGCAGGTGATTTTGGCACAATGAGAAGTTAATGAATAATCGGAAACCATGAATAGCTTAGTAGTTGTACATGGGTTATTTTAATTAAAACTAAATGCGTAACTCCTGCCATTCTAAGACATTGCCTTGGAGATGACCCCAACTCTCGCGATAGGCAGTTAGGTGACCGGAGAGGCCCGGGGACGCTGTTCTCCGTGCCATGACTAACAAACTGAGCTTTGGGACTGAATTGGGGATAGTAAATACTTCTATTGTTTATGTCATACAGCAGAGAATTACCTATGTGAATGGTTGTTTTAGAAGTAACATTGTATGTCTATGTACTAATTTTATTATGGCTTTTTAGTGACCCGAAAGTGATTCGTAATGTTGGGGGTCATAGATATGATATTTAAGAGTGTTGTTTTAGTGGAGACTTTATGCTGAGGAAGGCTATGACATAATAGAGAGCCAAACGTGTTTATGAATAAATAGGATTATTTTATTTTTTGGGGTACATCCAGTGAGTTAGTGATCGTCGACATTCACTCACTTTACTGCACCTGTACATTTTGACCTGAACACCTGCGCCTGGCTCATCAGAGGGTATCCCTATCCCAGACGGCTTTTGCTGGGAATCCCTGTGTTTCTGGGTACAAACCCACACACCGTATACACAGCAGATACGCAACAAATACGCAGCAGATTTGTTGGTACAGATTTGATGCTGTGTTCAGTTATTTAGATCTAATCTGCTGCATATTTGCTCCGTATCGCAGCAGTAAATACGCTGCATATACAGTGTGTGGGTTTATACTTCTTGGCTTGACCGCAAACCATCCGGAGCTGGCGGCGGTGTCACTTGAGCTATTTATAGAGTTGTGCCTATCTGCATCTATTAACTGCACTAGAAGGTGCCCCTTTTCTCTTTGCTTTTTCCACTTGCTAAGTTAAGTAGGCCATGGCTAACAGTACAGAGTATCACAGTGCCTTTCGCTGTGGAACTCTCAGCAATACGGTACATGTGAAACTGGACTTAGACTGTCCAGCCTAGTTCAAACAAACTATTAGGTAGCTTCCACACCTTTTTCTTATAAGCCGCACCACTTGCACTTGTACAGTGTAGGTCCATCCTGGCATGAGGCCACCTTATCGTTGGTGGGATGGTTTACACTATTTGTAAATGGTAACCAAGAGCCTGATTGTTTTTATGGAGATTTTTTTTAGCAGTTGGGGGCTGCTTTTAGTGACTTTCATATCTGTGTTGTATCTTGCCATTGCGGTGAGCTGTTGCATTTCTCTGTGTTTTTGTGTGTTTTAAGCCACATCCCTTGTAAACCTTGTAACCGGGAGAAGGATTATTAGCCCTATTGTATAGGATTAATCCACGTTCAGAACCAAAACAAGATCTATGGTAAGCAATGTAAAAATCCACATTAACGGGTATATTTTGGATTTCTGCTATTGATTCCACTATGGATTTTCCTGGTTAAAAAAAACACACATGGTGTGAATATGCCCTAATAGTTCCTGCAATGTCCTGGAATGTATAAAGGAAAGCTCCTGGAATATGCAAAGTCTGTAATAATATTAGGCAGACATAGGCAGAGCACTTTATCTTTTTAAAGAGCTGACCTACTGGCAGCATGTTGTTGGCATTGGTCAAGGGAAGAGATATCATAACAGTCCACACGACTTTTAGATCCAAGTGCAAAGTATACTGAAAGCACCGCCTGTGCTCCTTCCTCACACCAATACTAAACATCTTTGGTTTCGTAATGATAGTGTCTGTGTAGGACGACAAACCTGTTTCAGGTGTTGTGACACAGAAGGTGCATGAAGGTGTAAGAAGGTAAGTCGCTCGTACTCAATTGTACATGTATTTTCTTCTATAAAAGTTCTGTCTCCTGCTAATACTGAAAAGTACATGACTAAAAATGTGTGGGTGGATATACAGGAGGGGATGAGGTTAATGTCTGAGGTCATAGCTATAAATACAGAATATCAGATAATACAGCAGTGACCAAAGATCAACAAAAAAAGAAAAGGAGTTAAGAGATTTGTATGGACATGAACGCCTATGCCTATTTTATGTGACAGCAAACAAAGTGTGAAGGGTCGAACTACAAAGATCAGTATGTTCATTGCTGGAAGGAATATCACATTTCCTGCTGCTTATAGTCAGTTTGACAGGTAGTCCCTGGGAAATGTCGAGTATTCACAGCGACCCTTCACCATGAAAAACCTGCTAGCACAAACAGCATTCTGTTGAAAGGTATTGTTTTTGTGTTGTTGGGAAAATCGCAAGCCATACCAGAGCACAGTGATACAAGACAATGCAGATCTCTATACCTACACGGAGACTTGCACCTCCGTTATGAAGACAGGTTATGAAACTTCTAGACAGGAAAGTACCATGTAAATAAAGTAGAAATAGCGTGAGAAATGTCGCCGATTATAAATCCCCCCCCCTTGTGTTTTTGTAAGACTAGAAAACAGTATACAGCAAGATAGGTATAAGGTGTGACCTCTGTATTCTTTAAGGTATTAAGGGCTGCAACCGTAATTTAAGAAGTTAATCAGCTGCATTTCTAAAATCAATGTCACTCCTGCTTGTGGATTTTATGATATTCCAGCTCCACTCCACTAAAGTCAATGGAGCACAACTGTAATACCACTCACAGCCTATAGATACGTGTGGTGCAATTTCTAGAAAAAGCAAGCCGTGTTTTTATATTTCTAGGCAACCCCCTTTGAAAAATGAAAATTCATGGTAAACAAGTGTCTGTGTAGCTTAACAACCTTATTGTGTTAACAAACTAACACTGCTAGGCGAAGAACACACATAGCAGCTCCTACGTGGTCACCAACAAGCGTTTGAAAGCCATTCCGCACAAGCATTTTACAGATATGTGCCCGTATTGTTAGGCACCTTTTACGCTGGTAGACTGATGCCCAATATAAGCACCGACATGAATTAAAAGTAACCCTGGTTATTTTAAGTAAAAAGCCACATGCTCTATTGCTGGATCATTTGTACATCCATTCACTTACATTGTCAGCCATACATCTGGTTACACAGGGAGATATGCCGCTAAGGCTAGGTTCACACTGCGTTTTCAGCATCCGTTTAACGCATCCGTTTTTTGCAAAAAACGCATGAAAAACGGATTGCAAAAAACGGATTCATTTGTGTGCATCCGTTTTTCCATTGACTTCCATTATAAAAAAAAACGGATCCGTTTTTTTTGGCGGACCAAAAAACGTTGCTGACCCTATTTTTCTGGACGTTAAAAAAAACGGATCCGTTAAACAGATGCTGAAAACGCAGTGTGAACCTAGCCTAACCAATGATGATTTATAGGGCTGCACAATCCCAGTGACCAGCTGACAAACACTTGTTTAATAATTGGCCTGCGCAGCTGAAAAATCAATGAGATTAAAAGGCCCCTCGAATAGGTATGTTTGCACACATTGGAGTTTCGCTGCAGTAATGTCATGAAGGACGGTAATAACTAAGATAACCCTCTCTGATAGGGCAGTGACCTCTCATGTAGCTAACTCAGGGATTGGCTAGATATAAATCAGGAGATAGTAGCATTAAATACATATCAATAGAGACATCAGTTAACCCTTAGGGCCCTATTACACCAACAGATGTCTGACAGATTATCTGACAGATTTTTTCAGGCAAAGCCAGGAACAGACTGTAAGAAGAGAACAGGTCGGAAAGGAAAGCCTGAGATTTCTCCTCTTTTCTAATCCATTCCTGGCTTTGGCTGAAAAAATCTGTCAAATAATGTCAGATATCTGTTGGTGTAATAAGGTCCTTAGGCTAGATTCACACACACTGCATCTGCTGCAGATCCCTTGCCTGTCATTCTCAATTAGAATTACAGGCTTCAGCTCCAGAGCCTAAAATACACACTACAGACATATAATTGCTAGAAAAGAGCAGTGGACACCTGCACTTTCTTGTAGGGTACAAACACACACACCGTATATGCAGCAGATACGCAGCAGATCTGCAGCAGATTTGATGGTGCAGATTTGATTCTGTGTTCAGTTATTTAGATCTAATCTGCTGCGTATTTGCTGCGTATCGCAGCAGTAAATACGTTGCGTATACGGTGTGTGTTTATACCCGTAGAAACAGCACCATCCCTGTTCCTAGGTTATGTACATTATTACATTTAATCTCTAATTACTTTTTCAGAAGCAAACCCAAACTGAGGACTAAAGAGGTGATGTTTCCGGAAGAACATGGCCATGTTTTTCTAAGCCTGGATAACCTCTTTCGGCTGTGTTCACACATAGCGGAATTGCAGTGGATTTCATGCTGCAAGTTCATAACAAAATCTGCTGCGATTCCCGGAACTGTCAGTTTGCATAGCTTTATATACTCGCAGCAGAATTTTCATCTTAACCTGCCGCGGCTTGGCGAATACTTTAGCGGTCCGCGCAGGGGCTGTTTAACCTTACTATAGGCCCAGGGCTGTTCACCAAGCCTGAGCCCCCCAAACCCCACTGTAACACTAGCGTGGTGCTCATAGTACTGAATAGATAATATCATGATGCCCTCATTTGTGCAAAATTGTGGTAAAAAAGTGAGGTTTTTTTGCAAATCATGGCAGAGCAATACAGACAATACACCACTGGAAGTACAAGTCTTTTTGGGTGGCCATGGGCCACCCATGAGCTTAGCGCCCCGGGCTACCGCCCAAAACGGACATGTTATAATCCGCTGCTGGACCGTCCACGCTCCGGCTTGCTTCTGTGGCAATCAGCTCCCTGACATCCCGCTCAGCCAATCAGTGCGCTGTCAGGGAGCCGAGAGCCACAGAAGCAAGCTGGAGCGCGGACCGCTAAATTATTCACTGGGCTGCGGCGGGTTAAGGGGGGGCAGTGTTTATATACTGACAGCAGGAAGAAAACTCCGCTGCGAGTATGTAAAGCCATTCAAACTGATCGGAATCGAAGCAGATTTTGCTGCGATTCAGCTATGTGTGAACCCACCCTTAAAGAGGTTTTCCTGGGAAATATAAAGCTGTCTGTGCTGCCTCCCCATATAGTAAAACAATAAAAGTTACCCCCTTGTCTTCTCCACAGCTCCCACTGTGAGATTTTCTAATCCTGGCTGAGATCCTTCTATGTCAGCTTCTGATGAGCACATGCTCCCCCTCTGTAGCTGGCTCTGTGATTGGCTGAATGGGGAAAGGGATGTCATTGAAGCTGCCAGGGGGCGGGAGCTAAGCCAGGAGAGGGAGGTGTGACAGTAGGACCTGCGGAGAAGTGAAGGGTGTAAGTATGGTCTCTTTTCTTATCTTAATGTAAGAGGAGGCAGTAAAAAAAGCTTATCGTTTGCCTTAAAAAAAAAAAACAAAAAAAACTTTAAGTAAATATAAAAGCCGTCAGTGTGCTGATTTGAAAGTTTTGAGGTATTAAACATTCACATCTTTTCAGATATTTTTATAGTCAATAAATAAAGTGATGATTTATTGATTTATTACACTTTCTGTTGGGATGTGAACAATTTAGGAAATTTAGTGTTTACAAATGTCTTCTTTTTTTTGGCTTTATTTAAAAAAATATTTAACCTCCACTGGAGGTTAGTGATGTCTGTGTATTCCAATGACACTAACTTATAAATTGGATGCCTATGGTCAATGTCATGAATCAAAGGAATGCAGGTTGTTGACCTTGTTTTACACACCTTTCAGTTTCCTTTCTGCTAATTGCTGGGTGTGATCATAGTTGGTTTGCAATTACTGTTTGTAAACATAGTTGCTTGGCAAAAGGTTTAACCCCTTCATGACAGAGCCCCAAATGGCCTTAATGACCAGGCCAATTTTTATTTTTGTTTTTTCCTCCTCTTCTTCTTCTAAGAGCCACAGCGCGTTTATTTATCCATCTACAGGGCCATGCAGGGGCTTGTTTTTTTCAGGTAGAAGTGTACTTTGTAATGGCCATAAAATATATGACGGAACCCCCAAAATATAATTTATGGGGTGAAATTGGAAACAAATCCAGTTTTTTTCACTTTTGGGGGGTTTATGTGTCTACGTAATGCACTTTGCAGTAAAACTGACATGATCTTTATTCTACATGTCAGTATAAATACACCGATATGCATGATTTCGTAGCTTTTCTAATGTTTTAATTTTTAGTTTTTTTACAGTAAAATATGGAATATTTTTAAACACATGCTGGACTATTGGCTGCAATCATTAGATTGCATACACTGGTCAATGCTATGCCTGTGGCAGGCTCTATGTAAGGATCACTGATCAGACTACACTGAGGTAAGCAGCGTACCTCTGGCAGTCCGGGAAAGCCATCGATCAGTGAGTAACAGGAGTTGCCTTATGCACACGTTCCGTAATTTACGGATCCGTATTTACGGATCCGAGTTAGTGCACATTGATGTCTATTGGGCTATTCACACATCAGTAGCAGAAATGGATGAAAAGAAAAAGGACATGTCCTAGTATGGACCCGGTGCGGACCCTGATTTTTTACGGATCCTCTCATTGAAATCAATTGTTTACGGATTGTTTACGGATTGTAACATGTTGGCATCCGTATTTCCGTAAAAAAAAAATACGGATGAAGTGCATTGAAAAGCATAGGAGTTGTAAAAATGGATTTACGGAAATACGGATGCGATGCGGATGTCCAATCTGTAAATTTTAGCGGTTTGTTTCAGGACCAGAAAAAACTACTGAACGTGTGCATAAGGCCTTACACTTAAAGGCCACAATCGCAACATTTAAGAGGTTAATGACGGGCTGCAGCTTGATTGCTGCGGCCTATCATTAATAGTGAGGACCTCGCTGCTGATGAGCTCACTTCATAGCACTGTACAAGCTATTGACATAGAGGTATGGCATGGGTCGACTGGTAACAAGGGCTAGGGATGAGCGAACCGGCTGAGGTTCGGGTTCGTATGAACCTGAACTATCAGCTTCTGATTCCCCCTGTCTGTCTGCCCCATGGAGAGGGTGGATACAATCTTGAGGACCGCCTGGAAAACTGGGATACAGCCATAGCCATAGGCTGTATCCACCCTCTTTCACAGAGCGGGCAGACAGCGGGAATCAGAAACCGATAGTTCAGGTTCATACGAACCCGAAGCTCAACCGGTTCGCTCATCCCTAACAAGCGCTCGTGCCGTATCCGTACTGCAAGGGCTGTCTAGGGATAAAAAATTACCCGCAAAATTTTATGTTTTTGAAGTTTGATTGAAGTTAAACTTGTAGCGTTCATCAAGATAAACACATTAATTATAGCAAGCTTACCTCCGCTTCCTGATAAACACGCTCCTTTTGCCTCAGCTTGTTGTCTTGATTCCAGACTCGTGAAACATAACAAAGTAATTACAGCCCGCACATTTACTCTATAACTTGTTCACACTATGCAGTTTGCACACAGCCATGGCTAACAGTAAATCGACAACAGAAAATTGCTGCAGCAAAGCACAGGTGCTATATATCATTAGTTTAAGGGTATAAACACACACACACCGTATACGCAGCATATTTACTGCTGCGATACGCAGCAGATTAGATCTAAATAACTGAACACAGCATCAAATTTGCAACATCAAATCTGCTGCAGATCTGCTGCGTATACGGTGTGTGTGTTTGTACCCTAAGGGTATAAACACACACACTGTATACGCAGCGTATTTACTGCTGCGATACGCAGCAAATACGCAACATATACGCAGCAGATTAGATCTAAATAACTGAACACAGCATCAAATCTTCACCATCAAATCTGCTGCGTATACGGTGTGTGTGTTTGTACCCTAAGGGTGCGTTCACACCTACAGGATCTGCAGCAGATCTGCAGCAGATTTGATGGTGCAGATTTGATGCTGTGTTCAGTTATTTAAATGAAATCTGCTGCAGATCCGCAGCAGAAAATCAGCTGCAGATCCTGTAGGTGTGAACGCACCATAAGGGGTAGCTTCACACGTACCGTATCGCTGCGTTTTTGGCGCGATTTTTACATGTGAGTTCTGCGGGCAGCCGGACTATCGCGCGACGACTGTTTACACGGAATGATCGGCAAATTTTTTGCGAACGACTATTTATGAACATGTTAAAAGATCAAAATGAACAATTTATCGACCGTTCGCCGTGTTTACACGTACGATTATCATTCGAATTCAATTGTTATTGCGAATATTCGCCCGATAATCGTTCCGTGTAAACGTAGCATTAGGGTCCATTTACACAGAAAGATTATCTGACAGATTATCTGACAAAGATTTGAAGCCAAAGCCAGAAACAGACTATAAACATTGATCAGGTCATAAAGGAAAGCCTGAGATTTTTCCTCTTTTCAAATCCATTCCTGACTTTGGTTTCAAATCTTTGGCAGATAATCTGTCAGATAATCTTTCTGTGTAAATGGACCTTTATGCTGCGTTTACACGGAGTGATAATTCGCCCAATAGATCGTTTAACGATTTTAAAGCAACGATTTCATTTTTATAACGATCAGCGTTTAGACAAATAAATCGTTAGAAAATTCGTAAGAAAAAAGGTTATTGCGATCGTTTTTAAGATCGCTTAAGCCCATCTTTCACATAGGATGAATCTTTGGAAAACTGTTTACACGAAGCGATCTGCGAATTTTTAGCGAACGATCAACGTAGATTTGAGAACATGTTGAAAGATCAAAATGAACGATTTCTCGCTCGTCGCTTGATCGTTTGCTGTGTTTACACGGAACGATTATCGCTCAAATGCGATTGTTATTGCGAAAATTCGAACGATAATCGTTCCATGTAAACGCAGCATAAGGCCAGCTCTAGCTGGGATTCAGATCAATCTTAAGAAAAGTTTGATGCTATCAATGGAGAATTGGGGGAAATGAGATTTTTGTGTAATTAGATATGGGGGTGAAAGCAAGAGCTTCTGCATATAAAATATTACACTGCTCTGGAGCCTCCTAATCTTTGCCCTTCTGGGTACCTGCACACAGATGCCTAGAACAAATATGGCTCGTTGCTGATTGATAGCAGTTCTATATGTGAGTTCGAATTGTATTTGGGAATATTTCCATTCCTTTAGCTCCAGAAGTAGGAAATAATCTGTGGCACAAAAAGGTTTAAGGTTATCTTATACATTCTATAGCTGACAGCAGTGGGGCATGTGCAGGTATTGTGCAGGTTTTGCCATGGCATCTGTTTCCCCATTCTATGTTCTTTCTATGTTGCTTGGACCAGTTCACAATCCTCTTCCTGGTCAATAATTGCAATTCCTATCAACGATGAGTCAAACCAAGAACTAACTGAACTATGGACAGGTTTTTCTTCATTCTTCATTTCTATCTGTCATGAAATGTGGACTGTTCCAAAGCAATATGTGATAGATAAGTGCCAGGGGAGTGTTTATTGGTTTGTAAATATATAAGGCTACATTCACTAGTGGATGATTTGTTGCTGAAAAAGTACAGTACTATAAAAATGAATGGGGTTCACACATTCAAAAAGACCTGAGCAAACTGTAACTGAACTGATAAAAGAACGTAGTTGCGTTTTTTTTGCCCATATTTCATAGCAGCCCATAATATAATTGACTCTATGGCCAACAATTGGGTTACAAAGGAATACAAAATGGCTGCTTTTGTTGTCCTGTTCGCATCTTTTTTCAATAAAAGTGGCTTAGAATGGTGACAACTCTGCCAGACAGGACTCACTAGGGGTGGCGCTGTCCTGTTCGCTCCTCTGCTCTATGCTCGTGCTGCTTGTGTCTTCCACTTTGTGCTGCAGTAACCCCTGTGGCCACTAGGGTGCACACGTGGCTAACTTCTCTGGATTCATAGAGGCAGCTTGTCTCCACCTGCTACTGCCATCTGCCAATCCAGAGCCATCTGCACCTATTTTTATACCAGCTCCAGCAGCCCCTCCTTTGTCTGAGTGGTTTTTTTTTAAATCTACTTTTCATGCGAAGGCATTTGTCTGCTGTTTCTGCTTTATCCCTGTGTATCCTGACCTGCACCTGTTTGTTGGAATATGCTTTCTGTCTGACCCTTATCTGTACTGCCTGCCTCTCCTAAAGGTAACTTGGATTGTCTGACCTTCCTCTGAAACCGGTTTCCTGACCCTTTGCCTGTCTAACTATAATACTGTATCATCCTTGGTACTGCACTCTCATATTGACAATTCAGCTAGCTGACCAGTATACTTGGCCTGTTTCCAGGCCTTGCACCGAATCTAATACCTGGGAACCAGCTTCTGCTCCGAGGGCACTTAGGGTCCTATTACATGGAGCGATTTTTAACGACTAACGATAAACGATTGCAAACGAGATTGTTTATCGTTAACCTGAAATCGTTCACCATATTACATAGAACGATGGTCATAAAATATGATCGTTATTGCAATCGTTACTATGATCATTTACTCCTTCTGATCTCAGCAAAACTATGGACAATGTGCTATTACACTGAACGATTAGTGAAAAAATGCGGAACTTGAGCGAACAAATGTGGAATTACAGTGACCGATTAGCGATAATTTGAGGTCCAGATCTAAATCAACGATCAATGACATACGAACGATTTTTTGATTGTTGCCTGCGATAACACAGAACGAATATAATTTAAATCCGAGCGATATAACGATTTTCCACACAATAATCGGCCCATGTAATAGGGCAGGCCCTTAGACTCCACTTCCTGGTGTGGCGCAAAGGCAAACTGGTTGAGTAACATGCATGAAAAACACATATGTTGCCTACATGTACACCAACGCTTGATATCTCTGGATGTATTGGCTTTGATTGGCTGGCCCTAGTCAAGCACACATTTTCTGCATTTCTGGCACACAGACTGTGGTTAGTGTTGTGTCTAGCTTTGCACATCTTGACTAGGTAAGTGTATCCTTACACTTTCTACTCATTTCTACCCGTACTGGCTATATTACACCAGGAGGCGTACCCCGTCCCTTTTTTTCTTTTTCAAAAGTGTTGCTGGGCACACTCCTGAAGATACTCCAAATGCAAACATCTATTGTTTTGTTTTTTACTTGAAAAAACCTATGTCTTCATATATCATATCATAGAGCTATGCAATTAGTTTACAGCATAGTGTTTGCTTGTATCTCTGATAATATAACAGAGTAATCTAGTAATTAGAATTTAATCAGACTGAATAGCTGTAGACACACACTGTAAAATAAAGGTAAATTATGGCAGTGATTTTGAGGTAAAAATACAGCCACATTTTCAGTATAACAAAGCACTCAATTGAAGTCAACAGGAAAATGGCCGGCAGTACGCACACACTGTATAGCAGGGGTCCTCAAACTTTTCACACACAGGGCCAGTTCACTGTCCCTAAGACCGTCGGAGGGCCGGACTATAAAAAAAAAAAAAAAAAAAAACTATAATCAAATCCCAATGCAAAATGCCACAACCCCCCCCCCCCCCAAAGTAAAAGCATCCCTCTTTCTTTTCACCCTTCACCCAGCCCCTTCACTACCCCCTCAACCAGCCTCCCCTAACTCCCCTTCACACCCTCAACCAGCCCCCTCACCCCATATACTAATAATGTGTCCCTGCGTTGTCCCCCATATAGTAATAATGCTCTCTATATAGTAATATTGTCCCCCTGCAATATCCCTCATATAGTAATAATGTCCCCCTGTAATGTCACCCATATAGTAATATTGTCCCCCTGCAATGCCCCCCATATAGTTATATGGTCCCCTGCAGTGTCCCCCATATAGTTATATTGTCCCCCTGCAATGTCCCCCATATAGTTATATTGTCCCCCTGCAATGTCCCCCATATAGTTATAATGCCCCCTGTATTGCTGCAAAAAAAAAAAAATTATACTCACCTAATAGTGCCTTTTCTCTCCTCTTCAGCCGGTCAGTCACCGGAGGGATCCCCCAGCAGGTGCAGCGACGTCATCACTGCCCCTGCCGGAGGATCCCTCAGAGATCATTTCCAGGTTACATCCGGGGTGGGGGGTTGGTGGTCCGTGCGGCGCGGAGGAGGCAGGCGGCAGGGCCGACATCTCACACTGCTCTGGGATCTGTGGTCCGTTCCGCATGGCCTCCCACCGGGAGGGGCAGTGATGACGTTGCTGCACCCGCTGGGAGATCCCTCCGGCGGGGATGTCGGCGGCAGTGTGGATGCGAGGCAGGGGCTGGCGTGATGCAGAAGGGGGAACTCTTTTATTGGTGGTCAGTGAGAGCAGTCTTCTCACTGACCACCAATGAAAGAGTTGTCCTTTCCGGAAGTGCGGCGGGGGCCGGATAAATGGCCCGCGGGCCGTAGTTTGGGGATCCCTGCTGTATAGAATAAATACAATTTATTACAACCATCCAAATAATGAACACTCATCATTTACATCCTGCTGTAGCAAAATATGGCCTTTTTTCGTGTTCACACACTGTTTTATTTTCACTCAAAATTACAGCTGTTATTTGATGATATTTTCCTGTGTGTGACCAGAGCCGTAGGAGAATTAAACTTGTTTGTTTAAGTGTCACATTCTTCAAGTCTCAAACATTTTCTTTACATGATAAACATGTACACTTGTCTTGTGACTTTTAATCTCATCACAATGAATTAGTGTTTGTTTTTTAGGATGTCACAAAGACATGAAGCAGTGGAAAGGTGAAAAATGTCTGCCATGTTTTTCTTGATTCTGACTTTTTCTGGCCTTACATTCATTCATGGTAAGTGCTTATGTTATATACTGCACATTTAACTTTACCCCTTCCCATTAAAGCTATTAGGACATGGACTGCAAGATTAAGCAAAAGTAAGTAATGACAGGATGTTACATTAAGGCCCTATTGAATGGAGCGATTATTGACCGATAATCGTCCCGTGGAATAGAAGGCAATGATCAGCTGACATCGTTCATGATGGCTGATCGTTGCAGTCGTTTGTTTTTCAACATGTTGAAAAACAAGCGACTGATATAGCAGCTATCTGCAGCTGCCGCTTCGTGGAATAGGAGCAGCAGCAGCAGACCACCGCTATCCTCTATGGGCGATCTAGCGATCCCCCGGGCAGCCCTCCTGCAGCTCTCCACGGGCCCTCCCGCACTCACCCGCTCGCTGACGACATGTGGAATAGCTGTTAATAGCGCTCGTTTGCTCCTAGTCATCCCGTGGAATAGGGGCTTTAGACTGAATGTAAGGTGTGACAGAGGCTCTAGATAGACAGGCCACGCCTGTGGTTCTGCTACACGCAGTCCTCCACTCCAATGGCGTGCTACTTGAAAGGTGTTTAGGTGCTACTTGAAAGGAGTGTGGAGGAGGGGGAGACAGGAGCAATGGCCACTAGGTCAGTATTTTTGTATTGTGGATGTGGTATATGACTGAGCTACACAATTCATGGGCATTTAGGCTTTGTGGCTTATCCAAGCACGGGCTTTGCATATACTCTCATGGGCATTGTGCAATAAGCACAGGTATTGTATGTTACATTGGCTGATTAAGATAGATATTTATGCTTGATCATACATACTCAGATTTTACCTCAGATGGACATTGTGCAATAGACTGTGGGACTGTGCAATTTATGTATTTACACTGATTTATTACTCTGCCCTTGTTTCTACTCATGTGTTGCTGCTATTTATGTTATTAAATTATTACATTTATTTTTGTTGTATTGTTACTCCCACATTATTGTCTCATTGTACCTTGTCTGAGCTTGTTATGTCCCTTACCTC
Source organism: Dendropsophus ebraccatus (assembly GCF_027789765.1). Lineage (NCBI taxonomy): Eukaryota > Metazoa > Chordata > Amphibia > Anura > Hylidae > Dendropsophus > Dendropsophus ebraccatus. The sequence goes on along the minus strand of NC_091458.1, from coordinate 118,418,029 downwards.
CTTCTTGGTGTTTTTAACGTGTCTGCAGTGTTTGTTTTTATGGGGTTGGTTTTTGTCTTAAGGGTTCAAACCCACTTTCCGGATCTGCAGCGAGTCTCCATGCTGCGTTTTTGCAGCGAGACTCGCTGCAGATCCCAGCCCTATACTTTCATTAGCAGAGAAACTCGCAGCAGGGATGTACATCCCTGCTGCGATTTTGTCTGCAGCCCTCCCCATTAACCCCCTAGCCGCCGGACATTATACATTACCGGGTCCCCGTTCCTGCTTGCTTCGGGGCTCCCAGTGTCTTCACGGCCCGCCCGGCCAATCAGTGCGCTGCGGCAGGGCAGCGCACTGATTGGCCGGGCAGAACGTGCCGGGAGCCGCCAAAGCAAGCATGAGCGGGGACCTGGTAATGTATATCCTGCCCGCCCCCCCTGCAGCCCCGATCGCCCCCAGCCGCATGATCGCCCCCCACACCCCCCGGCCGCATGATCGCCCCCCGCACCCCCCGGCCGCACGATGCGGCCGGGGGCTGTGGGGGGCGATCGTGCGGCCAGGGGCTGCGGGGGGCGATCGTGCGGCCGGGGGCGATCGTGCGGCCGGGGGACGATCGTGCGGCCAGGGGGTGCGGGGGGCGATCATGCGGCCGGGGGGTGCGGGGGGCGATCATGCGACCGGAGGGTGCAGGGGGCGATCATGCGACCGGGGGGTGCGGGGGGGCGATCATGCGGCCGGGGGGTGCGGGGGGGCGATCATGCGGCCGGGGGCGATCGGGGCTGCAGGGGGGTGGGCAGGATATAGATTACCAGGTCCCCGCTCCTGCTTGCTTCGGCGGCTCCCGGCACGTTCTGCCCGGCCAATCAGTGCGCTGCCCTCCTGCAGCGCACTGATTGGCCGGGCGGACCGTGAAGACACCGGGAGCCCCGAAGCAAGCAGGAACGGGGACCCGGTAATGTATAATGTCCGGCAGCTAGGGGGTTAATGGGGAGGGCTGCAGACAAAATCGCAGCAGGGATATACATTCCCTGCTGCGAGTTTCCCTGCTAATGAAAGTATAGGGCTGGGATCTGCAGCGAGTCTCGCTGCAAAAATGCATCAAGGAGACTCGCTGCAGATCCGGCAAGTGGGTTTGTACCCTAATAAAATATATGAATTATTCAGTAATATTGTGTTGTGGATATTTTTGAGATTTAGTACGTAGGTTATTTACTTGAAAGGTGTGGCAGATGACCTATGAACTATCATCATAGAGTGGATAACAGCCTAACGGTCCTTTTTGAAGTCTACCAGTAGATTGTGTATATTCTCATGTAGATGATTTGTTGTAGAAATTGTAATAATGTAATTCAAAATGTGCTGCAGAAAAAATTTATATATAAAATGAATTTTCAATAGAGTAGGTAGAGATGATCGACATTGGAAAATCGTAGGTTAGATTGAACTCGAACATTCTCGACCTGCCACATTTGATTGCTGATGCCTTCCTGGTCCGTGGGGAAGAAGAAGAGTGCCCAGGGACCGTTTGGAATTCTGGGATTCAGCTTATTACCTAGGCTGAATTACGGAATTCCAGGCGGTCCCCGGGCTGTCTCCTCCTTCCCCACGGACCGGGAAGGCATCAGCAATCAAATGCGGCAGGTTCGAGAATGTTCGATTGGACCTACAATTTCCTGGTGTCCGATCATCTCTACTAGTAGGTATTTGCCCCGGTAGGCATGTAGGTACCCCTTTGTAGGTAGATAAATGCCCCCATTAGATAACTGTTCCCCAGAACAGGTAGGTTTCTCCAAGGAGGTAAAGAGGTGCTCCCCTATTTCCTGGAGGCAGATACTTGCCCCTAAGTGTAGATAGGTGTTCCCTAGTCAGGGCCGGCGTTAGGGGGGGCAAACAGGGCAATTGCCCAGGGCCCCCATCCCCAGGGGTCCCCTGCAGATTCAGGGGCAGTCTGTCATCATAAACCAGGCTCCAGCTTGCTGCTGGATGAGATTTACGCTGCCCTGTGCAACCTTTCCTGTACTTCCTTAAGAAATCCCCCCTCCCGCTCACCTTAGCTCCGCCCTGTACTTGTCACATGTCGGGTTGGCAGGGAGGAAAGAGATGTGTGCGGCTCCCTGACCACTTCCTGTCCCCTGTATGAGGCTGATCTGTCACCCCCCCTGCACCCTGCTCCTTCATGAAGGGTGAGATTAGTTATTTATAAGGTGTGTGTGTGTGTATCTGTGTATGTAATATGAACATTGTATTATGCATTCTGAACATCATATTGATATCTGATCAGTCTTAGGCCGCATTCCCACATTTTCTGTACGTCACCACATGCAGCCGAAACCAGACCCTCATGTGGTAACAAATAGGCATATGGCCAATAATCCTGGTAACAGCACATGGGGACTTCTGGGGAAGAAATGGGAGCGTGGTTTCGGCCACATGCATTTCTCTATGTATAGAAACATTGTCTGAATTGGGTTTTCATGGTTTTTAACTACTTATAACATAAATGAATTGAATCAATGATTAACCCCTTCCCTCCAAAGGATGTACCAGCACGTCCTGCAGCACGGGACAGCGGCTGTTAGCGGGTGCCGCCGATCGGCCGCACCCGCTAATTAGGACAGTTAGATGCAGCTGTCTAACATGACAGCTGCCTCTAACTGTCTTGAATGTTAGCTACCTCTAACTGTCTTGGATATTTAGTGGCCGGATCGCATCGCAGGGGGAGAGATCCGGTGTACTGAGCCGGCCGGAGCTCAGCGTCAGAATGACACTGATGCCGACTCGGCAATCCATTTAGATGGTCTGCTGCAGACCATTATAATAGAGCACCGATCTAATGGATCAGTGCTCTATTATATACACAGCATTGATCTCAATGGGAGATCAGTGCTGTGTATATAGGAGTCCCCCAGGGGGGCTTCTAATTACTGTTAGCAAAAAAAAAAAAAGTGTTTTTAATAATAAAAAATCCCCTCCCCTAATAAAAGTTTAAATCACCCCCCTTTTCCCATTTTATAAATAAAAATAAACAAACATACTTGACATCGCCGTGTGCGTAATCGCCTGAAATATTAGATTATCACATTCCTGATCTCACACGGTGCAAGCACAAAAAAATTCCAAAGTGCCAAAATTGCGCATTTTTGGTCGCATCAAATTCAGAAAAATTGTTATAAAAAGCGATCCAAAAGTCGCTTATATGCAAGTAAGGTACCGATAGAAAGTACAAATCATAGCGCAAAAAATAACACTTTACACAGCCTCATAGTCTAAAGGATAAAAGTGCTATAAGCCTGGGAATGGAGCGATTTTAAAGAACATTTAGTTCTTTTTAAAGGTTTTGAGTTTTTTTATAAGCCATCAAATAATATAAAAGTTATACATCTTAGATATCGTTGTAATCGTAACAACTTTAAGAATACGCATAACAAGTTTTACCATATGGCGCATGACGTAAACACAAAACCACTCCAAATAAAAAATATTGCGCTTGATTTTCAATTTCACTGTGCATAAATTTTTTTCTGGTTTCGCAATATATTTTATGCAAAAATTAAGTCTGCCATTGCAAAGTACAATTAGTTGCACAAAAAATAAGGGCTCATGTGGGTCTGTAGGTGAAAAAATGCATGTGCTATGGCCTTTTAAACCAGAGGAGGAAAAAACAAAAATATGCCCAGGAGGGAAGGGGTTAAAGCAGTCTGCATATTGTCTGAATGTATTATCACCACAGGATTGGTAGGTAGGCGTCACATTTAACACCGCCACGCCAGACCTGACCAACACCGCCATACTGTGACTGGATAACACTGCCAGACCTGACCAATACCACGATACTGTGATTGGATAACACCGCCATACCAGACCTGACCAATACCACCAAGCACCCCCTCTACCCCCCTCAAAAAGACACCAGATTTACTGGAAAGTTTGAAAGGGAGGTGGGAGACTAAACAAAAAAAAAAAATTAACATGACTAACATGAAGAACAGATGAAACAAACAATGAGAAACAGCTGAATCTGTGATATTATAAGTTACTGTACAGTATAGAAATCAGCATGTGGAGTATATTATATAGTAAGTGCATAAACCTGAAAATACAGCAACAGTTTGTAGATACAGGATGGAACTGCAGATCCCTATAATGCAGTAGTGTAGTACAACAGGCTAGAATAGATTAGCAGGGCTGCTGTCAGAGGTCTGTGTGGTCACATGACAGCAATGGGGAAGGGGTATGTGTCCAGCGTGGACCAATCAGGAAGTGAGAATCACAGAGCTGTGCAGGAGGACTAAGACAAAAACTTTATATACAGCAGTGTGTATAGCTGATTGTGAGTGCAGGCACAGTATAGTAGCAGTGTGTATAGCTGAGTATGAGTGCAGGCGCAATATAGCAGGAATGGAGAGGATGGGAAACACAAGGGCCTGACAGATATTACGGGAAGCATGAAGGAATAAGCAGGGCAGATGTTGGCTCATAAATGAAGCGCTTTCTGTCCGGTGAGAAAGGGGTTACAGCTATGAAGAGATTACCTCCACAGTCCTGCCCCCTGATTCAAGCCCCAGCGTGAAGTGGATCAGCCATTGTTTTGGAGGTGAGGGAGACTTCCCAGGCCAGAGTACAAAGCTGTAGACCCCACTATACAGAGCATGCCAGCTTGCAAAATGCTCTTAATCCAAGTTACTCTTAAACCAAGGTACCACTGTATTAGCTCATACATTTCAGTTGGCTAATGGGTGTTTTCTCTAAGTAAATCACAGGGGCCTTCTTCTCTGATTAGAGTCACTCACTTTATCTTTTCTTCTCCATCATGAGTGACGACTCACTTTCACAGAGTCAGACAAACATATTAGGCTATTCACTTATCCACCATCTCTCCTTATACTTGTTAGGCCCCTCTCTACCCCCGTATAGTAATTAAGCCTTTCTGTGCATTTGTACTACAGTTATGCCTCTCTGTACAGGTAGGCCCACAAGTAAGTAGTATCCTACATGTACCCAAATCCCCCACCACCAGCAGTAGGTAGTAACCCCCCATGTCAGACATCTCCCTTAGTATCCACTCGCTGTGTATAGCTTTCACCATATTAGGCATCTCCCCTACTATCCCTGACCTCTCCCCCCCTCCCCCTCCCATAGATAGTGTCCTAAACAGTAGGCATTAGTTATCCCTCCTTGTGTGATTAAAAAAATAGAAAATCCATACTCAGAAGCATAGCATGTTAATGTGATGCCTGTGCCCTGGTCACATGATTGTGGGGCTGGTATGATGCAGGCATCTTTGTCATGTAACTACACTTTTATTGAGCATTTGTAATGGAACTTGTACTAGTAAAAATAATTGTGCACTAAACTAAACATATATAGCCTACTCGCCCACCATCGCTACTATTAGTATTAGCCGTCAATCAGTAAAACCGCATAGTGTGAACAGTACCTCATAGTATACCGAGTAGATATGTGCAAAACATATCTAATTGGCGGCCACCATTAGAGCTGTACTCGCATACCATGTGTGATTGTGGATTTCAAGAAAAATTGCCAAAATAAGACCCCTGAAGAGAAGTGGCTTTGGAAACGCATAGAGTCTATATAACGCTATATAGAGACACTTTGCACATATGTTTTTGATTACTGTCTATATCAGGGGTCCCCAACCTTTTTACACAGGGGGCCAGTTCACTGTCCCTCAGAACGGTGGAGGGCCGGACTATATGCTGCTGCTATATCTGGTCTGTGGGGAGCTGTTGTCGCTGGAGGATGACACTGTCTCTGCCCATGAGGAGGAGGTGGAGTGAAGGCTCATACTGCTCATCTGTCTCTGGTCCAGGAGAAGAGCGTTGGGGAGGGGGTTTAGGATGGTAGAGCTGTAGTTCTACCACAGCCACACAGGAACATGCTGGGAGTTGTAGTTCTACCTTAGCCACACATGAGCATTAACACACACACACACACACACACACACTCACTCACTCACTCCACTAACACAGAGACATACACACAGATACATACATATAGATATACTCACCCACACAGCAGTAGCTTTGGAGGATGACACTGTCTCTGCCCATGAGGAGGAGGTGGAGCCGAGGATCATACTGCTCATCTGTCTGTGGTCCGGGGGGCATTAGGGTGATGACATCGATGCGCTCTCTCTGTCGAGAGGGGGGCGGAGTTGGGGGGACTCGTCAGCATTTGATGGCTGGGTGATGCTGTAGGGGGCAGATGATGGTGCCAGGCTGCAGTGACCTGTCCTGGGGTGAAGAGGCTTCTCCTTGCTGTCTCTCAGTCTAAGGCTGCTGTGCTGAGGCAGCGGCCAGATAAATGGCTTCAGGGGGCCGTATGTGGCCCGTGGGCCATAGTTTGGGGACCCCTGGTCTATATGCTGCAATGCACTGGGACATATAGTGCAATAATTATACAGCACAGTAGTCCAGAGTACAAGTGGCAATAAACTGTGTCGTTTACCGGGACATATAGTGCAATGAGATGTTTTGCACAGAAGAAACATGCATATAGACTCTGTTAAGTATGATGAACAGTTCACACGATTGATTGATTTATGGCTAATACCAATAGTAGTGATAACGGCCGAGTAGGCCAAGTATGTTTAGTGTAAGTACTTAATAAAATTTACATTTTAATAGACTTTTCATTTGTTTCTATGCTAAGTTATCTGTGAAAATGAATTAGTGATTACACATTTGTTATGTAATAAATAATCTATAATGTGTGAGGCTCACCCCTCTATAGGACCGAGGTCAGTGGTTTATCACCCTTTACCTCTAGGGATAAGCATAAAAAGGGAAAAATATAATATAACCAATCTTCAAGGTTCTATTATGAAGTGGAAAAAATAGAGTAGGTCATACATGAAGTTAAAAAAAAAATATATAAATGATACTTTATATAATAAAAATCATAATGTCGCCACAGAGCCCTTGTGGATAGACAAAATGACAACAATAAATGATACTACAATATAATATGGATAAAAATACAACAAAAATAGATTATATACAGAGTGTGTTGGTTTGCACTTCGAGTCTCTGTTCCCTCCAGAGGTATAATGCCCCCTGCTGTGCCCCCCACATATAGTAATAATTGTCCCCTGTTGTGCCCCTATATATAGTAATAATGCCCCCTGCTGTGCCCCCATATAGTAATAATGCCCCCTGCTGTGCCCTCATATAGTAATAATGCCCCTGCTGTGCCTCCATATAGTAATAATGCTTTCTGCTGTGCCTCCATATAGTAATAATGTCCCCTGCTGTGCCCCCATATGGTAATAATGTCCCCTGCTGTGCCCCCATATGGTAATAATGTCCCCTGCTGCTCCATTGCTTCCAGCTGATATACATTAATTTAACAAAGCACAATAGCACAGTATACCACACTACTGAGTCCAGATAAATTGGTATATATCAATGGAGAGTGGTCCAGATTACAGAGTTACAGATAAGGAGACAGGAACAGCCTGCAAGGGGCTGCGACCTCTGCGACCGCTGTATCTACGCCACTGATATAGGCCGTCCAGGTGGACCACCTATATTATAATTAGCTGTGCTGTCCTATCAGCAGGCCAGCTGTACGAAAACAGTTTATTTACTCTTCAGGCCAAAAATAATGGCACTTTTGGCCAGATTTGACCCACGGACCAGAGTTTGAAATGCCTGGTATAGATAATGCTAAGAATTCCTAATTCGAGTCCTGTACTGGGGTTGCACCATACAAGAAGAATTACTGACTATATGAGGCCTAAAACTTAGCTTTTAATATCTCATTAAAATTTTTACAAAACAAAGAACGACCAAAAACTGATAAATGTGACAATGTTTCCCATGCAATTATGCGGGTGATGGACAATGGGACCTATATGAGATGGACACTGGGGGGGAGGGAAAGAGTGCACTCTGCACTAGATGTAAATAACCTGTTCCTGCCTTTTGGGGTGATCACCACCTTAACAGGGTGGCCCCAACCACAGTGGCGGTCCCTACCCTAAAATAAGTGCACAGGACAAAAACAATAAACACCAAGTGTCACTCTATATATCCCAACACACATAGAAAAAACCAAACCGTGTACAAACCGTGAACTATGTACAGTACTGATCAAACAATAACCTAAATATGAAAATATTAATGTTCCTACGCGTTTCCCCCCCGTCTTTTAGGTACGGGTTCATCAGGGAACCAACGGACATTGATAATTTAATACAATTCGGGATATAGACAAAATTGAATGAAAATGAATGGGCATTCATGTATAATTCCACTCCTCAATTGGTAACCTTTTATGAGTTGCCAAAGATATACAAGGGTCTATCACCCGTTAATTGCCGCCCAATAGTTTCAGGTATCAATAATTTAACACAAAATGTTGGCATCTACCTGGATCAAATCCTGAGAAACTTTGTGACTTCATTGCCCTCTTGTCTACATGATACCACTGACTTACTCCTTAAACTACAAGATATTGCCCATGATCCCAATCATTGGTTCTGCTCCATTGATGTTGAGGCCCATGTGGCCGCACATTTTCTGAAAAGTCGAAGTGTTCACCTCAAGCCACATAACAAGGTTGTTATTCAGCTTCTTGAGTTTGTCTTGACTCGTAATTATTTTGTCTTCGCTAACCGGATATACCACCAGCTCAGGGGCATGGCTATGGGCGCCCCAGTGGCGCCCACATACGCCAATCCCCTCCTGGGCTGGTGGGAGGAGACTATAGTCTTCTCTGACCTGCACCAACAGTATCACGACTCCATCATTTATTGGGGTGGCTATATTGATGATGTCATCATTCTTTGGGCAGGTACAAAATTGGAATTTACCAACCTTATCAATGACCTCAATGTTAACCAAATCGGTCTTCGTCTTACATCTGAAATCCAAAAAGATAGTCTCTGCTTTATTGATGTATTATTAGTGTATATAGGAAGCCAACGGCAGGCAATAGCCTTCTTCGCTGGGATAGCCATCACCCACTAGCCCTCAAAAGAGGTATACCCAAAAGGCAGTACCTGAGAGCTAGGAGAAACTGCTCCACAAATGAATCCTTCAGAAAAGAAGCCTCTATTTTTAGAGAACGTTTCTCCACAAAAGGTTATCCCAAATTGGTTTTGAAACAAGCATATCAAGTGGCCGCACAAAGGGACAGACGAGATCTTCTTATCCCACAAAGGAAGATAGAAGATGAAGCAAAATCACAAATAATCGGAACCTTTGACTCTTGTCATAGAGAGATCAGGGACATAATCAGCAGATTCTGGCCTATACTTACCTCTGACCCAATCATATCTAAAATGGTAGAAAGGAATCCAAGTAGTACCTATAGGAGGAGCACAAATCTGGGGGATCGGTTAGTGCATTCACACTATACACCACCCCCACAACCATCTGGGTGGCTTAATAGGAATGTACCGTCAGGCACCTTCAAATGTGGTAGGTGTAAGGCCTGTAACTACATCAATGTTACAAAAGTTCTCTCAACAAAAAGCATCACTAAAGAGTTTCACAATAGGGAATTTGCTAATTGCGGTAGTACTCATGTTATTTATTTAGCAACATATTCTTGTGGTTTATCCTATGTGGGAAAGACAAAGCATGAATTTCGTTGGCGGATTTTAGAGCACATTGGAGATATTACCCACTCCAGGGATAAACCTGTGTCTCTCCATATGCGCTCACAGCATGCCTCAACCCCCTTTGCTATTTTGTTTCAGGCTATTGAGGTGGTACAATCCCCTCCACGTAGTGGAGATGTGGATAGGGTTTTGCTACAAAAAAAGGCCAGGTAGATATACAGCCTTAAGACTGTGTCTCCCTCTGGTCTTAATGAGGCATTATCGTTTTCCTCCTTCATCTAACAGTATTTAACAGTGTTCTTTACCTCTTTTGTATGTGCCATCGTGGGTGTTTATCGGACATCCTAATTTAGCGACCATCTAGTAAAGCATCTAGCTTCAAATTTGTGACAACAATATATCATACCTATCACATTAATTACTCTACTTTAGGGGTGGAACTCCATGGTCAATTATCGACACTGTTCACAATCCCCCTCTGTGTGTTTCTCTCCCCCCCCCCCCCCCCCCAACCTTCTCTACATGACCCAGTAGTATCCCTCTTTCCATCTTCCATCTTTTCTGGTATATACAGTTTCTTTCTTTATGATGCAATTTACTATATCTGTTTAGTTATCCATAAATCTGATAAACTAGAGGACAAGTGCATATTACTCGAATATAGATGTACATCTAAGCGATAGCTACGCATGGGTCATGATGACCAAGCACTATATACGTTCCTCCATTAGGTACCACTAATGGAGTACAGAGAGTGCTTCTCTATGTGGAAGTAGCCAAGTCCTGTATCTCTATCGCATTCTCTGTTGTCTATACAGCAAAGATGCGATCACGTGATGACCGCCGTCACACCTAGAGGAGGAGTCCGTTGGAACGCAATTTCCACGGAGCAGAAGCGTGATGATGCGCTTTGCCGGGGACGCACATGTAATACCGGCACTAAAGTATTTAGGGTAAGAAGCTTAGCTAGTTACAGCGTCTTCCCCCGAACATCTCACCTATTGGCACCTAAGTCTGGGTGTACACCTGGGACCTACTGTGAAGGTTTACCCCTACATGTTGATTGGGCATGTCTTCCTTATGCATTGGGCTGCTTGAACAGCTGCTACCTAGATGAGTATATCTAAATCTCATACTAGCTGTGCCATTATTTATGCTAATAGGGCTTGGGGGTTTTACAAAATCTTTGTGAATAAGTATGCTGCTGCAGATTTCTTCTTTTTGCATACTGCTGCAATAGTTTATATCCTGAATGTGCTTTGTGGTGGCCTTGGGGCACATACTACCTATATGTACTCTTGACACTCTGGAGTACCGCACTGAAATAGTAGTTATCTGTGGGTTTTACCTATTTTGTGGTGCAATATTAATTTTGTCTATATCCCGAATTGTATTAAATGATCAATGTCCGTTGGTTCCCTGATGAACCCATATCTAAAAGACGGGGGAAACGAGTAGGAACATTAATATTTTAATATTTAGGTTGTTGTTTGATCAGTACCGTACATAGTTCACGGTTTGTACACGATGTGTTGGGATATATAGAGTGACACTTGGTGTTTATTGTTTTTGTCCCGTGCACTTGTTTTAGGGTAGCGACCGCCCCCGTGGTTGGGGCCACCCTGTTAAGGAGGTGATCACCTCAAAAGGCAGAGACAGGTTATTTACATCTAGTGCAGAGTGCACTTTTTCCCTCCCCCCCCCCCCCCCCCCCCAGTGTCCATCTCATTTAGGTCCCATTGTCCATCACCCGCATAATTGCATGGGAAACATTGTCACATCTATCAGTTTTTGGTCGTTCTTTGTTTTGTAAAAATTTTAATGAGATATTAAAAGCTAAGTTTTAGGCCTCATATAGTCAGTAATTCTTCTTGTATGGTTTAAATTGTCTTGACTATAGGGCTACCTTATTGGTGGTTAGCAGAAGACTCATTTACCAAATCTGTACTGTTTGTACTGTACTGGGGTTGGAAAGTCCAGACCGACCCTTGAAATGTGGCTTCAAATAGTCTAGGCTGTGTGTGTAAGATGTTGAAACACGTTTTCATGATGGTTTTATAAATTAGTATTAAAACCTTTTTTTCTTTTTTTGGGGGATTTTACAGGTGCAATTTGGGGTGAACAAAACAAAGATGTCGTCTTGCCATGTTCTTTTATCCCTGAAGGGGAGGAAGTCATTCATTGGACTACTAAGGACGGCAAAATAGTGCACTCATATTATAAATCGGCCGAACAACTACAGAAACAAGACAAAGACTATATTGGAAGGACATCACTGATTCTAAATGAAATACGTAATGGAAATGCCTCTCTGCAAATAAGGGGCTTGAAGAAAAGTGATGAAAATACATATAAATGTTACGTGTCGACAAAAGGAGAACGGACTACAGAAAATGAAATGGCTTTGAGGGTTGTAGGTAAGAAACATATGTATCTTCTATATTAGAGAATATACCTTATACATAGGCTCTAATATATGGCACCCGCTGATATATCCTTCCTGAGCTTAGTGTACACTGTAAAATGATCCTGACTCCAAAGGGCCTTTTACACAGGCTGATTATTTTATTGGCCAGGAGTGTAGCTAGAAATGCTTCTGTGGCTGATAATTGCCCCCTGCAAAAGTGGCAGTCAAGGGCGGATTAACTTTACCATAGGCCCCGGGCTATTCATTAAGCCTTGGCCCACCCAATCCACTGTAACCATGGCAAGACTAGCATAGTATTCATAGTACAGGATAGATAAAGTCAGGATGCCCTGATTTGTGCAAAATTGCAGTTATTACGCAGATATTTGTTCACAAATCATAGCAGAACTTTAGCCAGGAGACAATACACCACTATAAGTAAAAGTCCTTTTGGGTGGCCATGGGCCTCGGGCTACCGCTTGAAACGGACCTGTTATAATCCGCTACTGCAGTGATCACCCAAAGACCCGGCCGTTTGCTTTGATTATCGGTTGATGGCGACTCTGGAACAAACATTTTACTTCTCTGCCTCCTGTCAGTCTGAGCTGACAGGGGAAGCAGCTGCTATTAGCTACTCTTCCAGAACTAAAGGTCAACCCCTGAGCAGGAGTCAGGCAAAATTGTATTGTTCTTTTTCAGGACTTTAGCTCACATTGGAATAAACTGTTAGAAGGATAAATTACATCAGCTGTAAAGCTCAGAAGCTTCCTGTCTGTGTGCAGCCATCGCATCTTATAGCGCATGTGCAGGAAGTATAGCAGGAGTACGAGGGCTAGTCTGGGGGCCTGCCTTCATTCTGCTAGGCCCAGGGAGAACTGGGGTTGAGTCCAGACCCACCCTTGAAATGTGGCTTTAAATAGTCTAGGCTGTGTGTAACACATTTTCATGATGGTTCTATAAATTAGTATTAAACCCCTTTTTTTTTTTTTTTTGTATTTTAAAGATTCAGTTCTGGGTGAACAAAACAAAGATGTCATCTTGCCATGTTCTTTTCGCCCTGAGGGGGAGGAAGTCATTCATTGGACTACTAAGGACAGCAAAAATGTGCACTCATATTACAAATCGGCAGAACAACTACAGAAACAAGACAAAGACTATATTGGAAGGACATTACTGATGCTAAATGAAATACGTAATGGAAATGCCTCTCTGCAAATAAGGGGCTTGAAGAAAAGTGATGAAAATACATATAAATGTTACGTGTCGACAAAAGGAGAACGGACTACAGAAAATGAAATGGATTTGAGGGTTATAGGTAAGAAACATATTTATCCTCTATATCATTGAATATACCTTATACACAGACTGTAAGATATGGCACCATGTAATATATTCTTCCTAAGCTTAGTGTACACTGTAAAATGATCCTGACTCCAAAGGGCCTTTTACACAAGCCGATTATTGGCCAGGAGTGTCGCTAGAAACCTTTCTGGGGCCTATAATCTGACCCTAGAAAAGTGGCTGTGATCACCTACAGACCCAGGCGTTTGCCTTGATTATTGGCTGATCCCATGTTTTGACCATGCTTTAAAATTTATCTTTATCAGCTGCACATTGTCCTGTGAAAACAGCAGTTTGTGAGGCAATAAACAATAAAGGGAAACTGGCAGCACAGATATGTATATATCCATGCTGTCAGTTTCCCGATCATAAGCAGTCTATACTTACCATCAGCGCTGCTTGTGATCCAGAATCTGGTTTTCTGGTCCTCCGGCCACTGCTATAACTTTAGCCGCTGCCTTCTCCGGAATGATTGACAGCCGGAGGAGGCGGGACCTGAAGATATAACCTGTGCAAGGATTGGAGAGCCAAATACCGGATCACAAGCAGCGTGGCTGGTAAGTATAGACTGCTCATGATCTTGAAAATGGCAGCATAGATATATATACCCCCCTCCCCCCGACTCAGGGACCCAAGTGATGTCACTTGTGTTTTGGGGAGCTGGAAGGAGAGAGCCACCTCTTGTGGTCAGAGACAGAGGGGGGTTAATAGGAAAGAGGAATGTATGGACAGGACCAAAAACTCTGGAACAAACTTTTTACTTTTTAATTCAAGGATGCATTCACACATACAGGATCTGCTGCAGATTGATGAATGCATTTAGTTACATTGATATCTGCAAATCTGCAGCAGATCCTGTATCTTTGGGTCCCATTCACACACTTGTAATCCTGTCTGTAATCACGGACCTGCAACCATAGACAGGATTACAAATGAGTTTCATTAACTCTCCGCATTTGCAGGGGCCCATTGTCACATAGGCAACACGGATGCACAATAACAATCGTTTGTGTCATGGACCCTGGCCCCAAATCAGATTCATAACGCCTACAGATGTGTGTATGGGGCCATAGAAATCAATCTTATGTGTGTCTGAATTTGTGAAATGATGTGTGAAAGGTCCCATAATGTCACATGATACATCTGGATATAACCATTTTTAGGATCCAACATGCACCACATGATAGAATAATATAGTCTGGGTCTATTATAGTAAGTTTATATTATTAAGTAAGAAACCAGACACTTTCTAGAGAAAAATAAAAAGTTTATTGATGCAAATCGAATTCCTAGGTCAAAAAGATGGAAGTAAGGGGGCAAAGAGGGACAGAGGGCTCAAAAGTAGGGACTGTCCCTCCAAAAGGGGGACATTTGGGAGATATGGCTCAACCCCTGAGCAGAAGTCCGGCAAAATTGTATTGTTCTTTTTCAGGAACCTTTGCCCACATTGGCATAAACTGTTAGAAGGATAAATTACATTAGCTGTGAAGCTCAGAAGCTCCCCGCCTGTGTGCAGCCATCCTATCTCATGGCGCATGTGCAGGAAGTAAAGCAGGATTATGAGAGCTAGGCTGGGGGTCTGCCTTCATTCTGCTAGGCCCAGGAAGAACAGGGTAAAGTAGCCAGAGAGGCATGACCACAAGCTCTGACATGCCTCCTTAGTTCTTACAAATTATGATAGAAGGGTTTTTTTTAATGCAAAGAAGCAAAGGTAATTATGGTCAAAAGTTTAAATATTGCACTGTGCTTAGCTTATCAAGCACAAGTATATATAGTGAAAAGATCCCAGGTGAAACCCCCTCAAAAGACAAGGGGGCACTGCCTCCACATGGAGAAACAAAGGTTCAATCTCCGGAGGCAAAAACTGTAGAGGGCTTCACTACAGGCTTAGACAGGTTCTTAGAACAAAATAGATCAGTATGCATCAGTATAGAATCTACTCATCATCTATCCCCTTTGTCTTTGCCCGTCCCTTGGGTTGAAGTTGATCGACGTGTGTCTTTTTTTCAACCGTACTATGTAACATTATCCTTATTTTGCAGATCTTCAACACACAATAGGATATGAGTGGGGTGATGATGGTGTGCCAATTCTCACATGCTCTGTCAATGCCGCCTATTCTAAAGAAATTACTATACAGTGGTATGTGAATGAGAAAAAGCTTCGCGAAGATCATAGCAGTAAAAGCTCCTATGCTGTCCAAAATGTTTCTTACACATCTCCCTATCAATGCATTGTAGTCCATTCCATTATACAAAGCAGCTGGATCGGTAACTGGGCAATGAAGGGTAAGAATTAAACTTCATGTTGCCTAAAGAACAGATTCTGCATCTATTATATTTATAGTTGTACAGTGCAAGGAAAGCCTAGGGGGGCTTGCATCGTCACCTGAGAAGTTTGGCCAAATACCAGTGCCCACTGCAGGAGGGAGCGCCCATGAAAAAAAACTGACTGGTTGCTATGGGAAATTGGGGGGGGGGGAAGTGTTACAGCCCTCATTGCTTTAGGTACTTGGGAAAGCCATTTTGAAACTTTATAGAATAAAAGTAATTTTCTACATTTTGGAAGCACATGGAAGGGCATGTGTCTCATTGACCTAACAGTTGTTTAACTTGTTATTCACAACGGAATCGAGGTATTTTTTTTTTTTTACCGAATTAAAGTCAAGCACACGTTTGCAAGATATGACTAAAAGGGGTTATCCAGCGCTACAAAAACATGGCCAATTTCTTTCAGAGACAGCACGACTCTTGTCTCCAGTTTGGGTGGGGTTTTGCTGCTCAGTTCCATTGAAGTGAATGGAGACAAGAGTTGTGTTGTCTCTGAAAGAAAGTGACCATGTTTTTCTAGCACTGGATAACCCCTTTAAATCTTTAATAAAAGGGATACTCCAGTATAATTTGTATGTAAATAAAATTATCACCCCAAGATATATAACTTGCTAAAATAGTGTTATCACTAATAGTACTAGCTTTAGTGCACTTTTCTGTGCTTCCCCTCTGACAGGAAATGGAAAATAGAACTACAAAATTTGTATTGTCCCCGACTCCTCCCTCTCCCTTGCAACAACGCATCATCCTCTGATGTCACAGAAGGATTGGCTGGATCTTGTCTATAAGCTCTAGCCCTTAGTGATTCCTCTTCGGCTAGCCCCTCTAGCCTACATCACCATCTCTCTGAGCAGACAAGGGATGAAAAAGCAGGTGCCACAACTGCACTGATGCAATAGTCTGCAGTGAAATTAGATTTTCTGCAACAGCTTTAAGCAGGGAATTTACAGGAGTGCTGGGGGAGGGGAGTAGACAGGGTGGGAGGACTGTGATTAAGAGATGATGAAAAATAATGTATTCTGGCACCGAAACTGCTACAACAAAATAAAAAACTAGACCCCCCGCCAAGACATGCATTGTTAGTGGTTTTAGAATTATGCAAAAAGATAAGCAATGCTATAAGCTTCTGCAGCAGTACCCCTCTAAGATGTATGCTGCAGTATTGCTGGTTCACTAGGGGGTGACAGATACACTTTGAAGAGCAAACCTTTAGGCCACAATGTCATTTGACTAGAAACATTTCACTATCTCATAGACTGCAGAGATTACAAATGTTCCTGTGTATAGTAATTCCTAAACTTACCCGAATATTAACTATTTGTCTTTGTATTTTTAGAGCCTATTATGAAGAAGAATAGCAGTGTTACATGTGGATGCAGTTTTTGCAAGAGGACAAATACCAATTTCCACATCAAATGGAACTTAAGAAAAGAAACAAAAGAAGTGACAATAGCCTCAATGAACAATTCATTACTCAACATTTCTTCAGATTATCAGAATAGGATAAAGAGCTTTGATGACAGAAGTCTGAATTTAAACTATCTGAGTCCCAGTGACAATGGAGTGTACATCTGTTTGATTGAAACTGAACAGACAATGATTGAAATGACCAGAGTCAATATTAGGGTCGACAAAGGTAAGCTGGTTTTTGTTCTTAATTAAGTCACAATTATTGATTTTCTTCATGTTTTAATAACTTAAAGGGCTTTATATAATCAATTTATATTCACAACTAGAAAGTGCAGTGTCCCAGATGTGAATGTATTGTGAGAAATGAGGATAAATGCCATGTAAATAACAGTACTTGCCTAATTCACACTTCACACTATTGTCATCTATGCTGTATTGTACCTTGTATCCAAGAGATACAGTAATATCATTTTGGATAAAAAAGAAAATAAAAGGAAATGGCCTTCCTCCTTACTTCTACTTTTTTTTTTAAAGGGGTATTCCCATCTCTGCTTATATAGTTAAATGTTTTGGCAAATACAGTCATGGCCAAAAGTTTTGAGAATGACACAAATATTATATTTTCACATGATCTGCTGCCCTCTGGTTTTTATGTGTGTTTGTCAGATGTTTTTATCATATACAGAAATATAATTGCAATCATATTATGAGTAAGAAAAGCTTATATTGACAGTTAGAATGAGTTAATGCAGCAAGTCAATATTTGCAGTCTTGACCCTTCTTCTTCAGGACCTCTGCAATTCTCCCTGGCATGCTCTCAATCTACTTCTGGGCCAAATCCTGATTGATAGCAGTCCATTCTTGCCCAATCGATGCTTGCATTTTGTCAGAATTTGTTAGTTTTTGTTTGTCCACCCGTTTCTTGATGATTGTCCACAGGTTCTCAATGGGATTAAGATCTGGGGCGTTTCCAGGCCATGCACCCAAAATCTCTATATTTTCTTCCCTGAGCCATTTAGTTATCACCTTTGCTTTATGGCAAAGTGCTCCATCATGCTGGAAAAGGCATTGTTGATCGCCAAACTGCTCTTGGACGGTTGGGAGAAGTTGATCTTGGAGGACATTCTGGTACCATTCTTTATTCATGGCTGTGTTTTTAGGCAAGACTGTGAGAGAGCCGATTCCCTTGGCTGAGATGCAACCCCACACATGAATGGCTCCAGGATGCTTTACATGAGACAAGACTGGTGGTAGCGCTCACCTCGTCTTCTCCAAATAAGCTGTTTTCCAGATGTCCTAAACAATCAGAAAGGGGATTCATCAGAGAAAATGACTTTCCCCCAGTCCTCAGCAGTCCACTCCCTGTACCTTTTGCAGAATATCAGTCTGTCACTGATGATTTTTCTGGAGAGAAGTGGCTTCTTTGCTGCCCTCCTTGAGACCAGGCCTTGCTCCAAGATTCTCCGCCTCACAGTGCGTGCAGATGCACTCACACCTGCCTGCCGCCATTCCTGAGCAAGCTCTGCACTGCTGGTAGCCCAATCACGCAGCTGAAACACTTTTAAGAGACGGTCCTGGCGCTTGCTGGTCTTTCTTGGGCGCCCTGGAGCCTTTTTGGCAACAATGGAACCTCTCTCCTTGACGTTCTTGATGATGCGATAGATTGTTGACTGAGGTGCAATCTTTCTAGCTGCAATACTCTTCCTTGTTAGGCCATTTTTGTGCAGTGCAATGATGACTGCACGTGTTTCTTTAGAGATAACCATGGTTGACAGAAGAGAAACAATGATGCCAAGCACCAGTCTCCTTTTAAAGTGTCCAGTGGTGTCATTCTTACTTAATGATGACAGATTGATCTCCAGCCCTGTCCTCATCCACACCCACACCTCTGTTAATGGAGCAATCACTGAAAAGATGTTAGCTGGTCCTTTTAAGGCATGGCTGCAATAATGTTGAAATGTGTTTTGGGGGATAAATTTCATTTTCTAGGCAAATATTGACTTTGCAAGTAATTGCTGTTAAGCTGATCACTCTTTATAACATTCTGGAGTATATGCAAATTGCCATTTTTAAAAACTGAAGCAGTAGACTTTGTAAAAATTAATATTTGTATCATTCTCAACTTTTGGCCATGACTGTACATTTCATTTAGCAAGCTTGCCTCCCCCTTCCATTGTTTACAGCCCATTGTCTTGAGCTGTACAGTTTAAAGGGGTTATCCAGTGCTACAAAAACATGGCTACTTTCTTTCAGAGACAACACGACTATTGTCTCCAGTTCAGGTGCAGTTTGCAATTAAGTTGGAGACAAGAGAGGGACTGTCTCTGGAAGAAAGTGGCCATGTTTTTGTAGCGCTGGATAACCCCTTTAACTATGTTAGTTGAGACTGGACGGCTGTCATTTAACAGCCATTGTTTTTATAACAGCTGTTATTATACAAACAATGTCCGTTGTAATACAATAACTGCTGTCATTTGAAGTTACATGATGCCGCCCAATTAAACTAAAACTTGGCACAGCTGAAATTTTTTCTTTAACAGATAAGCTTACAGTACAATAATTACACTGTTTATATTTATGATTCATAGAGTTTTTAACCATTTATCTAAAAATGCTAATTTGATTTACAGAACCACGTAGGAGAGCAGTGCCTATCTGCCTATCAATTATTTTGGTGGTCCTCTTTGGTTCTATTGCAATGTGCAAGTGTAAAAAGAAAAGCGATTCAAACGAGTAGCCAAATGAAGGATATTTGCACTTATCGGAGTAAAATGAAGACCATAAGTATCATTAGTATGTGTACTGCTTGTGGACAACACTGTTGCCAGCAGTGCACTTAAAAAAATGAAAATGAGAACACTATCTTCTTAAGAATGTCACATGGTATATTTGCTGTGGGAAATATCCATTGTATTTACAGCAGCATGGAAGTGGCTAAAATAAAAAAAAAAAAAAAAAAAAGTCATCCATATGCTGCATAAGAAAAAAATCACAGAAAATCTGTGTGGAAGATGAGAGGGAAGGAGGTATTACAGCCCCTCAGAAGAGCTGAAGCTTAGGAAAGCCTCTGACACTTCTCACTGGAGAACAAATATCCTTTTTCCCACATGCATGCAAACGCATGTGTCTGAAACTGATTACACCAGACTGAGTCAATTTCTTTTCTCGCCTGTTTTCTATATGAAATTTAGTTCTATAAAATCAGCCGTCTCACTTACTGGAAAATTGCAGCCAAGGCGCCATTACTAAGCGCATTTGGTCTTTATTAACAGCAAAAAAAAAAAAAAAAAAAATCAAATGCAGGAAAGGATGTCAGTTGTCCTCCTGCTCTGCACAGATTGGCCCTGTGGCCATGCACACCCCTGAACATTGCTGCAGCTAAGGGACCATTTACACAGAAAGATTATCTGCCAAAGATTTGAAGCCAAAGCCAGAAATGGATTTGAAAAGAGGAGAAATCTAAGGCTTTCCTTTATGACCTGATCTCTGTTTAGTCTGTTTCTGGCTTTGGCTTCAAATCTTTGGCAGATAATCTTTCTGTGTAAATGGACCCTTAGTAAACTAACCGATCTAAGGGCCTGCCTACCAGGAAATGTTGAAGCATAAGGCTAGGTTCACACTGCGTTTTCAGCATCTGTTTAACGGATCCGTTTTTTTTTAACATCCAGAAAAATAGGGTCAGCAACGTTTTTTGGTCCTTTTTGGTCCGCCCAAAAAAACGGATCCGTTTTTTTTTATAATGGAAGTCAATGGAAAAACGGATGCACACAAATGAATCTGTTTTTTGCAATCCGTTTTTCATGTGTTTTTTGCAAAAAAACGGATGCGTTAAGCGGATGCTGAAAATGCAGTGTGAACCTAGCCTAAGCAGAAAAATGGGGCTGTTGTAGATGTAATATCTCCGCCCAATGGGGCTGCTGTAGCAGAAATCTCCGCCCACTAGTTGCTGATTGGCAGTTATCTATCCATACTGTATATAGGCAGTCTACTGTCAATCAGCAGCTGGAAGCGAATGAAGAGGTGTGACAAGAATCCTATTCTCCTGCATTATACATTGTTCTGTTCAGTCTTTCTGTCACTAGTTTATGCTGCCCACATTTAAAGCGGTTTAACCCTAGTGACAGATTACTTTTAAGACAGGTTTTTGGTCTTGTGCTGGTTGAAAAAAGACTAAACGCAGGAAGTCCCGGCCAGTACAGAGAGTCACGGCTCAATGCGTTCATCTATCACATGACTGCCTTCTCTGTGAGTGCAAATAAACTGGACTTTCTGCGCTTGGTCTTTTTTTTCAACCAGCAAAAGACCAAAAAGCTGCCTTCCGGAAACTGAACCTGGATGTCAAGTAAGTATAGCTTTGTTTTAAAGCATGATAAGTAAAAATTAGATAACTTAAATTGCAAATGTGCTTTTATATCACATCCCCTTTTGATTTACATTTCAAATGTTATATTTGCTGTTTTTTTTTAAATACATATAATATTTAATGACCGGTATACTATAAGATTCTGCTTTTTGTCCATAGCAACAAATTAGAGTTCAGAGTAATATGAGAAATGAACTTGTTGCTATAAGACAACCTGATAAATCTCCCCCATAGTTCATATGGGCTAAACGTGTACATAAATTGCAAAAAAAAATCTTAAATTTATAACAAAACTATGATGCATAATGTTAATGGATGGCAATTAGAATAATGAAATATATAATGAGACAATGTTCGAGCAATCTCTTAGCATGTACAGCACTGTATAATGTATGACACTTATCACTCATAGGCTATGTTCCCACAACAATTTTTCAATTTGTCTGTTTTTGCAAAGAAAATATGATGTCTATCATTTTGCTGTTTGGCTGCCCATCAGTGCAATGTACATCAGTACATTATTCTGCTTTAGGCGGACTGATTGGCCTTTGGGTGTGTCTTGAATTGAAAAGTCCAGTAAAGACTGTAAAAGGATGGTGAAAAAATGTGTGAACAACTAATAAAAAATAACGTCCGTTGTTTACAAAAGAGGTCCCAAAAGAATTGTCATGATCATTGTTTTAACTAGAGATGAGCGAACCTGCTAAGGTTTGGGTTCGTATGAACCTAAACTCTTGGCTTCTGATTCCCGCTGTCTGCCCGCTCCGTGGAGAGCGTGGATACAACCTTGAGGACCGCCTGGAAAAATGGGATACAGCCATAGCTATAGGCTGTATCCCAGTTTTCTAGGCGGTTCTCAGGCTGTATCCACCCTCTCCACGGAGCGGGCAGACAGCGGGAATCAGAAGCCGAGGGTTCAGGTTCATATGAACCCGAACCTCGGCAGGTTCACTCTTCTCTAGTTTTGACGTCCTCACAGACAATGTCAGTTATTTAACCCCTTAAAGGTATCCAGCGCTACAAAGACATGGCCACTTTCCCCCTACTGTTGTCTCCAGTTTGGGTGGGGTTTTAAAACTCAGTTCTAATGAAGTAAACCGCACCTGAACTGGAGACAACAGTAGGGGGAAAAGTGGTCATGTTTTTGTAGCGCTGGAAGGATACATGCCATACCCATACGGCATGTGTCTGCTCCTAGGATTCAGAGAGGGGTCATGCTTTCTAATTAAAGCGAATGTACCCTCAGTAGCTACATCATTAGTCATTGTACAGCTACATTTCTGAAATGATGAAAATTAAGTTTGAGTATTGGAATGCTGCAACACTAAATGTAAAAAAACAACAACAAAAAAGCGTATTTTCCGGCGTATAAGACGACCCTGCGGTTAGGCAGAAGTTAACTGCAGCTAAACTAAAATAACAAACAAACGGTTAACTCACCTGGGGCAGGCAGTGGGACATACACTGCCTGCGCCAGGGATCCTGAAGCTCTCCCAAGCAGCCGAGCGTCTCATGAGAGAAGCTTGGCTGGCAGGAGAGTTTTAGGAAAATGACCGGGGTCTCGGGTACTTCCGGAGCCTTTATCATTCTCCCGAAGCTCACCCAGGAATCTCAGAGTGCAGAGGTAATCTCTAATGGTGTGTTTACACAGAGGTTTATCTGACAAATTTTTGAAGCCAAAGCCAAGAATGGCTTTGAGAAGAGGATTTGTTCTCAGTCTTTCCTTTATGACCTGTTGCTTGTTTACAGTCTGTTCCTGGCTTTGGCTTCAGTAATCTCTCAGATAAATCTCTCTGTCTAAACACACCATAAGTTGTAATGTCTGCTGTTCAACCCTTTGTGTGCTGCAGCATGTAAGTGAAGCAGAGCTGCACCAAAGAAAGGGTAAAAGAAGAGTCTCCTCGTCCTCCGCACAGGGTCCTGGGCAGTTGTTGATCTAAAAAAAAAAAAAAAATCAAATAGTCAGCTCTCCTAACGGCAAATTAATCAAATTGATTAAGCTGACCAACCGGAGGGAAAAAAAAAATAAATTATATTAGGGAAAATCTCATAATTAGCAATATGCATTATGATTAGCTTGCCTAGAGTACAGATATTTTAAGAGTTTACTGTATCTGAAAACAAAAAAGTATTCCTATTTTTTCAATATAGTTGCTTAAAAAATAAAATGTTTTTACAACACAAAATCATATGTAAATAAAAATTATTTTAATTGAGAATATATTTAAAAATACACAAAAGTATAAAACGAGATAATATTTACCAATTATACATATTTTCTTGGTGCAGGATTGTTTACAGCTCAGTTGTTTAAACAGGGCTTAAAGTCAAACAAAAAAAAATTGCAGCATTGTTTTAGGGTGGAATATCCTTATACAGTGCTGAAACAAAAGTCTACAAGAGCATGACAAAGTAAAACAGTAAATGGCTGCGTGCAATGATCCAAGAGACTTAAAGGGGTTATCCTGTGCTACAAAAACATGGCCACTTTTCCCCCTACTGTTGTCTCCAGTTCAGGTGTGGTTTGCAGTTAAGCTTAATTTACTTCAAACCCCACCCAATCTGGAGACAAGAGAGGGAAAAAAGTGGCCATGTTTTTGTAGAGCTGGATAACCCCTTTAATGCCCAATATAGATGAAAAGCAACACTCCAATCCTTAAGAGAAAAAAAAAATTAACAGTGGAGGGCAATGTTTTGGTTTATCTACAGATTAGATTGGCTATTAGTTCTATAAATGAACCAAAATGTTGCCTTTTAATGAATAAAATAAAATGGGTGTTTTTCTGCATGCAGGTTAGAGTGCTGTTTCTCATCTATGTGTTCAATACAGTGTCTGATGGAGCCTCACAGAATAAAAAGTACTGTTAGACCTGGCTGCCACAATGAACAAGATTTTTTATATATCCATAAATATTTATAGACTATGTGTAAAAACAAGATTTTTATTTTTCTTTAAAGTAGGATCCTTTTGATAATTAATAGTCTCCAATGGAAGGTTCTGGAATAACTGTAGCGTGCATGTCTCTTGTCATGTTAGATTTTTCTTTCAGCTTAGACTGAAGCAATGTATGTTCTACAACCCCGATCCTAATGTCCATTTGTACGTTCTCCTGCTTCAGCTTTGTTAAGGCTTGCTTCATCTTCACAAGAGGGGCTGCAAACATACGGGTAATATATTAACAGGGAAAATACTAATTCTTAAAGCATACAGAACAACCACAGCAAATTCTTACGCTCCCACTAACTAACTCACGGCCCTCCAGCTGTTTCAAAAGTTTCCAACATGCCCAGGCATGATGGTATCTGTAGTTTTGCAACAGCAGGTGGGACACAGTTTAACACCTGTATGATAGATGAATAAGGAGCAGAATATATTTGGTGGAGGAACCAGATCAGATCAGACCATACTGTGTGTAATTGGCAGGGATGAGCGAATTTACAGTACTAGCCAGGCAAAGCACTTTGCTTTGCCAGTGGCCGACTTGTCAACCTACTGCCTTTGAACACCGTGCCGCTCCGGGTGTCTAGAATAGCTGGATCCAGTCCTGGGAAATTTCTTTCACCTTAATCAAATATCATATATCTTTGTGATCACTAAAGCTGATAGAGATCTTGTACACTTTATTAGATACCATTCTGAGGTAGAAAAAAAAGTTAGCATAATAGTTTTATTAGTTAATTTAAAGGGGTATTCCGTAAAAGAAAAATATTTTTAATCCCTTTTGGAATCGGGTTGATTTTTTTCTCCCTTGACTTTTAAAAGCCATAACTCTTATTTTTCTATATAGTCATATAAGGGCTTATTTTTTGTGGGACCAAATGTGCTTTTTTAAACTTTTATTTTACCATAAAATGTATGCCAAAGCTGAAAAAAAAATTGTGGGGTGAAGTTGAAAAAATAAAAAACAGCACATTTTGAGGTTTTTAAACCATGCAAATGACAGTTTATCTGTATTTTGTGTCAGTGCGATTAGAGCAATATACAATCTATAAAGCTTTTGTTTCATTTTAGCACTTTAAAAATTTTAACTTAAAATGAAAATAAAAAATGAACATGTATAAAATACCTCTGATCTGACCACTATACTTTTTTTTTTTTTTTTATTCTATGTGACTATAATTAGGGTTTATTTTTTGTGTCATGAGCCATACTTTTAATTAGTACCATTTTTGTTTCATTTTTTAAATCAGTTTTTTATAAATTTTTCTGATGTCTGATTTGATAAAAAAAATCTGCACTTCTGATGTTTATTAATTTGTTGACGCCATTTGGGATTATTAAAATTATTGAGAGGGTTAAAATGGCTGGCATTGAGAGGGCTAAAGACTGACAGTGTTATCGCAAGTGTCTACTGCATATAGCAGCAGGCGCCTGTTGTGTTTGGAGTGGGCTTAGGATCACTTCATGCCAGCTGATGTATATAGCTGTATAGCTGATGGGAAGGGGTTAAATAAAACTCAACCAGGAAGAAGCGAGAGTCTACAGATACACAACATAAATGGCTTTCCAGAGTTTCTGCAGCATTTTGCTTTTTTTTTTTTACCTGATGTTGGGATACTCCTTATATTAGATAGAAGATTTAAAAAATTATGTCCGCTGCCTCTGCCCCAGTCTACACAAGAAAACAGACAATTGAGCTTTGAAAAAATGTGTCAGCCTTTTGTGACTAAGAACTGCAATGTTGTTTTTATATTATTAATCACAAACACTAAAAGCAGTAAAATATGTTTAAGATAAAAACACTTATAAAACTGTATAATATTTTGATGATTAATTCTGATAAAATAATATCTTTGTTATTTTGAAGATTGTTTAATTTATTGGGATACTTATGTCATTATGTATGTTATGTAATTTAATGTTTTATTATTTATTCAATACATTTTATTTTTACATTTTGGCCATTCTATTTATTTATTTTTAACAGATCCCAGCATTCAAGCATCTGTCATAGCTGTACCGTGGGTGATCATGTGGGCACTGTTACTGTGTCCATCTTATCACAGGAGATACATACGCATCTCTTAAAGTGATTACACAATCAAATTTAGGATCTTCTTGTATTACCAATTAAATAATTTTGGAATGGATTTCATTTTAGCTCTGTGTCTGCTATTATTGCTTTGTACAATAAATGGGGGAAAAAAATGACATGGGTCTTTGTCAGTAAGGTGTATTCATACATTGTCTGATACTACTAGTACTGACTACATCATTTAAAAGTGTATGGATACAGAGTTGACAGTTTATTCATAAATTTCAAGGGGAAATAACATAGAAATTAGAAAATGCTGCACTGAAAGGCCTATTCTTATTTTGTTTATGGATTCACGTGATGATCATGTGGAAACTGCATGTATTCGGTTTTGAAAAATGTAAAAAGTATTTTTTATTTTTTTTTAAAGTGACATACTGCTTCTTTTATGTGGAATCCATGCAGATTCAACAGCCTGTTCAAGACCCTGGACTAACCTCCAATCAAAACTGTGACCTAAGAAAAAGTGCTTCAGTACTCTTATTGCAATGGTGACGGACAGGAGAGCTGACTGGTCCCCTTTAATTAACAATGCATTTAGAAAGTCTGCAGAACTTTTTTTAAAGTCTTCAAATTCTGTTAAGTACTGGCCTTATGCTAAAATAATAAAAAAAAAGAAATACAGCCCCCCCCATCATTCTGCACTGAGTACCTCATAATACCAAACACAAAAAATGAGGGACACATTTATCAATGTGTGTGTTTTTTTTTTTGTTCTAAAACTATTTAAAATTCCCCGGTTTTACGCTGCTATATTTATCAAGAGGTGCATGCCTCGTGATAAATCCCGCGTAGCAGAGGTTGCTAGTGTAGATTTTTAGCCTGTTCTTTGGCTAACCTGGGCACAAATATTGACAAATATAGACATTCACAGTGCTGTCCCTAACTCTTGTGTTATCTTGGCTATGTGCTTAAGGTCATAGTCTCATCATGTGAATCCTAAGCCTAGTCTGAGATCCAAAGCACTCTGGATAGGGTTTTCATTAAGATTATCTCTGTACTTTGCTCCACTCAGCTTTCCCTCAACCTTGAGTCTCCCCGTCGCAGCTGCTGAAAAACACCCCCACAGCATGATGCTGCCACCATGCAGCATGGTATTGGGCAGGTGAAGAGCAGTGCCTTGTCTCCCCCACATATGATCCTTAGAATTGACGCCAGAAAGTTAACTCCTAATTTCCTGGCCTCTTTTTAGGCCCTATTACACAGGCCAATCTGGAGGAGCAAGAGAGCGAGGATCTGTCAGATCAGCACTCGCCTGTTCCTCGTTCCCGATAAACACTATTACACTTGCTGACAGCGAGTGGGAAGAGGGGGGTGCGCTCAACCACTTAACCTACTGGTGCTTAGCATATTATGACAACTTGCAAAAACACCTTTACACCTCTCAATCCTATGCCAGTCTGGCTGCTGCTCTTGCTGAAAATATTTGCATCAAAAAACTGACATTGCGTAGAGTCTCTCATACACTCAAGTACATTAGCTGCAAGTCAGACTAACCTGTGTATGCAGCATTATGTCCTCCCCCCCCCAGAAGCGATTTGGATTCAGGGAACACTTTAGGTCCATTACTACATGGGTATCTCAAATGATCTAGCATGTAGGAGGGCACATCAAAATCAGAAGTGGATGCAATTCGGTCACTTTCTTCTATACTTACCACCATCTGTAATGCTACTTCCTTTTTCTTCAATCTCCTGTTTTATTTTCTCTAACTCTTCATTTAGCTTAAAAAAACAGAAAACTACATTTAATACATATTTCTTAGTCTAGTAAAATAAATATTCATAGATACAGGCTGTGTTATTTATCACAATACTAAGTGAAATACAATGCTCTCAAGAGGTTATATAGGAGTTAGAAGTTGCATACTATTCTCTAAAACCGTGCTTCTCAAAACGTTTTCTACTGGAGCCTCACCCAACAGACCAAGGCAATGCCTGGGCCTCACCAGACTGACCAAGAGGATGCCTGAGCCTCACCAGACTGACCAAGAGGATGCCTGAGCCTCACTATCTGTGGTGAAAGTCCATTTAAAAGCTGAAAATAATACTAGGGCTACCTTTCATGTGACTCCCAAGCTCTAGATACTAATAACACAAGTACAAAATAAGTTAATGTTGCTAAAATGGATATTTCTGCAAACAGCAAAAGGACTGTACAGATCATAGTCACTTTTGTGAAAACTGGCTCCCCAGCTGGGCCTCACCAACAACCAAGGGGTGCCTCACTGGTGAAGCCCACCTCACAGTTTGAGAAGCCCTGCTCTAAAAGGCTTTCCCTTTATGTGATGTGTTTGATATCCATGACTAAGAACATTTGTAAGGGACCTATGAGAATATAGTGTAAACTACACTTTTTAGTTTACAGGATAAAAAGCAAAATAACTACTACTATCATCCTTTTACAGAGCTCTATTTGCATTATAAAAAGCTCTATCAAAAGCCATACTGTTAGATAGCAGTTAGGTCAAGGAGACACATGGTACCTTTTAGAGATGAGCAAATCGATCATCTAAATGAAGCAAAGAGCTTTGTTAGATCAGCGCTCCGCTCATCAAGCCCACCAGCTTTCAGCACTTCTCCACTCCCTGCTTCTCCATCCCAGGTGCTGGGGAAAAGTTGAATCCAATCCTTGGAAACTAGGAAATGTTTCCCAAGATTGGATTCAGCTTTTCCCCAGTTACAAAATAGGAAGGGGCGATTTTTTATTTTTAACCCCCCCCCCCCTAATTTGTAGTCCCTCTAGGGACTACACCAATTGCTCACCGGTATCAATGCAGTACATATGTACTGCATTGATCTGTGTAATCTGCTCTCAATACAGGTCTTATTTAAAACCATAAAATACAAAGTGCTTACCTCAGACAAGATTCGTGTCTTTTCTGTTACCTTTTCGGCTACTTGCTGATGCTGCTCTTTCAACTATGAGAAATATAAGGTGGGACAGTTCATATAACATACATACCTACTAATGTAACACTTCTACATGATAACATGGTAACAGTCTAACCTACAGCGGACACAGTATGCTGCACAGATTCTACAGGCTATATAGTATAATGTGACTGTATGCGACTGGCGTCTGTAGAGGTGCTGCCTTGCATTAGAGGTAGTGAACAGAACCTCTCAGAATTGTGAATTTTTGATAATTTGTTTTAGGGCAGCTTCACACACAACGGATTGCAGTGGAAATCTTGCAGCGAGTTTTGCAGCAAGATCCCTTACAATCCAAAGTCCTGTCAAGTCCTTTGTAAATACATACAATACATACAGATCTTTCAGACCACTGCGAGTATGTAAATCACCCGCTGCCGGCACATACATTACCCATCCATGGTCCCGGATTCCTGCTCTCCCTCTCAGCCAATCAGTGGCTGCTGCTGAGCAACGCACTGAATAGCACAGCGGGAGAGCAGGAAACCGGGAGCCCGTGCAGCAAGTAAGAGCAAGGACAGTTTATGTATGTGCCGGCAGTGTGTGGGTTAAGGGGGCGGGTGATTTACATACTTGTAGTGGTCTGAAAGATCCGCTGCAAGTATGTGTTCACATACGTATGTGTTCATATAGCAACCTATAAGCTCAACTTTCATTTCTCAAAATGTAACTTGTTACTATTGGTCTGAGTTTAATTGTATATATAAATAATGTTGACATTAGAAATGTATTGAAATTTACCAAATCTACGTGCCAGGGGTTTTAAAGTTTACAAGTATTACCTCACTCATTTGGGCTTGTGCAGCCCGATACTCTTGGATCAAGGGATCCAATTGGCTGTTAATATACTTCTCACGACTTCCCACCTTCTCCAAAGTCTTGCTGACTTCACTGTGGAGCTTGTCCAGATATCCCTGGAAATACAATGTACACAGTTTAACAAATACACAGTTTATTTTTTAACTATTTTAAACTAGCATTTTGTACAATCCACTGTCACGTGAGACATGAGGAAAAACTCTATAGGAGTTAATGTACAAAGCAATAGTAATAGAAACCTATCCATAGAGAGGCACATAATTATAGTATAATAACCTGAATCTCAATGTTACATGTAAAACCCACTAATATAAAGTGCCCCAGAAAAAAAATAGGACACCGATTTTCCAGTATCAAAAGATGATGTATTTACAACTTACAATGAATATAAAGCTAGCTAGTCTACTTGAAAATAAAGTATTAAAATCCCTCTAATAAAACACCCAGGAACGTAAAAATAGTTTCTTGTAATAAAAAAAGCAACGTCTAATCTATTTATCTATCATACAAATTGAAGAAAACCTGGATTTATCCTTAAATTTTCTTCTTAGCAAAACAGACTGGCAGGCTGACCACAGGATAGGTCATTATTCACTGATCATCTTTCCATCCCCCACGCTGGCTCTGTTTACTGTGTAATGCGATTCTAAAAAGCTGATGCACCAGCCGGACTGTCACTTCATAAGACACCTCCCACCCTGATGAGGAAAATGGGTTTGGGGGGACCTACGCTCTAGGGGGCCCCCACTTATTTACTATATCAAGCTCTTCATACACCAAGGTTAATGTTTAATTTTATTTAAAAAGAGCAAAAAAACATTTTGCCAACAGTTTCCTTAAGGAGACTGTTCCCTTTCAGACAAATACTCTCTCAGGAACCCCTAAACCGGCTGATCACAACACCAAGCCATGCTCCTTTCTATCAGTTTCCCTAATGTTCCCAGCAGGAGAAGCACTCACCTTTGTTTCACTTAATGAGGTTTCCATGCCATCTTTGTGCTGATGCATTTGATCCACATGAGCTCTCCAATCCTAAAATGAAAACAATGGAAATTTATCAGCACTTCACAGGTCACACATATATACTCAACAAGGAAGTAACTACTGATACCAGCTTACCTTATTGTCAGTTCTGACTGTGACCTTTAACTGAGGAAGAACTCGCTCTACTTCCAAGTACCACTCTGCTGCATCTGTATTGGATTCCAGAATCTCTCCTGGCTTAGTAGAATCAGCAGAGTTCTAAAGAAAGGAACAAAATCTTAATATATTCTCTTATTAATTCTAAAATACAATTCTTAAAAAAGTCCATGTTATCCCTATCCTGGGGTGATCAGCACTGATACAGGAACAGAAGGAGTACTGCAGATATATACTGTATATCACACTCCTCCTCTTGTCTCTGCAGACTGTCTGCCTCCCCAATGGTCTTCTCCCCTTTCTTCTGCTCTGCACTCGAGCTACAGAGAAAATAGAATATACTTTTACATTATTTCTTGATATCTTTGGTTAGGTTGCAGCTACAGCTTTAAAACATTTAAGGTTCTTAGCTTTATAGCAAGTCTAAGATCAGAGAACTAGCTTTAGAGTAGCTTCACACATACCGCATCGCATTTTCTTGACTAAATGACTGAACACAGCATCAAATCTGCACCATCAAATCTGCTGCGGATCCACGGATTTGATGCTGTGTTCATTCCCGAAGCCCGTCCCCCAATAAAGATTCAAAATCACCCCTCTTTCCCATTATATAAATAAAACATATAAGAATAAACAAATAAATAAACATATTATATAACGTAACATGCGTAATTGTCCGATCTATTAAAATATAACAATTGACACTATGGCGAACGGCGTAAACGAAAAGAGGGAAAAAAGTGCCAGGATTACCGATTTTTTGTTACACTATATATATTTTAAAAAAAAATTATAAAAAGTGATCAAAACATCCGATCTACACGAATATGGTATTAATAAAAAGTAGAGATCATGGCGCAAGAAATTGCCACCCCATACAGCCCCGTAGGTGAAAAACTAAAACTGTTATAAGAGTCACAATAGGCCCATTTTATTAATAACTAATTGCAAAAAAAAAAAAAAAAAGAATTTCATTTAAAAAAAACAAAACAGAAAATATCAGACAGTGGAGCAGGACTACCAGATTTCTCCCTATACTTTAAAGCCTCAGTTCTACTGAGGGTGGTTGACTGGCTCCATAACGCCACAGACAAACAGTGGGTACTCCTGGAAGGCGCTCAGTCTCCTATTGCCCTACAGTCCCTCCCATGGGTGTTCCCGATCCACCGCCCACCACTAGACACTTTCCCGCACCTGACTGGAAGTTTCCTGAAGCTTTCGGATAGAATACTCATTTCCCATCAACAGATCAACAGATCCTGGGGTCTTACAGGACTCTGGGACCACTTCTGTCGCTGCAAGAGGCCTGCCCGGAGGGGAACCAGTCATGGCTAGAATATGAACAGCTAAAAGCATATCTACGCATCTCCTTTCCGCAAGGAAACCCTATGACCTCCCCTACCGATCTAGAGGCGCTCCTCTTGGAGTCCTCCCCACCGCGGAAGGTGCTCTCCCGATTGTACCGCATCCTACTGGTGACGGACGCTGATTCTGAACCCTCTTCCATGCATACCTGGGAAACTGAGTTAGGCGTTTCTCAGCCCCTTATGAGCAGAAAATGTTCACTCTCAGGCACAAAATGCCCATGGCCTGTCTTGCACAGGAGAAAAACTTTACGATTTTGTCCCGTTGGTACAGATACCCACAGCTCCTGCACCAGTGTTACCCTGAGGTGTCAGACCTGTGCTGGCGATGCGAAACGGAGGTTGGCACGATGGTACATGTCTGGTGGAGCTGCCCTGTCCTGACTTCATTCTGGGATGCAGTCTTTGCAATATACAAGCAAATCACAGGCAGGGCAGTCACACCCTCTCCTAGTCTAGCCCTTCTCTCACTGATCCCGGGGCCTCCCTACGGTGTCAAGAAGGGCCTCCTGCGCCACTTCCTCATCGCGGCCAGAACCGTGATCCCCAGACACTGGAAATCCATGGCTCCTCCATCCATCTCGGAATGGGTGATGAAGATGGATCTTCTTTACCGTATGGAGTCCTTGACCGCAGAGGAACACTCGAGAGGCACCAAGGTGGACCGTTTGTGACTGGCCTGGACGACCTATAAAGAGGGCCCATTACTTGCTCCATGGCTAACCCACTAGGCGACTGCCTCTGACATGCCCCCCCTGGCTCCCCTACCCTACCTGCCTTCCTCTTCCTTTCCCTCCCCGTCCGTCAGTGTCTGGTCAGGCTTTGTCCCCCCCTGGGACCTGCCATCTCCCTCCTTCTCTCCCTTCTCTCTCTCCCTTCCTTTATTATGTCCAATTCCATGTTCTGTGTTTCTTCCGGTCATCCGAGGGAATTCTGATACCTAGGATACTGGACTACATGTTTTGTGTATTAGCTGACCGAACCTTGATTATTAAGCACATCCCTGCGTCCCACCACTTGGCACCCACCTTTTCATGTTAGGTGCAGGTATGGTCAATCCGATGCTGGTTTACAAGGGCTTAACTAATTATCTGTTATCTTTAGTTACCGTCAGACATCCCTTTTGGATGTCTGGAATTTTCTAATTTGTACATGTACTCTCTTTCTGTACACATCTTATTTATACTGTACTTTATTTCTATGCAAAATCAATAAAATCAGATTTACCAAAACAAAAAAAAACAAAAACATATATCTGAAAATATCTGTAAATCTGTTTGTGGTTGTGTTCGGACTGACCTACAGAATAATGGTATCATGTCGCTTTTACCATATAGTACATTATGTAAACACAGCAACCCCCGCATTCTTTTTTCCAATTTCACCAATTTATATTTTCATAAATGATATTTTGGGGTTCCATCATACATGTTATGGTAGAATGGGAGAAGGAAAAAAACAAAAACCCTCAGCCAATCGCGGCTGAGCAGCTGATGACACGTTGGAGGGGGGCCTCCTGAAGATTTCGTAATTGTCCCAACATTGCTGCTGGGGTCGACAGTAATGTGGTGAGTATAATGCACCACACTTCTAGGGGTGGGGGGAACATGGGGCCATTCACCTAAATAACACACATTACAAAGTTGTATAACTTTGTAATGTGTGTTATTTAGTGAATAAATGTGTAGCACCGTACTACCCCTTTAAATTATATACATATGCATTATAAATACAGTATACCATCACTAAAGTACTTACCAATTTGCTTGTTTGCGCCTTAAGAACATTTAAATCTATGAACTGTTCCTCATCATTATCTGAATCTTCTTCCTTGTAAATAGTAATCAAAGTATTAGTTATTGCTACTAACATCCATCCCAAGCAAATGTGCTTACTATGGTTAAAGGGGTAGTCCACCCAAAAAAAAATTCTTTCAAATCAACTGGTGCCATGAAGTGCCAGAGATTTGTAATTTACTTCTATTAAAAAATCTTAAGTCTTCCAGTGCTTATCAGCTGCTGTATGTCCTGCAGGAAGTGGTGTTTTCTTTCCAGTCTGACACAATGCTCTCTGCTGCCACCTCTGTCCATGTCAGGAACTGTCCAAAGCAGGAGCAAATCCCCATAGAAAACCTCTCCTGCTCTCCAGACTGGAAATAATACAACTTCCTGTTGGGCATACAGCAGCTGATAAGTACTTGAAGGCTTGAGATTTTTTAATAGAAGTAAATTACAAATCTCTGGCACTTCATGGCAGTAGTTGATTTGAAAGAAAAAAATTTGGGGTGAACTACCCCTTTAAGGTCTCCACATATTTACAGTTGAATAGATTTAAAAGGCATACAGGTCAGTGGGGAAGATGTAAGAAAAACATTTAAAATAAAAACTGTAATAGTTTTCAAACGGTAGTGCAGACTTGATTTCTTAGGGGGCTCTTTAAGTTAGACATCCTGTAGTAAACGAGGAGGAAGGTATGTCTCTTACCTTCCTACTTAGCGCTGTTCCTGTGCTGTTAGCAGTGTAATCCTTGATCCAGAGCACAGGATTACACTGCTATCAGCACAGGAATGATGCAGAGGAAAGGTAAGACACATGCCCCAAGCGCAATTCATCTAACCTGCTTATAGTTTCTCTTTACAGTGAAACTGTCACCTCCTTTTTGCGAATGGGCGGGGCCTCGTGGCATTAGCGCCACTTAGCCCCGCCCACAGCACCACCATTGGCCCCGCCCCCTCATTGACCATTGGAACAGGCTGGCCTAAAGGTCTAGGTCCCACCCCCACCAATGGCCGTCAAGGGGGCGGGGCCAACGGTGGTGCGGTGGGTGGGGTTAAGTGGCGCTATTGGCCGGAGGCCCCGCCCACTTAACACAGTCTGCAGTTGATAAAAGATCACTTTTTACTTGAGCAAGCACCACGATGTATGATATAAAATAAGGTATGAAAAACGCTAAATTTACCCTTTACACCTGAGTAGAGATGTCAGAATGCACAAAGGGGGTGACAGTGTCACTTTAAAGACTCATGATGAAACTGTATGTCATGGCACTGTTAAGGAGGTAGGAAAAGGGCTCAGAAGCCAAGCTCTCTCAATACCAAGCAGCTAACAGTCCTTGTCAGTAGCCAGCATGGAGTGAGCTTTGATGCCAGTTATTTAACCCTCTACATGTTCACATCAGCATCTAGATGGTTAGAAGCTGCAACTGTGCAGAGTTCGTGGAGTCACAGAAGCCTGAAGCCAACAGAAGCAGCCTGCCACTAGAAACACTAAACATTTTTTTTAAATGATAAAAATGATGTTAAAATTAAATCAAAACACTAACAAAACAAAAAAAAATAAAAATAAAAAATGGTATTCCCAATTCAAAATTTCATCTCAAATTACAAGCATATGCTATTACTTTTTGATAGATTGGGGGGGGGGGGTTCTTATCTCCAAGATGCCACAGATAGTGGGAATAAAGGGAGGTAGTGCTGGTTGGAGTTTTTCCCTGCTTAGTGGAACATTTGAACACAACCAGCCCCATTCCCTAGAATTGGGTCACTTTGCAGATCTCTGCACAGCTGTGTGGCCTGGGGCCATTATGCTGAAGAAGAACCCTGAAGCGGAAGCAGTGTTAGGGCCCTATTACACCAACAGATTATCTGACAGATATTTTTTTTTAAGCCAAAGCCAGGAATGGACTATAAACAGAGATCAGGTCATAAAGGAAAGACTGAGATTTCACCTCTTTTCAAATCCATTCCTGGCTTTGGCTTAAAAAAATCTGTCAGATAAATTGTTGGTGTAATAGGGCCCTTAACACATGCTAGCTATGCGCCATCACTTTATAAGGGAAAACCCCTCTATTTTTATCTATTTAATGAAGGAGAGTAACATTACACTGGAACCCAAATCTCAAATATTCTGTGTACTACATGCATCTATATATAGAGAGAAATTCTATGTTATTATATAACAAGACTCACAACAATTTCATCTTCAATCTTATTTAATGTTAACTCTGCGTCATCTTCAGCGACAACCTCTTCTTCCAGTTCCTCTGATGGATACGTTGGTCTGAAATTACCGAAAAATAAAACATCTTTAACATTTTTAAAGTGATTGGTTTTGTGAGATTTTGACATGAGTAAAATACAGTATGTGCTGATCCTGACAAAGAATTCACATCAATTTCAGCATGGTTCTTCCATCTCCTACTCGTCTCAGCAGTGACAGCCAATCGCTAGCCACAGCGCTGTCCTGTCTCAGTCAGTGATGAGGTTAAGTTTGGCTAACTTTGTCTGCAAAAGTGGTGGCTGCAGTCAGCGGGACAACGGGCGAGCGTAGAAGAGTTAAGAATAAGATGTTTATTATGTTTTCTATTAAGGCAGCGCAGTATAAAAAGTGTGTAAGTGCTGGAGTATCCCTTTAAGTGTCCACAATGACATAGCAAATTCCCAAGTGCAAACAACCATGGGGAGGCGGCTGTTACTCACAGTCACTGTCCCTTGACAATGTCTGTGCTTAGAGAAAACTGCACGCCACCATGCAGACACCACTTACAATGTCAATGGCGCATTCTGCAAATAGCATCAGCTTCATCGTTCTGCTAAAGATGGCATACAGAGGGGCACCAAATGCCTAGTTCTTCTATCCTACATTCCAGCTTGTAAATGAAGAGGATCTCACATCATATGAAAGGCTCTCACTTTATACGAAAGAATTGCTAATAATGGAATGTCAATAAATAGTAAAGCGTACCTGTCATTAGGACAAACCTCTGACATGTTATAGCCACATGTAAGAAATTTGTATTTGTGGATACTGCAATTGCATCTACCAGACGTTCCATAGGGCTCCATAATAATTCCATCTTTTGCTATATTAGCAGTAATAGCTGAGAAGATGGGGAAGAGTGCGCACTACTAAGTGCTTCTGCCTCTTCGTTCTAGTGATCGGCGGGGGTCTTAGCACCTGGGCCCCACCGATACAAACTTCTGACATGTGGCTATAACATCTCAGAAGTTGGTTCTAATGACATACGTACCGTTATAAAGTGCATCTACTGACTACCATTTAAACAAACTTAGCAAATGCAAAAGAAAATAGGGGGCGCACTCACCCGATAAAATCTTCATCTTTATTACTTAAAAACCATCAGCACGGCTTGCGGATGGTGGGAATGCCAAACACCTAGGAATCACAACGTGACAGCTGCTTTGCGCCGATCAGGCGTCGCTGCCTCATCCTATATGTTTTTGAAGTAATAAAGAAGAAGATTTTATCGGGTGAGTGCGCCCCCTATTTTCTTTTGCATTTGCTATTATAACTTTATGGACTTGTTTAAAGGGAACCTGTTTTAAGGTCGCCCGACCCCCCCCCCCCCCCCCCACTACTTACCCCATCTTACCAAGTCCCGTTCCTGGAGCCGGTCCCAGGACAGAGATATACCCGGCTCCATTCATTCTCTATGGGCGTCGGACTCATCTCAGCAGCGCGCGCCGGGCTTCAGACGGGGGGGGGGGGGGGAGCTGACAGGTTCCCTTTAAGAGGGAGCAGCACCAAGATACCCATAGTTCATTACACCTAAAGTTCTCCATTATGTCACCTGAATGCATACACCAGTAGTGCCGGTACTGTGACTTTGAGAGACGATAAAAACAAACTTACCTTTTCCATGTAAAGCCCATCTGTTTCAAGGCTTCCTCTGCTAAGAAGTCAAGGACATAGCACACTTGTTCTCCATAGCCTGCCTTCAGTTTGGAGGGGGGGAAATCTGCCGCACCACCCTGAACAAACCAATATATATTGTCACAACTACAACATACAGATTTCCACACTATTTTATAGACTTATAACAAGATAAATTAACTTACGAATGAACGCAGATCTGTAAGAATTCTGGAAATGACTGCATTTGGATCATCATATTCTTGGGGTTGTTCAAAGTGGCGTCCAGCTTTGTTTATAAGCCACGCAGCAAGGGTGCTAAA
Source organism: Dendropsophus ebraccatus (assembly GCF_027789765.1). Taxonomy (NCBI): domain Eukaryota; kingdom Metazoa; phylum Chordata; class Amphibia; order Anura; family Hylidae; genus Dendropsophus; species Dendropsophus ebraccatus. The sequence continues at coordinate 118,379,344 of NC_091458.1, read as the reverse complement.
CATATAGAACTGCTCCCCGGGGTTGGTTGGCACTGCAAAATATAGCCTATCGAGAGGAAAAGCACCTTATATAGATGATAACTCTGTAAATCTGACATCAGCATAGAGGTCTGTTTTTGGAAACTGTGGCATGGAAGGAACACTGGGGAATAAGCCCCAGTTTGTCTGTTCAGTTTTTTCATGCATCACATTTCCAATTATTGAAAATGTGGTGTATCACTGAAAAACGGGTGACTGTTTCTACTTCTATAGAGGTATAATTCAAACCATCTTTATATGCCACATTTTCCAAAAAAGTGCTGCAAGTTACACCAAATCATAAGCCATGGCCACTTTTATGATCATAGCTTTGATAGCTGTAAACAGTGCGATTGTCTTGTTTGCCATTACCCATGACCCCCAGCACAATGAGGGATACAGGTCTGAACTCTTATATAGGCTGTTCGTAGTAATCAGTGACAGGTAAGTAATGCATTGCAGTGTATTCTATTTATTTAACTGTTAGGGTATATTTACATGCGGCTGATTTTTTTGCAGAATGTTTTCTGACTGTCCCATTTATCTGAAAGGAGCTTGCACACTTCCATGTGTTTGCTGCCAGAAGAGGCCCAATTCTGTATCAAAATAGATCAATTCACCCTTAAAGGGAACCCTTCAGCACTATTGTGCCGATATGGTTCCCAGTTGCACCCTATAGATCTTTATTGTGTCTTCCCTACCATACGAGCAGCGTCTGCCAGGTTATCTGGCCACTAACGGGTCTCTCTGCTTGTCAGTCATCTCTGCAGAGTGTGCTGACAGGCAGAGAGCCATGGGTAGTCACGGGCGGCTAGTTGCTGCCTCTCTCCTGGTCTTGCGCACCACAATACCAGATACCAGGTTTTTACCAGAAGATACCCCCAGCAGACGTGGCTGGTATGGTAGGAGAGCTGCAATAAAGATCTATAATGTGCAGCTGGGAACCATATCTGCACAATCATGATGATTGGTTCCCTTTAAAGAGTATAAATATGAAATAACATTTGTGAAAGAGTCGCTATGACAAAAACTTGTGGATCTCAGCAGATCAGAAGATATAGCCAGGGAGAGAGTGCAGCAGCAGTGTGATCCACTCCCTGTCCGGCTGCTAAATCCGATAGCATAGCCTCAAAGACTTTCATTGTCGGAATTAGCCAATCAAGAGATAAAGCCAGGGAGCATGGCCGCCGCTCTCTCTACCTGGCTATATCTCCTGATCAGCACTAACAACCGCTGCGATCAATAACTTTTGACAATAACTTTTAACTTAAAAGTTATTTTTATAACTTTTTTTTTAATAACAGAGAATCTATAAAAGCAACCTGAATGAAAGAAGATTGCTGAATATTTCTACTGTCCCCTTACCGTGATATCGGCCTCATATTGTGTTTCCTTAGCAAATCTTCCTCATAATCAAGTAGTTTCAATTTCTCCAGCAAATCCTCCATGAGGACGAACACCTGGTAGACAGCTCCGGGGCCGCGCTCCTCCTCTTCCATTCTTCTACCATCTTCAGTCATTTCCGTCACTACTCCACAGACCTTTTACTTGAAACAACTGAAGAAAACTCTATACAGCTTGTATTAGTCTAGAAGACAGGAAAACATTACAGTGATTCTTTCAGTTTCTTACAAACACTGTGGCTACAAGCAATCTTTTGTTTCTATCAGCCATGTCTACAGTGAGTGATATGTAGGAAATGAGTGGCTGATAATGCTGTACAATAGGAGAGTCCCATACACCTAAGGGCCCTATTACACAAAGCGATAATCTGCCAAATCAGGCCTTTTTGGCAGATCATCGCTTCATGTAATAAAGACAATAATCAGCCAAAGACAGCAACCCACTGATCGTGTCTTTTGGTCCTGACCTATAATCATCAGCCGCTGACTGCGCATTGCTACGTGTAAAAGCGATGCGTGGCTTGCGGCTTATAACTGTGCCCTGCTAGCTTCGGCCCGCTCCCCGCAGTGTCTGATGTCACCGGCTGCTCAGCCAATCACTGGCCGCGGCACTATCCTGGTGATTGGCTGAGTGGCCTATGACTTTAGACACTGTGGGGAGTGGGCTGAAGCTAACAGGACATCAGAGAGTGTGGAAAGGTATATATAACTGTGCTTACATACAGTCATTGAGCCATGTAATACAGCCCTTAGATTGATGGCAGAATCTGCCATGAGCTAAAATCTAAGGTGTAAGGTGGGGAATTTAAATTGGCAATGTCGTTATAACTTTTAATTACTAAATCAATAGGGGATGTCATATAAAGCATGTTTACAACTTACATAAATTATTTTTAGTCATCATGCTTTAAAACAAAGCTATACTCATATGTATCCAGGTCCAGTCTCCTGTAGGCAGCTTTGTAGTCAGGAAAAAAAAAAAGAAACCAAACACAGGAAGTCCTGGCTCACAGAGCCAGTCTGAAAGCCGCCATAACCACAGTGACACTTTAACCCCTTAAGGACCGGGCCTGAAATGGCCTTAAGGACCGGATCAAATTTTATGAATTTGACCAGTGTCACTTTATTCATTAATAACTTCGGGATGCTTTTACCTATCCGTCTGATTTTGAGATTGTTTTCTTGTGACATATTGTACTTCACATTTCTTGTAAATTGGAGTCGATACTTATAACGAATCTTTATGAAAAAACCCAAAATAGCGTGAAAAATTGTGAAAAAAATGCATTTTTCCAACTTTAAAACTTTTCTGCTTATACAGAAAATGGTTATACCACATAAATTATATATTAAATAGCATTAGCAACATGTCTACTTTATGTTGGCGGCATTTATTAAACTGTATTTAATTTTTTTTAGACAATAGAAAGCTTAAAACATTAGCAGCAAATTTCCAAATTTTCAGTAAAATTTCAAAATCAGATATTTTTAGGGACCTGTTCAGGTTTAAAGTGTATTTGAGGGGACTGTATGTTAGAAAGCCGCACAAAGCACCCCATTTCAGAAACTGCACCCCCTAAACTCTGCAAAAGCACATCCAGAAAGTTTTTTTAACCCTTTAGGGGAGTCACAGAAATAAAAGCTAATTGTGTAAGAAATTAGAAAATTTTAATTTTCTGTGCAGAGATTTTATTGTAATCCAATATTTTTCATAATTATAAACTTATTACCAGAGAAATGCACCCCAATATTTATTGCCCCGTTTCTGCACTTTATAGAAATACCCCATATGTGGCCCTATTGCGCTATTTGACGCAACCACAAGCCTCAGATACAAAGGAGCGCCTAGTGAATTTCAATGGCTCCGTTATATTTGGTCATTTCTGACTGTACCACTTCAGGTTGGCAGAGGCTCTGGGGTGCCAAAACCTAAAAAACATCCCTAAAGGGACACCATTTAGAAAACTACACCCCTCAAGGAATGTAACAAGGGGTGCAGTGAGCATTTGGACCCCACAGGTGCTTCACAGATTTTCCGAACAATATGGCGTGAAAAAAGACTAAAGTATTTTTTACACTAAACCGTTGTTCTAGCCTTCAATTTTTCATTTTCACAAAGGGATAAAAGGAAAAAAAAAAAACACAAAACATGTAGCGCAGTTCCTCCCGAGTACAGAAATACCCCACATGTGGACATGAAGTGCCAAGCGGGCGCAGGACGAGCCTCCAAAGGGAAGGAGCGCCAATTGGCTTTTGGAAGCTGAATTTCACTGAAAAGGATTTCAAGAGCCATGTCGCATTTACAGAGCCCTCGTGCTGCCAAGACACTGGAAACCCCCCACAAGTGACCCCATTCTGGAAACTACACCCCTCAAGGAATCTAACAAGGGGTGCAGTGAGCATATGGACCCCACTGGTGACGGGCACAAATGTGGAAAAATGTGACGTGAAAGTGAAAATTTTCATTTTTTCATTTTCACAACACAAATGTGCCCGTCATCAAGGGGTCCATATCCTCACTGCACCCCTTGTTAGATTCCCTGAGAGGTGCAGTTTCCAGAATGGGGTCACTTGTGGGGGGTTTCCAGTGTTTTGGCAGCACGAGGGCTCTGTAAATGCAACATGGCGTTCATCATCCATTCTAGCCAAATCCAACCTCTAAAATCCAAATGGCGCTCCTTCCCTTCGGAGGCTTGCCCTGCACCCACATGGCGCTTTATGTCCACATGTGGGGTATTTATGGACTCGGGGCAAATTGCTCTACACATTTTATGTTTTTTTTTCTCTTTTAACCCCTTGTGAAAATGAAAAATTCAAGGCTAGACCAACATTATAGTGTAAAAAATGTAATATTTCATTTTCACGCCACATTGTTCCACATTTGTGCCCGTCACCAGTGGGGTCCATATGCTCACTACACCCCTTGTTACATTCCTTGAGGGGTGTAGTTTCCATAATGGGGTCACTTGTGGGGGGTCTTGGCAACACAGGGGCCTTTTAAATGCAACATGGCCCCTCGAAATCCATTCCAGCCAAATCCAGCCTCAAAAAACCAAATGGCGCACCTTCCCTTTGGAGGCTTACACTGCACCCGCATGGCGCTTTATGTCCACATGTGGGGTATTTCCGTACTCAAGGGAAATTGCTCTACACATTGTGTTTTTTTTTTATCTTTTAGCCCCTTGTGAAAATGAAAAAAATCAAGACAAGATCAATGATTTAGAGTAAAAATTAAAAAAAAATTACACTAAATGTTGGTCTAGCCTTGATTTTTTTCCATTTTCACAAGGGGTTAAAAAAGAAAATAAAAGCAAAACGTGTAGGGTAAATACCCCTACACGAAAATACCCCACATGTGGACATAATGTGCCATATGGGCACAGGGCAAGCCACCAAAGGGACAGAGCGCCATTTAGAGGCTGGAATGGAGGATGGAGGCCATGTCGCAATTACAAAGCTCCTGTGCTGCCAGGACAGTAGAAACCCCCGACAAGTGACCCCATTCTGGAAATTACACCCCATAAGGAATCTAACAAGGGGTGCAGTGAGGATATGGACCCCACTGGTGATGGGCACATGTGTAGAACATGTGCCGTGAAAATAAAAAATACCATTTTTTTCATTTTCACGTCCCAAATGTGGCCGTCACTAGGGGGCCATATACCCGCTGCCCCCCTTGTTAGAAACTTATGGGGTGTAGTTTCCAGAATGGGTCACTTGTGGGGGGTTTCTACTGTCCTGGCCGCACAGAGGCTTTGTCATTGCATCATGGCATCCTCTAATGGGAATGGCGACCATACCTACTTAGCTGGGGAAAAGGGACAATTCTAATTTATTTGGGGGTATTAGGCCAATTATTAGTTTATAAGGTTGGAAATGACAGGTGTCCATCAAATTCAACCTGTGTTGATCCAGAGAAAGGCAAAAAAAAACCCTTGTGAGGCAGACGACAGTAGCCTCATCGCAGGAAAAAAAAAATTCCTTCCCGACTTCATAATGGCGATCAGAATAATCCCCGGATCAACGTGACCCCTGAAATAGGAATAAGGGACAGAATTTAGATAATGTAGAACCCCAATGACGTGTGGTGCACCTTGAAGCGATCCAGTATGCAGAGGCCGGGGTGATCAGGACAGGTGGCACACTGGAAAATGGTGTCCTTCCTGATCCCCCTGTTACGCCACACTCTGCACTTCTTCTGGGGTCTCCTGTTTTCCAGTGTGGGGGACGTCACCTGGAAAATGTTGTCCTGGTGTGATACAGGGTCCTTCATATCCAGAAGCGCTGGGTCCGCTTTATGGCTGCTAAATATTAAGGCTCTATTACGGCTTCTGATATTTTCGGATCGTGCCGCAAGCTACAGTAGCTCGGGCAGCGAGGGACCGGAAGAGGGGGTGCTGGTATAAAGGTTATCCCCGTACTGGTGGTGGTGACCTTTATCCAGCAGTGGGAAGATCAGTTCCCAAACGATCTTCCCACTAACTCGGAGGATGGGGGGGGGGGGGGGGGGGGGGGGGGGAGGCATCTGGGGGCTGGATTTGGGTCTCCCTTCCTTCATACACTCTAACCCTTTGTGCATTCCGCAGCTGGCACCCACCGGCAGACTGATGTGGGCGCGCGTCTCCGTCCGTGTCATAGACTCCATTCTATGCACGGGCGGATTCCGCTCTCCGTCCAACGTATTCATTCTTTGGACGGACGATGGAATCTGCCCGTGCATAACATGGAGTCTATGACACGGGTGGAGACGCTCGCCTTCATCAGTCCGCCGGTGGGTGCCAACTGCGGAATGCACAAAGGGTTATCCTTCGCCATTCCGCAGTGTGCACGTACCCTAAATCTGTAAGTGTACCCTGAGGTACTCTCACAGAGTTTGTAGAATTTCACGCCATACCGTGATCTCTTATTGGGACGGTACTGGCGGAAAAGATGTGTCTGGGGGGCAGCGTACGCTACCCCCAGATACGTCATTGGATGATGAGGATGAATGGAGGAACGAAGGATCCCCCCATTCATCCTCACTGGCTGTGTCAGTGTCGGACGCAATAACAACGTATGCGTCCGATACCGAAAACACCCTGGGGGTCATCTTTATACGGGGATTGGTATATGGGTTATGTAGTGGTGTAGTGTAAAACTTTATTCAATGTAGTGTAGTGTAATGTAGTGTTTTTTTTACGTGTTTTTTTACAGTAAGTATAAAAAAAAAACCTACGCCAAAAATGGTGTTGCTGATGAATGCCGCACTTATGTTCGGCACTTATCAGCAGACCGTGGCAGTAGGATACAGAATAAAAACATCCTACGCCAAAAAGGAGGAGTTGCTGATGAGCAGCGCACTTTCGTGCGATGCTGTTCAACACTCAGCGGCGATAGGGAAATAGAAAAAAAAAATTGGAAAAAAAAAACTTTTACTACATTCTGAACATCCCTATAGTGGCTGATACGTGTATTACACTTATCAGCCGCTAGGGGGCAGCAGAGCGCAAGATCCGAAAAAAGCCGACGCTGGAGCCGGAAACATACGAAAAAAGACGACGCTGGAGCCGAAAAAAGCCGATCAGGACGTCACGGAAGAAGCCGAAGACCCGACAAGAAGAAGAGGACGCCAGGAACCTGGAAGACGCCAATCAGGACCCCGGGACAGGTGAGTAATGTACAAATACCTGCTCTGGACCCCTCAGCTACCTAGCTGAGGGGTCCAGAGCAGGTATATATTACTTGTGGGGACTGTGATCGCCGTTCACGGCGATCGGGACGGTGGTACCGTGACCACCATTACTTTTTACAGTAATGGCGGTCGGTGCCGTCCTCGGACAGCACCGACCGCCATTTTTTTTCCGGGTCATCGGGCCACTGATGGCCCGGAAAGGTTCCGATTGCCGCTATGGGCTGATCAGCCAATAGCGGCGATCGTCGGCATGGGGGGGGGGGTTACCAACCCTCCATGCCGACAGGGAGAGATGGCCTGCTATGTATTATAGCAGGCTATCTCCCCGGATCGGGACCCGGCCGGCCGCGGCGCCCTCTTAAAGGACCCGCGTACCGGTACGTCATGGGTCCTTAAGTGACAGTGATCCATGACGTACCGGTACGTCATGGGTCCTTAAGAGGTTAAAGTGTGACTGTTGTGTGTTTTGTTCTTTTTTTGTTGTTGCAGAAATCAATAGTACAGGCGATTTTAAGAAACTTTGTAATTGGGTTTATTAGGCAAATATGCCATTATCTGTATTCAAAAAGTCCCCAGGTCCCCCCCTCCCTCTCCTCTCTCTCATTAACTGCTCATTATCAGGAAATCTCGACTCTTTTACATCAGTTGAGCCCTGTGTAACCTATGGAGAGGGGAGGAGGGAGATAAGTTGCCAGCAGAGAACAAAGGATTACACAGTGGGAGCTGTGTGAAAGCCGGTATTCAGAGGTCAAAGAGCTTGTGGCCGGAGCCGCTCGCTCCATAGTGTGCACTGACAAGGTTTTCTGCGGCCGCTATTCACTGAATAGAGGCCACAGAAAACTGACATGTCAGTTGTCTGCGGCGTCGCTAAGGATCCCGTACGGAGTGTATACTATGTGTATACGCTTCGGCCGGGATCCCATAAACAGCAAGGTAACATATATTTTCGTAACAATCCCGCCTGTTGTACAACGGCCATGGTTTGCATACCAAAATATACGTTGTGTGAACATAGCCTAATGGTGCATGCCAGTTGGAACCTGCAGAATCTGTGACAGGATGTGAGTGGAGCTCTATCAGGTGTCTCAGTCACAGGACCCGTCTATAATACACACAGTAGCCCAGCATGCAGGCACATTTTTCCCAGTAAAATGCCAGGCACCTCCCTGATGGACTCCATTAAAGTCAATGGGCTCTGTCTGGTGCCATTCATATCTAGTGTGATCCCACAATGACTTTTTCCATTGGCTGATCACTGTGAGCCCAGCCTGACATGGGCAAATACAGTAAGACATGATATAACACTGATGATATAATGCTCAGCCATTAGCCATGGTGCCAGGGGCGTAGCTAGGAGTAATGGGGCCCCATGAAACCTTGAATGGGGTTGTGAGCAATTAGAACTGGGGGTGACTGGGACAGAGGGACAGTTGGGGGTGATTGGGGCAGGCTTGGGTTAGACTGGGGGGGGACTGGGGCAGGCTGGGGGGACTTGGACAGACTGGGGGCAGCTGGGGGAGACTAGGACAGACTGGGGGCAGCTGGGGGAGACTAGGACAGACTGGGGCAGCTAGAGTGACTGGGGCAGGCTGGGGGTGTCTGGGGCAGAGGGACAGCTGGGGGTGACTGGCAGACTAGGGTAGCTGGGGGTGACGGGAAGAGGGACAGCTGGGGGGCAGGCTTGGGTTAGACTGAGGGGAAATGGGGCAGGCTGGGGGGGGGGACTCGGAAAGACTGGGGGCAGCTGAGGCGGGCTAGGGGTGACTGGGACAGGCTGAAAGTGACTGGGGCAGGCTGGGGGGGACTAGGGCTGAGGGAGAGCTGGGGGGGGACTGGGGCTGAGGGAGAGCTGGGGGGGGAATGGGCTGAGGGAGAGCTGGGGGGGGGGGACTGGGGCTGAGGGAGAGCTGGGGGGGGGGACTGGGGCTGAGGGAGAGCTGGGGGGGGGGGACTGGGGCTGAGGGAGAGCTGGGGGGGGGACTGGGGCAGAGGGAGAGCTGGGGGGGGGGACTGGGGCTGAGGGAGAGCTGGGGGGGGGGACTGGGGCTGAGGGAGAGCTGGGGGGGGGGACTGGGGCTGAGGGAGAGCTGGGGGGGGGACTGGGGCTGAGGGAGAGCTGGGGGGGGGACTGGGGCTGAGGGAGAGCTGGGGGGGGGGGGACTTGGGCAGAGGGAGAGCTGGGGGGGGGGGACTTGGGCAGAGGGAGAGCTGGGGGGGGGGGACTTGGGCAGAGGGAGAGCTGGGGGGGGGGGACTTGGGCAGAGGGAGAGCTGGGGGGGGGGGGGACTTGGGCAGAGGGAGAGCTGGGAAGGAGACTGGAGCAAGCCGAGTGACCGGCCCGGGCACACACCTGCCATCCCCTCCTGGTCTCATGCACTTGCATCGGAGGTCCCCGGTGTCCGGAGGAGGAAGCAGCCGCCGCCGCAGTGACAGCTACGTTCGGAGTTGCAGTTGGTGGAGATTTTCAGCGGGATAGAGGGGCGCAGTGCAGACCCCCGATCCCGCTGAACATCTCCACCAACTGCAACGTAGCTGTCCCTGCGGCGGCGGCGGCTGCCTCCTCCGGACACCGGGGACCTCCGGTGCACGAGATCAGGAGGGGAGCCGTTGTACCGTCCTCAAGGACGGAGGTGGGGGAGGCTGCCGCGGGGGACGGGAGTACTGATGATGCCGCCCGGACCTGGGGGGGGGGGGGGTCCCGAACCACGCTGTCACAGGGGGCCTGGCAGATCGCACTGTATTCCCGGCACCCACCATGGAAGTTTTACCGCGGGGGCCCGGGCCCCCAGCCCCCATAGAGACAGCGTACCCTGCCCCCATGGTAGCTACGCCAGTGCATGGTGCTCTGTCACTGTGACAGCTGTGCAGATGAGGAGTCCCCCATACACAGCTGTGTGTACTGGGGCCTAATGTATAATACATGTCCTGGACTACAGCGGCTGTCACCCCCGATCACACAGGACAGGAAGGAGAACCCATCACCGCCCGCCTGCCTCAGCACCCACAGGTGAAGACTATAGGCTGCTTGGGTCATGTATGGTCGGGCTATAGATACAGACAACAGACGCAGAACGAGGTAAACGACACACCGTAACAAGGAACTTCAGCTCACACCCGCCATCAGCACGAACACCGACCTCACTGCACAACGTAGATAGCGCCTAACCCGGTGAGTACACGGGACTCCACGATCCTCAGCGCATCAGTAGGCGTTAAATGTTTTCTATGGTAACGGGCGCGATGACGTCACACGATGCGACGCTCTCTGTGTCAGGTGACTCAGGCTTAGTCGCCATGTTTAGTGTTGGCGCTGGAATACATGTGACGTATTACAGTGCGGGATGTAGGTCAAGAAGGTACAGCACGCGCAGCAATGATACGACGTTATGTCTAACATAGGAATGAAGAATTCACTGCACTTTTTAATATAGAGTACACCATTTCCCTTTTCTCACCATCCTCTGCACTTGCTTTATTTCAGCCTTATCATTCTTATAAACATGTATCCATAGCAACCAGTTAGAGCGCAGCTTTCAAATGTGAACGCGCCCTGGTAAAATGAAAGCCGAGTTTAGATTGGTTGCTACGGGCAACACCGAACATTCTTATTATAAGGCGGCTTGATAAATATTCCCCATTATTCCATGTTTAGTCTGACTGGTGATTTGTATAAAGGGAAATCATTTCCTTGTCAAGCAGTCTTACAGTACGAGTATTCTGTATTTCCCAGAACAACCAATCACAGCTCAGCTTTTAATTTACCAGGGCTCATGAATATTTGATAGCTGTGCTCTGATTGGCTGCTATAGGTAAACAAAGATTATTCCTGCTGTAAGACTGCAGAGTTTGCATAACCTCACATTTACCTATGTTAAAGGGGTATTCCCTTGTTATACCCTGTCATAGAAAACTGGCATGGGAATACCCCTTTGGGCCACATTTACACACTTATTTTAGCAATAAATAATGTCCGTTGTTGCAGGTTGCAACAATGGTCGTTTATTCACAGCTACTGATTACAGTAGTGTGGTACAACGGCCCTCGTGTATAGATTTGTTTCGTACATTTCTATTATAAAATAAATAAACGTTTACCATTTATAAATGATCTTCTTGTTGATTTAAAGGAGAAGTCCGACCAAAATGTATTTTTTAATATGTTATTACATAATCAAAGTTAGACAAATTCCTAATGTACACTAATGTTGGGAAATGCACAAATAGTGCTACTTCCCTCAATCTAGTAGATCATGGAGACTTCAATTTCTCTAAAAAAAAAGGTTGCGTCACAACTCGGGTGTATGGACCAGCAGGGGGCGCAGTATATGCAGACATTACATGGTAAAAATAACTGGGGCCTTTCCTGTGCTCTACTCACATAATTTAGCTACCAAGCCCTGTAATGCAAACATTTTCCCCAAACTCCACCCCCCCCCCAAATGCTTCCAGATCTTATCACAAATACTGGCAGTCCCATCCTATGTGCCGTGTACGCTACCCTACCAGTGTACGCTACCCCCCACCCCCACCCTGAAAGGAGCCCCCAGTGAAAACATCCCCCTCCCAAAGACCCCACAAACTCCCCCCTTGGCCTCCCTAATTGCATTACTACTAGTACTACAAGTAGTAGCACGTCCTGTGTGCCCCCGCTACCGCTCTTCTGCTGCAGTTCGGCAAGAGAGAGGCAGCACTGCTGCACACAGGACGTGTGCAGGACTGTACATGTGATGCGGTGAGGCGGCCTGAGGGGGAAATGTTTTTACTGGGGGCTTAGGGCGGGTTCACACTACGGAATTCTCGCAGACAATGTCCGCGGAATTCCGTCAGCTGTCCGCCCGCACGGGCACGCGCTTTTCTGTCGGCTCCATAGACACCATTCTATGGGCCGCGGGTATTCCGCGATCCGCTGAAAGAAGTGACATGACACTTCTTTCAGCGTATAGCGGAATACGCCGGCCCATAGAATGGTGTCTATGGGGCCGCGGAAAGGCGCCCAGATGTGCGGGAGGACAGCTGATGGAATTCCGCTGACATTTTCCGCGAGAATTCCTCAGTCTGAACCCGCCCTTACACGGCACATAGGAGGGGGCCGCTGATACTTGTGATGAAAGTGAGCGGCTGAAAGGCCCCAGTTATTTTTACCATGTAATGTCTACATATACTGCGCCCCCTGCTGGACACTTCAGGTAAAAAAAAATTAAGAGAAATTGAGGCCTGTCTGATCTACTAAATTGGGGGAAATATCACTATATGGGCATTTCCCATAATTAGTGTACATTAGGAATTTGTCTAACTTTGCTTATGTAATAACATATTAAAAAATAGATTTTGGCCGGACTTCTCCTTTAAAGAGACAAAAGCATTATAATTGCTCGGAAAGCAACCAATTGTAAGGATTGCTAGGTGTAAATAAGGAAGCAAAGAAGGATGACAAATAAAGAGCTACATCATTTAATATAGGATTTATTTCACTCATTTGCAGGCTGAGGTTGCTTCACAACTTTAGCATAAATCGCTTCAAAGTCTCAGAGAGTGCGATCTTCAGACTTCATGAATCTTCAGTTTATTCCTCTTCACGCACCTACAAGGGAAATACATGACATGAATATATAACTAGGATTTACCAGGATGTGAACATATGGTATATGCTGCCTTTATGTATGTAGACCAGACACAAACAGTGATACTGATTTACATTTAGGGTACTATTACACGGAACGATAATCGTCCGAATCGGCTGATCGTTGATATAGGTTAGACCCTATTTTTGTTGAGCGCCGGCCGCGCACCGCTACGTGTAATAGCGTGGCCGGCGACTAACGATATACATTACCCATCCACGTTCCAGGGCTGCTCCTACCGTCCGCTTCTCCCGGGGTCCCGTGCGCGCTCTAGCTTCACAGCGGCCTGTCAGCAGATAGGCCGCTCAGCCAATCACAGGCCGCAGCGGTCCCGGCCTATGATTGGCTGAGCGGCCTATCAGCTGACAGGCCACTGTGAAGCTAGAGCGCGCACGGGACCCCGGGAGAAGCGGACGGCAGGAGCAGCCCTGGAACATGGATGGGTAATGTATGCCAGTTTAGCAAGGGCTGCAAGGACATCGGTAACGATGTCCTTGCAGCCCTTGTCAAACGATTATCGGGCGGTGTAATAAAGCCAGTAAACGAGCAGCGATCTAGCAGATCGGTGCTCGTTTACAGGTATTATCGGGCCCTGCTCGGCCCGTGTAATACCACCCTTACACTAAGAGATCCCCGCCACCAGAGTATGCCATCTTACCTTCCCGCCATCTCTGGATTTGCTCCTCAGTTTGTTTACTTGGGATTCAGCTATATCAGCCCTTTCCTGGGCATCATCCAACTCATGCTGCAGTTTCTTGTATTTGGTGAGGTACTGGTTAGCTTGCTGTTCCTGTGAATAATAGGAGATTATTCTACCAGATATATATTATGCAGACTGCTCCTGAGCTTTCCTTTGTGGCTGCAATGTATATGTTGAAATGATAGAATCAGGGATTTGATCAAATCCCGGGAAATGTTGAAATGACTGCGCCGTTCCATCATTTCCCAAGGGATTTCATCAAATCACTGACCCCCTTCAGGGAAATGATGGAATTAATTCTATCATTTTCCTCTGTGACATTCGCTGTGAATTCGCTTACCGTATTGCCTCTCTGCTCCCCCCAGCCTGTCCGCTCTGCTCCCCGTCCGCCTCCGCTACCTCTCTGCTCCCTGTTCCGCTCATTTCCCATGCTACACGCCTCCTGCTCCCCTGGCCTGTCCGCTCCGCTACCCATCCGTGCCGCCGCTCTGCTCCCTGTCTGCCTTCAGTCCCGTCCGCCTCGCCCTGCGACATGCCTCCTGCTCCCCCGGCCTGTCCAATCTGCTCTTCATCCGCCCCAACGCCGTATGCCTGCTGGGAGGTGTGCTGCTTTGCTCTCCATCCGCCCCGCCGCCATATGCCTGCCGGGAGGCATACCGCTCTGCTCCCCCGTCGGCCCCACCACCATATGCCTGCCAGGGAGGTATTCTGCTCTGCTCCCCCGTCCACCACCGCCACCATGCCTGCCGGGAGTTCCCGTCTGCCCCTGCCACCGTATGCCTGCCGGAAGGTGTACCGCTCTGCTCCCCCATCTGCCCCGCCGCCATATGCCTGCCGGGGAGGTGTGCCGCTCTGCTCCCCCGTCTGCCCCGCTGCCATATGCCTGCCGGGAGGTGTGCCGCTTTGCTACCTCGTCCGCCCCACCGCCATATGCCTGCCAGGGAGGTATTCTGCTCTGCCCCCCCATCCGCCTCTGCCGCCATGCCTGCCGGGAGTTCCCATCCGCCCCTGCCGCCATATGCTTGCTGGGAGGTGTGCCGCTCTGCTCCCCCGTCCGCCTCCAAATCCACCCTTGATCATTCATTCCATCATTTCCCTGAAAGGGGTCAGTGATTTGATCAAATCACTAGGGAAATGATGGAACGGCGTGTTAATTTCACCATTTCCTGGGATTTGATCAAATACCTAGTGATTTAATCAAATCAATGGATTATATAATTTCACTGCAACATATACATAGCCCCAGCTGTACGCTAATATTCCACTCAGCGAGCGATAATTACACTGTGTGAGTCCAGTTCAATATCACACTTTATCACTAGCAACAGTAACCTATAGGCACACAATTTTGGTGAAGGCCTAACTGAAATGTGTTGGAGTGTTTCTTGAGGCTTTGATCCAGCACATAACTGTCTAAGTCTCTTCTATATTAATTTTATGTTTAAAGCGTATGTGGTAATCAGCTCTGCTGTAATATGTTTGTTCAATTTGTATCTAATTTTATGGATTCTTGATTGGGTACAAAAAACCTTTGGTGGAGATTTATCAAACTGGTGTAAAGTAGAATTGTCTTAGTTGCCCCTAGCAACCAATCAGATTACACCTTTCATTTTCCAAAGAGTCTGTGAGGAATGAAAAGTGGAGTCTGATTGGTTGCTAGGGGCAACTAAGACAATTCTACTTTAAACCAGTTTGATAAATCTCCCCCTTAGTGTTTTACTATATGGTGTTTTCTGTGTATGGCACATTGATGTATTTTTTGGTTATATGAATTTGCATGTGTTTAAAGTGAATCAATCAGCACATATACTGACAGAAGTTTTTTTTTATACTTATTATTATTACGGTTTTTTTTTTATACTGGCAGTGCCCTTCATACGAAGAAATCTTACTGTTATATGGTTCATTTACAAATACTCACAGCCTCTTCAGCTTGATGCTTGTAACTCTTAACTTTCAGTTGTAACTTATCAATCAGGTCCTGCATACGGATTAGATTCTTCTTGTCTTCCTCTGCCTTCAGGAGAAGAAAAGTTAGAACAGTAAGATAATATTCCATATTTTACTGAGCATGAATATGCTTAGGAACAATTACTGTTAACGCCGCCTACTTCTAGTCTCATTTTTTTTTTAACCAGTGTCTGACACCTACTATAGTTCCCCCCACGTCCTGAAGATGAGAAATGGACTGCATTTTTATGTCCTTAAATACATTAAGCTATACAGATTTAGTCTTTTCTAATATATTTTCGTTTAGAATATTTTACACAATAATACCTGATATGTTAGCTCCTTGATGCGGCGCTCAAACTTGCGGACTCCCTTTAGTGACTCTGAATTGTGGCGCTGCTCAGTTTCCAATTCATTTTCTAATTCACGGATCTGAGTATAGAAGGTATTTACATTTACAAGGCTTTACTAAAATATAATGGCAAACATGCACACACAAATGTTTTATCTATCTGTGTATATAAAAGTACTTATAGATCAACATAACAGCTCACGTTACGCTTTGCAACATATTCTCTGAACATGTATGAAATTGTTGCAGAGCCTTACCCGAGACTCAAGCTTTTGGATCTGTTTCTTGCCTCCTTTAAGAGCAATCTGTTCTGCTTCATCCAGTCTCTTCTGTAAATCCTTAATAGTCTGCTCCATGTTTTTCTTCATCCTTTCCAAGTGAGAACTGGTGTCTTGTTCTTTCTTTAGCTCTTCTGCCATCATGGCAGCCTGGATATACATAAAATAGTATAGACTACTGTCACAAACCAATCAGTAATATAAGGAAGTATAAAGGACTTTATAAATTGTATATTTTTCAATTGTGAAATACAAGATAAGGGACATTAACAAGTTATTTGGCCTTTGTTCTTCCCATGTATGGATAGGTGTAGACTCACATCAGTAATAGCTTTCTTAGCCTTGTCTTCTGCATTTCTACATTCCTGAATGGCCTCCTCTACTTCATTCTGCATGTGGGACAAATCAGCCTCCAGCTTCTTCTTCTGATTGATGAGACTTGTGTTCTGTTAAAGAAAAGAGGTTAGAGTATAGAATAGAAAGTAATGCAGTGACTTCTATGCCTATACAGTATAAGGCTGGGTTCACACTACGTAAGACACCGGCTGTTCTGTGACCCGGCCGTGTCACAGAATGGTCAGTGTCTGTGAAGTTCAGTGTCAGTAAACTTTATTTCTTTCATTTGGAATGCATGCACGTTCTGGTGTGCCCGCATTTCAAATCACCATAGCTGACAATGTAAAGTCTGTCCGGAGCCGCACTTAACATTTTCTGAACTGTCAGTGTTGCGCGGCCGCTATTCAATGAATTCTATGTTCAGGCTGGATTTTAAAAAGTTATACTCTCCAGTCCCAATCCCATGGCACTACCATCATGGAGATGCTGAGGTCCCCACCTTCACTTGCAAGAAGTGCAAGATGACTTGGAATGGGACAATCCCTTTATTGTTTTGTAGAACCCCCTTAATTGTGAAAGGCTATGACAAATGCCCATGTTAATAAATAACAATAGGATAGCCGGTCAAGTGCGCTAAGTAAAAAAGTGTAACAAACTCTAATGCTACTGCTAATGATTTAAAATTCAGTATTGCTAGAGTAGCCCTGAAGTTACCAACACAGCCACTGAGTTATTTCCTTTAATAAAGTTAGAATTTTATTAATTTTATAGGAATACCTATTTTTAAGGAGTTACTTCAAATCCAGCATATGTAAAATTCTCAGCACAAAATATATATAAATTGTTGAAAGAACATGAATTTGGCACCTGTGAATGGAGCAAGTTGACCCTTTCAGTAGCTTCTAGGAGTTCCTGCTCTGCGAGTTTCCTTGCACGATCTGTTTGGTCCAGAGATGCCCTCAGTTCATCAAGCTCAGCTTGAAGGAGAACGTTCCTTCTATCACTGACAGCAGCCTGTTCCTTAAGGTCCTCAGTAAGATGTAATGAATCATCTAGCTGGACTTGAAGATCCTAAAGATATCACATGACTAATAATTATGACATATATGAAGAGAGTCTTCTAACCTGCTCTTAGTTACCCTTTAAAAATGCTTACATTTATTCACATATAAAAATAAAAAACTATATATACTATCTGCATATCAAACCATATTAGTGTCTCACACATGTAACTGCCCTCTAAACGGTTGACTTGCCACAATACCTTGATCTGCACTTGTAGGTTTCGCATTGCTTTTGTTGCTTCAGTAGCTTGCCGGGTAGCATGACTTAACTGAATTTCCATTTCATTAAGGTCTCCTTCCATTTTTTTCTTAAGACGGACAGCCTCATTTCTACTTTTGGCTTCAGAGTCCAAGTTAGATTGCAGTGATTCAATGATACGTTGTTGATTCCTCCTGGATTTTGTCATACAAAAGTAGATTTAGGTACAACCAAGGCTACAGTTATAGGGGACTTTTCTCTAAGAATAAATCTGCATAACACTTGCAAAGTTGTCGGCCATTTATAGTATGTTTGGAACCTAAATGTGGATGTGGTCTTTGGCCTTCTAGCCATTCCTTTTTGCCTCACCCTTACAATTATTTTTGCTTACACTTATAATCACTAAAAGTACAGTCCTAAGTGTAAAAGTTTTCATAGACAATACCTTATATTTTCTGTCTCTTCATCTTTTTCAGCTAGTTTTCTCTCAAATTCAGCTTTTATCTGGGATAATTCCAGTTGAAATCTGAGGGTTTTGCTTTCTTCATGTTCGAGGGCACCCTTATAAAAATGAGGAGAAAGTGTGTTTAATAATTGCCTTGAAAAAATAAGGTGCTTGGTCAACATATATGCTGCATATTAGAGACTATAACACATGCAACAAAGCTCTTATAGCTGATGAAACACTGAGCACTACTGAAGTCACAGAAACAACTCTATAGCTATGTATAAAAACTACAATGAAGAAAAAATTCACCAGTGTTTGTAAGCCAAGACCAGTTCCAAAATATTTCCATTATATTTTTCCTTGGCTTATATACCACTCCTGGCTTTTGGCTAAAAATACTGTTGGAAAGTTCTGTCCAAACTACTCCTATGTGAAAGTAACATAAAACGTTGTCCGGGGACATGGAAAAAAAGTACATACAGTATATGACTGGGAGTATATTAATTATAAATAATAAGTCACCATACACAAAAGAAAGGCAGACCTATAATACACAGTCCAATAAATTATACAATAAAATATACAAATCTTTAAAAAAAAAAAAAAAACTCCCTCGCAAATATAACATAAAAACAGGCTGCTAAATATCTAGCATGGCTTCCGTTTGATGAAGCCAAAGCAATCACCCAACATGATCATGTCCACAGGATCCATATGATAATACTGAATAACAAAATAATGTTATAAAGTGCATCATAAAAAAAACAAAAGGACAGAAAAAAACTTCTGTGTCTATGGGTGGTGCTCGCAGTAAGAAAAAATTCCAACAGTATTATAAAAGTTCATTCTCGGCACTCACCATCATGCTTCATAAATTTTAATTGTAGAAAAAAAGTCCATCAGAAAAAATTGTTGATGAAGGCTTGACGCCAAAACGTCCTGTTGCCGTTATATATATATATTTTTTATGGGCTTTTTTTCTACAATAATAATTTATGAAGCATCATGGTGAGTGCCGAGAATGAACTTTTATAATACTGTTAGAAAAAAACTTTTGACATGTTACAGCGATATCATCCAGTGCAATTTTCCAGCAGCACTTAGTTAGATTCACTGTCACTCAGGAGGTTAGGATGCACGTCAGAGGGCCAACAATCCTAAAAGTTAGCACTCAGTAGAATTAACAAATGGAGAGCAAACAGCATCCATAAGTGTAGAAATTTAAATGTTTATTTGTTAACCATGAGCATACATGCAACTTTCCACCACACAAGCATGTGGTCTGTGGTCAAAACGTTCCATGTATGCTCTTCGTTATCAAATAAATAGTGGAAGTTTTACACCTATGGATGCTGCCAGATCTCCGAGCTCAGCTAATCAGTGACTGGTGACACAACTTCAGCCAGTGATTGGCTGAATGGGCAGTTCCTTCTTAGGCGGCTTATCTTGGGATCAGTAGGATACAGTGATAAGTGAAGACCAGGCTGAGAGGGATCAGGGTCAGTGAGTATGACTTATTTTTTTTATGTTTAATGAGCCCACAGCCCTAAATAATGTGCAACATATAGCACGTTTAGTTAGTTCTTGACACATGGGGGACACAAAAACTGACAGCTAATAATTACAAAGTATTTAATAGATGTATTTGTAATAATTTAATAATATGGGTTATCCTCACCTCAGCTTCCTCCAAAGCAACCTGAACCTCTGATTTTTCTTGTTCAACTTGTTTCTTCACTTTCTCTATTTCATGCAAACTCTTATTGCCTTCACTAATTTGGTCAGTCAAATCTGAAATCTCCTCTGAAAAGAAAATATCCATGTGTTACAGTCAACTTAACTGTTTAATAAAAGCACAGACAAATAGTTCAGCCTCCAGAATTTAAACATTAGGGCCCAGATTTATTAACCTGTGTAAGGAAAAAAAGGGTGTAAACTGCCCATAGCAACCAATCACAGTTCAGCTTTTATTTTACCAGAGCTAAAAGCTGAGCTGAAGTTGGTTGCAATGGGCAGTTTACGCCAGTTTCTATTCTACACCGTTGGCTAAATCTAGGCCTAAAATTAACCCCCTAATGACCATGGGCATACATTTACACCCCCGCTGCCTGGAGCTTAACACAGGAGGGTGTAAATGTACGCCCTGCCGGGGTCCCGGGCTATTGAGCGGGCTTGTTCCATAGCCTGTGAGGACCGGCTGCTATCTGCAGCCAGGCCCTCACCCTCAATGGCGGGCCGCTGCGATCGCGTGGCTGCCAGCCATTAACCCCTTAAATGCCATGTTTGTGCCGCGGCGTTTAAGTGTAAGTGACAGGAGCATCTACTGTCATTTACCGATCGCATGGCCTTACTGCCGGAGGTATACTCCTTACCTCCGTGCAGTCTGATCTGAGTCTGCCACCGGCCACAGGCAGGCTATATCAGAAGATTGAAGATAACACTGATCCCTGCTATGCTATGGCATAGCAGTAATCAGTGTATGTAATCTAATGTATTAATGTAAAAGTCCCCTAAGGGGACTTAAAAAGTGTAAAAAAATAAAATAAATAAAAGTTTTTAAAAATGTCCCAAAGCCCCTCCCCCAATAAAAGTGAAAATCGCCCCTCCTTCCCATTTTATACATAAAACACATAAAAATAATAACTTTAACATATAATATACCGTAACGTGCGTAATCGTCCGATCTATTAAAATAAAACATTATTATTCCCACATGGTGAACGGCGTGAACAAAAAGCTGTAAAAAAAAACCTGCAGAGATTGCTTTTTTTAAAAAAAAAATTATAAAAAGAGATCAATACATTTGATCTAGAAAAATTTTTTACTAAAGAAAACTAGGGATCAAAATTACACCCCATACAACCCTTCAGGTGAAAAAATAAAAGCGCTATAAGAGTCACGATAGGGCCATTTTAAATATACCTATCTGCAGAAAAAAAAGTTTTACTGCTAATAAAAATAGTAAAACTTTAGAAAACCTAGTAAACATGCATATCACTGTGTTCAGACTGACCTATAGAATAAAGAAAAAATGTCAGTTTTACCGTAAATTGCATTACGTAAACATAGAACCCCCCAAAATTTGCGTGATTGCATTTTTTGACCCAAATTCACCCATAAATGATATTTTGGGGGTTCCATCATTCATTTTATGGCAGATTGAAAGATGCTATTACAAAGTACACTTACATGGCCCTGTAGGTGGAAAAATAAAAAGAGTTATGGGTCTTAGAAGGCGAGGAGGAAAATACTAAAATGCAAAGGTGAAAATTGGCCCGGTCCTTTAACAAAAGTCAGTCACAGTCTTTTAACAAAAACAAATGAACAAAAAAAAAAAAAAAGTGCTAAACAAAAAAAACAAACAAAAAAAGTGCTAAAAAATATGAAAAGCACCAGTCCACTACAAATCTTTTGACATGTCAAAAGTTTTCTTCAGTGCTCAGACTCTCACTGATCACTAGATAGATTAGTGCACAGCTGAGTGCGTTAATCTGTGACTCACTGCTCTCCCTGTCTTGTTGCTAGAGTAGGTCTATAGTAGGTCTATGATGCCCTTCTCCTGTAATAAGATAGGTAGAGCAATAAGCCACAGAGTAAAGCGCTCAACTACACGTTTCTCCACACCACTAAATGCTGTTACTGTTGCTTCTGAGACAAACTGATCTTGGCAATGAAGGTCTGCTTAGCCAATCACTGACTGAAGCAGGTTCTTGCTGTGTCCAGTGATTAGATGAGCGGGCTGTCACTGGCAAGACAAGTCCATCTCGAAAGTGGCAGCGGGAACGTTCAGTACAGGACCCATAGAAACTGCAAGACGACCCCATGGCAGCAAGATGAGGTAAGAATAGGTTCTTTATTATTTTCTGTATAAGGGCAGCAATATACAAAAACCTTTAAAAAGCCAACATACCCCTTTAATTCTGTTCAGCAGTTCACCTGATATGCAGGAGAATGGGCTTTATGCTGCATCACTCCCTCTGCCCCCAGCTGCTGTTTGACAGCTGTCTGCCTATACATAGTATGGATAGACAACTGCCAATCAGCAGCTGGTGGGCAGAGTGTGCTGCTGCTCATGAATATCCAGGACTGCTGAACATACGCACATAATGGAGGGGACTAGTTATTGCCCTTTCTATTCAGAACAATAGCTCTGAACCAGATACACAGAACAAAGTAAGTGAGTAAATAAGCTTATCTGTGACTAATTTATGATACCCTTAGATAGGGCTGCATAAAGCTACTCTCTAAAGTACATACCTTGTAGATTCTTATTTTCCCGCTTTAAAGTTTCTAGGTTATCTAACACTTCTTCATAGGCATTTTTTAACTTGAACAGTTCCGTGCTCAAGCTGCGGGCCTCTTTTTGTGAGGCTTCAAGCTCCGCTTGAGCCTCTTCATACTTCTGTTTCCAATCAGCTATAATTTTGTCAAAGTTACGCTGCTTTTTGTCCATGGCGGCTGCAGCAGCATTAGACCTCTCTAGATCAATCATCATGTCTTCCAGCTCACTCTGCAGGCGATGCTTGGTCTTCTCTAGAGAAGCACATTTAGCATTAGCTGCTTCAACTGCCTCCTCAGCCTCCTGCAGGCGCGCAGCTAACTTTTTTCTATGAAATAACGTAAAAACAGTCAAAGCACACAATAATTAAATTTTTTTTGCTGGCTTTCATTATAAATAGAAAGTAAGCAGTTCAACAGACATCTAGTGTTAGACTGATGTTCCCTGTACCCGCCAGAGTGTTGTTGTAAGGCCACATTAAGGTAATCATCATGTCAAAGGTTTTAGGGGATTATTAGAAAAAAGTACATAGGAAAAAGAGCATAGACAGCATACTTTGCCTCTTCCAGCTCCTCTGTTCTCTGAATAGCGTCTGTTTCATATTTGTTCCTCCATAAAGCCACCTCAGCATTGCATTTGGACAAAGTCCTCTGGAGCTCGGCTTTAGCTTCTTGTTCTTCATCAAATTGTTCCCGAAGAAGTTCACAGTCATGTCTGGCAGACTGAACTGCATGTGCCAGTGCATTTTTGGCCTGAGGAACCAAAGAAATGCTTTTATTGTAGAGTATGCATGTAGACATAGACATAAGAGACATGTATGAACTGTGCACAGTCTTATTCTAGCAGGTGTTGTACGTCTCAGGCTCTGCTTACGTCAAACTATATAAAAAATATATAAACAACTATATTACTTTTGTTTCTTCTTCAAGTTGTTTCCTAAGTTCTTCTATCTGTTGTGTGAAGGAAGATTTTCCTCGGGACAGCTGGCTTATTAAAGATTCCTTCTCTTCAAGAAGCCTTGAAAATTCTCCTGTTTAACACATTTATGAGAAATGGATTACATTTTATTAAATTAAAATAATGTGTTTTATGGGTGGCATGATTGGGGTACATATACATTATTATTATTACTGGCTCTTTGCTACTCCACTAGTGGCCCCAACAATGTATTTTATCCCTGGAATAGGTTACCCACAATACGTTCATATACAGTGTAACTTTTAGTATACAAGTACATAAAAAATCAGTCCCAGACCAGGTTCAATTGAGAAGAGGTAGTGAGGGGGTTCATCTTATTCAGCTGCATGGATAGGAATAGCCGGGATTAAAGATTTCACCAATGCTAGTCATTAAAGCAGAAACTCTGAAGTCAGTTGGACAGTTTTAGCATGGTAGGTTAACAGGTTACGATAATGGCAATGTATGTGTGTTTTATGGGCATTTCTATGTATTCTTTAGTCTTAAGTATTGGACTTGTTTAGGTCAACACCTTATAAACTCACTAAAGGACACGGCCATGGAAGCATATGGGTTAAAGGCTATGGACACCTTTAAATTAAATAAATAAAATTTTTAAATGGCAGTAAGGGTCCTATTACAAGGGCCGACTACAGCCAATCATTTTAGTAAACGAGTGCCGATCTCCTAGATCGGTGCTTGATTACTGGACCTATTAGACAGCCCAATAATCAGGCAGTAAGGGCTGCATGGACATTGCTAGCAATGTCCATGCAGCCCTTGCCCAAACACCTGATACCTTACCTTTTCCCTGTTCTGCGGCCTTTGGTTGGCTGAGCGGCGGTCAGCTGTCAAGCTGCGCAGACGCTGCAGCCGCCGGGATTGGAAAGCTGCGGGGCACAGGAGAGAAGACCAGGAGCGGGGAGAGGTAAGGTCTCAAGTATTTGGGTAATTGGGTCCAAACCTAAAACAGCAATCAGCCGGTGATCGTCGTCATCGACTGATTGTTCTGTCTATTACACAGAACGATAATCAGCCGAATCAGCCAAATTTAGACAATTATCGCTCCGTGTAATAGGGCCCTAAGTTCATTTCACAGACCTTTCTTATCTTTCTTTGAGTAGCAGCTAAATGGTGGAAAATGTCAACGTGAAAACTGTTGAGAAGGATGCTGAACTTTGTATACAGAGCAAATGAACAGTTAATAAAATGTAGGTATAACCTTAGGCTATTTCTATTAATGGTAAAGGTACAAAAAGTCATGGGCACCATTTTCAGTTTGAAGTTTTCCTCTTTGAGTGGTGAGTTCATTCACTTGACGGGTCATCTCATCCAGTTTAGCTTTTGTTTCATTAAGCTGGTCTTCATATGTGCGGCAAAGTTTTTCTGATATGGCCTGGAAGAAAGTCACA
Organism: Dendropsophus ebraccatus; assembly: GCF_027789765.1. Classification (NCBI taxonomy): domain Eukaryota; kingdom Metazoa; phylum Chordata; class Amphibia; order Anura; family Hylidae; genus Dendropsophus; species Dendropsophus ebraccatus. Next base: position 118,354,657 of record NC_091458.1, on the reverse strand, counting down.
TGGATTTTCGATGATATATAATAAATCTTACTGTATTGGGCCAGATCGTTTAAGCTGGTTAGTTACAACTACTTTGTTAAGATTGCAACTATTTTACTGGAATAATTGGTTCTGATTTTATCAAAAGCCGAAATGAACCTATTACTCTTGATCTGACCGTTCCCTTCCCGAAGCCTATAGTAATAATGTGAGGCAATCTGCTGACAATATACCGCTTCTACAGTACTGACATGTCTCTGTTGCTTGTCCAAGATATCTGCTAAACTAGTAAATTTCAGAATTTGGGTATAAGAAATAATAACTTCATTTAGATTTTAGTCATCAAAGTCAATAAAAATTGGGATTTTCTGTTTCACGTAAATGACCTTTATAGAAGTATTTTAATTTTTCTTTATAAAAGTGGTTGCAATTCATATCACATGATCATTTTTAAAAATTACCTTAGATTTGACCAATTGTTCCATATTTGATGACAGATCATCTGACTCCAACCTGAGCTCACTCTTTTCTTTTTCAAGTTTTTGTTTCACCCTTTGAAGATTGTCAATTTGCTCTCCTAGTTCTGAGACGGTATCTGCGTGCTTCTTCCTTAGAGCTGCTGCAGTGGCTTCATGATGTAATGTGGCTTCTTCCAGATCTCGGCGTAATTTTAGATACTCTGCTTCCCGTTTCTTGTTCATCTCCAACTGAGCAGATGTTGCTCCCCCGGCCTCTTCTAGCCGCTCACTTAATTCTTCCAACTCTCTTGTGAGATCTGACCTCTGCTTTTCGACTTTTGCACGTGCTGCCCGTTCAGCTTCCAGTTCCTCTTCTAATTCTTCTATTCGAGCCTGAAAAGTAACCGATATCAAGCATGATTGACATAAGAATTATAAATAAATTTTCTTTAGTGTACAGCATTGGCGTTTCTCTTCTTAATGTGTTCTGATACAATTAGAATGTTTCCCAATCATGTTTCTTTTTTTCCCTTCCACCGATGCCTATAGACTAAATAGACCTTTTTAATGGGAAAGCAAAAGAATTAACATAAGCATATAGTGTAAATGATTAGCAATGATTAATCTACTTACTTGAAGTTCCTTTATTTTCTTTTGAAGCTGAGTGATGATTGCTTGTTCATCTTCAAGTTTAGATGACATCTGATTGATTTCAAATTCCTTCCTATTGAAGACAGCAAACAAAAAGAAAAAACATGGCTACAAGAGACAACTACTTAAAAAGTACATTACTGTTTTGTACTTTTGATGCATTATGTATTTTAAGGGGGAGATCAGGAGTAGGACTTGTTTGGCCTTAGTGTCATAAAGGGGTTTCCCATTGCCACTGTAAGGGCCCTATTGGCGATTATCTCTCAAATCAGGCAGATATCGCCCAGTGTAATAAAGACAATGATCAGCTGAGGAGCCAATCATCGGCTGATCATTGTCTTTCGACAAGTTTAAAAATCATCGCCTATGCATTGCTCCGCAGGATTACCCAAGCAAGGGCTGCACAGGCATTGTTAATGATGTCTGTGAAGCCCTTGCTGCACAATAATCGAGCTAATAGGCTCTGCAAGCGAGCACAGATCTAGTAGATTGGGGAGAGTTTGGCTATCTAAGACTTTGCTACTTTAGCTACTTTAGCTAGCGCAGATAGCCACTCCAAAGACTAGTTTCTGCTATAATAGATTCAGCATGACCATTACTTGGTTGTTTATTCATTTTTAAAAAGGGAGCCATGTCATACTATATAAAGGGTGGAGGTGACTGCTGGGTAAATTTGTGGACTTTACATCTTTGGTTTTAGTAGCCAGAACTATGGCTAAACATCAGGATGGCTCGCCTTTGAAAAGGAGTTGTCCAGTTGAGACTCCATCTTTGGTAACAAATTTGAACCGAAGTTAAAAGAGACAGTATATAGTTTCTTTTAGTCAAATGAAGACACATTACTGGACTCTATTTTGGAGGTTTTAAATTTTTATTATTGTTATTGTTGTTTATCTAGTTGACTAAAATACCGTAGACTCGTAGACTTACTTTTTTAGTTTCTCCTCCAGCTGCTGCTTATCGTTTTCAGCATCCATAAGACTCTCTTGTGTCAGCTTCAAATCTCCCTCCAGTTTGCGTTTAGCTCTTTCAAGATCCATTCTCACTTTCTTCTCTTGTTCTAAGGAACCCTCAAGCTGCAAACAATGGGGTAAAGTTAGTGATCTTTTTTATTTATGTGCTTAGCTTTTCTCTTAATATAATGCAACATAGTCTTACTAAGCATCATTGAAGCTTCATTGAGTATAAAGCAGATTTCTATTGTTTACTTCACTTACATATATTTTACACATAGCTCCTTATAATTATGCACAGCCAATAGTTCAAGCAGGCAGTCGGCACAAACCTCCCACAGAACCAAAGGATCCCAGCAACATCAGACAGAAGCCCAGTGTATCGCCCCGGAAGCAGTGGTGTCGGCGTGACCGAAACAAGAGTTCCATCAATAGCAAAAGAGCAGGAATCGCAGGTACAGAGATAGGCATGGGCAATTTCCAGTTACATCATTCACACCTCGTCTGGCTCACCCAGAGTGCCACGATTCTTTCTCTTTTATTCCTTATAATTATACTGTTATATTTTATTACCAACAGATACACTGTACTCAAGCTGTATAAAATATAATGCTTAGCTAGGCCATGTAATATACATAAAATTACAAGAAAACTGCAAAATTATCCAACTTGCCTTCACCTAGAACGACTGATGGTGAATGAACTGGGTATACAATTGTTACTTACATTTATTGCTGGGAAAATAAGAACTGCAGCAAATATCTTGTAGTTCTTTGTCTGCTTACATTGCTACATGTTGTCTGAACCTCTGTGCATTCCTCTTGCTACAATGGCAATGTGGACCTACAGCTTGGCTAGCATAGGTCCTGGGAGACAACACTCACCAGCTTATGGTGAAGTTGTCTTTATAAAGCTCTAGTAGGTCGGGAAAACAAAAAGCTCTGAAGAGCCACAAACTAGCAGTGCCACAAATATAATAATATAGCTACTGACAGCTAAAATCTGAAGAAATCTGAAGTCTGTTCTTACATCATCTACTTGCTGTTCCAGCTTAGTTTTCAGTTTGGTCAGAGTGTTGACTTTGTCTTCTTCTGCTTGAAGGTCATCTAGAGTTTGCTGATGTGCCTCCTGTAAAGCTTTTTTCTCTTTAGTTAGCTTAGTAATTGTATCATCCAGAGTTGCCATTTCCTCAGTTAAATTTTTGACCTGGAAATGGGTTGGAAAAAAAAGTATTTGCCATAGAAACCTGTTATTGCACCCACAATTCTTTAGTACTCATCATAAACTGCAGACTGGTTACTCCTCCTCCACTTTCAGAAGAATATTATTGTATTCTCTATGAGATCTTCAGAACACTACAGTTACCTTATTTTCGGTTGCATGTTTTTCCTTTTCTGCTTTAGCTAATGTTATTTCAAGATCATCAATGTCTTTTTTAAGTTCAGAACATTCATCTTCCAGTTTCCTCTTCTTAGATGTGAGCTCTGAGTTCATTTCTTCCTCGTCTTCTATGCGCTCTGTAAGATCCTTGATTTTAGATTCCATTTGTATCTTAGTTTTGATTAACATGTCACATCGTTCTTCAGCATCAGCCAGAGTGTCTTGTTCCTATGAGGAGATCTAGATTGTTTAGAGTGTTTAAGAATTCCTTAATCTTTAGGTAAGGTTAAGTTATGAGTTAAACAAAAATGTTAGGGTATCGTACTAAACTGATACATAATTTGTATAGGTCTGTAATTGAATATCTAATGACTTATGGTATGGTATAGAGCCTTGCCATCTAGTCATATAAAAAGATTTAGGGTATAAACACACACACCGTATAAGCAGTGTATTTACTGCTGCGATACGCAGCAAATACGCAGCAGATTAGATCTAAATAACTGAACACAGCATCAAATCTGCACCATCAAATCTGCTGCAGATCTGCTGCGTATTTGCTGCGTATCTGCTGCGTATACGGTGTGTGTGTTTGTACCCTAAAAGAGAAGTCCCATGAAAACAAAAAAGGCAGGCAGGGGGTGCAGGAACATAATAAACAAAGTATACTTACCTGTCCCTGTACCTGCCGTTGTGCCGTTCCTGTGTCTGTCATTTACATCTGTAAACTGGGCATGTCACGTACCCGGTTCCCCCAGCTGCAATGCCACTGACTGGCTGGACTGGGGTGGTTTCCTGCCACAGTCATTAATTGGCTGAGTGGGCAATTGATCCGGATACCATGACATTTCAGCTGGAGGAGCTGCAGGAGGCTGGTGGCTGCCAGTGAGATCCAGGAACGGCGCTACTGGGCAAGGTAAGGATAGGTAAGTATACTATGTTTATTACGTTCACGGACCCCCTGCCTTTCTGTCAATTTTCTGTTTAATTGGAGTTCTCCTTTAAAGGAAATTATTGAACAGCAAAATGTGATGTAGGATTACCCTTGCCGAGAGTGTCAGATCAATAAACTATTTTTCGTATGGCCAGGGATGTTTTTCTGATAGTTACCATTCTGTATATGGTGTGCATTAAAATCTGAAACAAAACTGATTTGGGAATTGCTTCTTTCCAACAGCAGTATGACTACCAAGTGAGAGAGTTAGCCCATCAGCTTCTGATATATTAGTATAAATAAATATTTGGTATGTAGTGAGGGAGCATATTATCTAATTCTCCATTAGTATTTTAAAATTTTTAAGCATTATCTTAAAAAAAAAATCAATATCAGTGACAATATTTTCAACTTTTAGCCCAAAGATAAAGTCAACGTCTCATTACTTTTATGTGTGACTTTTTGTAGAATAGCCAGAGGTATATTCTTTATTAGTCTTCATCACATATACAAAAAATATATAAAAACTCATCAGTGTGTGAACATAGCCTACATCTGTAGACCTTAATTTTATAAAACAATCTTTATCCAATGTCTTATATGTGTAATCTTCTTTTTTCTGACTTTAAGTCCATACTAAAAAGCCGCAGGGAGAGTGAGCATGGTAAACAGGTCTCAGCGACGCACGTTTAATGCTGAATTAGCACTTCCCATAGCTGATGATTGACTAGAGGAAGCTAGAGGAAGTGCTAATTGAGCACAAAACGTGCGTCACTAAGACCTGTTTGCCACGTTCCCTCTTCCTGCGGCTTTTTAGTATGGACTTGAAGTCAGAATAAAGAAGATTACACATATAAGGGTGAGTGCCTGTTTCTTTATTTTATTGGACATTGTTGAACTCTTGATACGACGGAGCACCAGTACAGTTTGTTAGTGTCTTATGCGAAATAAGAGTGAACATCAAGCTCAGGAAGAGTAGTGCCAAGTCTAATATGCTTCTTGGACTAATTCTTTATCCAAACTACCTTTTCACCTCTCTACTTCGGTAGAAACATCTAGATAAATATTGTATGGCTGTCTTTGTTTGTTCTCACCGCTTGTAACTGAAGAGTTAGGTCATTCTTCTCCTGCACTAACATGACCTGTTTTTCCTCAAGCTCTTTCCTCCTGGCTTCTGATTTCTCAAGTGCCTCCTTTAGCTTGAGGAATTCATCCTTCATGTTTGCCATTTCCTTCTCGGTTTCAGCAGACTTCAGCAGAGGCTTGATCTTGAAGTAGAGCTTCATCCAAGGCCAGTTTTTAACAGCCATAAAAGCACGAATATTCCACTGGATAACAAGCAGTGCATCTCTAACAAAGTATTAAAATCATAACTTTATTTGCTAGCGATAGATGGAAGAAAAAAAAGGCTACTATATAAAATATATGTAAAATATGACAGTATATTATAATATTACTCAAAGACTTTCACGTATGACATACCTTTATTTGCAAAAAGTTTAAATAATTCTAGATAATTTACTTAATTCATAATTTGTTACCACTTTTTTCCTATTTGCAGTTATTAAAGACAGCGCTTGGAATGGATTAAAAGGGATGAGAAGTCTCAGTCTTTTATATATATATATATATATATATATATATATATATATATATATATTCTCCATCTATGCTCTATTCCTGGCATTATATTCAAAATTTCAATTTTAAACCTGAATGTGTGGACACACACGAATTGACATGTTGGATTTCATGATTGTGAAGTAAGGAATATCAAAGCATTGTCTGCACTTCAAGTTACAGCAATCGGGTAAAATCCATCATTTTATTCTCTGATAGTCATTTATTATAATATTTAAAAATATTTTACCTTCTTTCAAGTATCTTTTGGAATTCAATTCTCATCAGCTTTCCTCTGGCTCTTGCCTGGATTAGTGTGAGAATCTTAGCTAATCTTTCATCTCGCATCTCTTCAAGATGTCCTAGTAAACCAGCCTTGAAGAATACCTAGTGCACACAAAAGCATGTTATGGTTTTTTTTTACCTGATTGTGCTCTGTAAATAGTTCCTAATGTAACCGGCTGAAATACGTTATAAGACAATTTTCAGGACTTGGTCTCCACTAAGTTCTTTTCTTAAAGTTGTATTACACAGCATAATTTTCTGGGGGAAGTGAGTGTAGACCTGTCAGCTCAGCACTCAATTACCCCTTGTTCCCCATTCACAGCCTGTGCTATTACACAGACAGACAGTAAGCGGGGAGCAGCGGGAGGGGCTGTCTGAATGATCCTTAGATTGTTTGGGCTGCCCAGTGAAGTCAGCGGCGCTCCTATTGCACAGACCAAAGCGAAGCAGGTGACCGACACTGACATAATCGTGATTGAAGGACCACAATTATCTGACATCATGCATGTCAGCTCATCGCTGCCTTTTAACATGCGGAATTACACTAAACGATTATCGGTCCGTAATTGGCCAAATAAGGCTGATAATAATTTAGTGTAATAGGGCTTTTTGTTTATTTGAATGGGTTGACCTGCACAGCTCTGATGCCTTTTAGAACAGCTAAATTGGTGGGTTTGCCAAGATCAGATATTGGCAGATTATTCTAATGATAGGCAATCAATATTTAAGCCTTGAAACCCCTTTTAAGGACCAAGCTATTTTTTGTCATTGTCTATATATTTTTATTTGGTCATTGTTTTTGAATTTTTCATTTCATGGTTTACTATGTGGGAAAAATAACAAATAGTTGTTTGTGGATATGCATGGTAGTACAAGGAAACACAAGCTTTTTGATAGGGATTGCATAGTGAGGCATTATAATGCTGCCAGAGGGATGGGGCTATTGACAACAGCATTTGAGAGCTTAAATAGCTGGGATTAGTGATTTTCCAAGGCTTCTCGGTCACCATGTCAAACGTGTATGGCATGGCGCCTTAACACAAGGAATTCCTTGACATATATGTACATCATAAAGGGTTTAGGAGCTTAATTTTAATATTGAGGAATATACACAAAAATACATCCATCCGGGAACACTGTAAAATATTAATCTAACTTTTTGTTACCTGATGGAACTGCACCTCACACAGTAACTTATATAAAATCAGATACATTATTTGTTGCGAAATAAAGATTAATTTGCGAATCTCCAACAAAAAAATATTGCATAAATTGTTAGCTTTAACATTTATAAATAAAAATTATAACCTTGGTATGCCCAAATCGATACTGAGTGTGATCAATGTCCAAAGTTCCCAAAAGTTTTTCAGATGCTTTCCTGCTGTCGACAAATTTGTCTTCCGGGATGGCGTTAGGATTCAGAATACGGTACCTTTCAAAACAAATCAGTAAATTAGATTAGTCATGGTCAAATAAGGTATACCTCTAGCTTTTACACAGCATGGGGCGACGAGTAAGATGGCTTGGATGGACTGCTAAAAGCTGCCCCTCTCATGTCAGACAAAAGTAACTGTCTTAGGTGAAGTTCTATTGGACTAAATGGTAGACTAAAATATTAAATTAAGGAAAGAATACAAAGTCTCCTACCAAGTTTAGTGGCCTTGATCTTATGGTAACCAAGTTAGTTATTTTTCTATTGATTTATTTCTTTTTGCGTAGTTCATCTTAAACAGGTGGTGGGTGCTACTTCTATACACAGCAAACATAGGGGAGAACTTATCAACTGTGTCTATCTTTGCGCCATTGTTCTTCAAGACTAACCTTGTTTTATACATACAGTATCTATTAAACTATGGTGCAAACCACATAAATCTCTCCTATTTTATCACTAGAATGCAGAGGTGAAGCTAGGGTCTCCTGCACCCGGGGCAAATTTCTAATACCTGGTTATATATAAAATTACACATATTGGGGGGGGATTTATGAAGACTAGCAGACAAGTACGCCGCTCTTTTATTAGGCCCCGCCCCTTTCCCCAGACAGGATTCACTAAGAGGCGCACGCCTCTTAGGGAATCCGGCCAGCCGGGCACAGCCTGAACTGTCGCCCGGCGTATTAAATCTACACCTGCCTTCAGCAGGTGTAGATTCGAATCATGATTTACGCCTGCGAGGAGGTGTAAATAATGATATGAGGCACGGGAGGAGGCAGCGCTTGCTCCCCGCCTTGTCATGGCCCTCCAAGCTCCCCCAGCCCACCCATTGGGCGAGTGGAGCATACGGCAGGCGTACACCAGGGAGAAGGGGCAAATCTGCACCTTCTCCATGGCGTACGCCACGGGCATATCTTTCATAAATGTCCCCCATTGTAAATTGGTTGGGTGTGATCAGAGAAAAAGTTATCTGTGACACAAAATGTCTTAGATGAATCTCTTTAACAGCCTCAATGTATTGTATCTTATTGATAAAATGTCTAATAAAATATTGTTGTTTTTTTTTTAAAAACTGGGGGTGTAGCAAGAAAATAAACACAGTTAAGCACCTGAGACTGAAGGTGATGCAAAAACAAACATTTTGGAGTGATCACATGTCTTTTTTAAACTTAGACACTACACCAGAAGGGAGAAGTGCATGGTTGATCAAAAAGTCTCTAGGACATGCCCACTGAAGTATCTATACTTCTACCATGGCTATTGGACATTCATTTAACATAAGGCATTCTGTATGACTGATAACATACCTCTGTTTGAAGTCGGCATACAAAACCCTGTTTGGAAAGCCTTTGCGACAAATACGTATTCCCTCTAATACACCATTACAACGAAGCTGGTGAAGAACCAAGAATGGGTCCATAGCACCTAACATAAAACACAGTTGTGGTCATGCTTCCAAAGCATTATTTACAATTTTGACATAAGCTTTATGGGGGAAGTGATGGGGAAAATTACCTGGAGTCTTGGTTTCATTAGGAATGATGCAGCGTACAAAATGTGGTGCTGTTGATCTAAGATTGGTCATTAATTTATTCAAATTTTCCTAAAATAAAAATAATTTATTTTAACAAAAAAATTAGTGAGGGATTAGTGAGGGATGATTATTGCTTTTGAATAAAACATATATAAAAGGTAACAATTTACAATTTATTCAGATAGTAAAAGCCCTTTCACACATACCGTATCGCTGCGTATTTAACGCTGTGTTTTTATCGCTGCGTTTTTTACATGCGCGTTTTGATTTTCACATGATTTTCAAAACTGCCATGTAAAAATCGCACCAAAAACGCAGCGATAGAAACGTAGCGATACGGTACGTGTGAAGCTACCCTTTAAGGGGTTGTGTCATTAAGAAATCTAAACTGATGCATTATGTGAAATTTAACATATTTCAAGTGTACAAGCATTTCTAAAACTGTTCTGTTCGAGAGATATAGATTTAGTAATCTCACATGTGCCTGTATTGTTTTGATAACCTGTTGCCCTTGGTTACGAGCCACCAAGGTGGGTCAGGCATGCTCAGTTTAACTGCAGTGTTCAGGAAGTACTAGCAGATGGTCTCCACTTAGCTTGCAATCAAGGGGGATTGTGGGAAAGACAACAGGGCCACACTTCAGAGAGGAAATCAGGAAGTAATTAAATCCATGGGTGAGAAAACAGTACAGGGGGGGTTACTTTACTAAAAACAGAACATTTGTATTGCTTTACATGGATATCAATCTGTCCAGTTAGGAAGCAGAAGCGATCATGGATCAATTTAATCTGCTTTGGAGCAAATGAAATTAGGAGGGGGATAAACAAAGTTATAAGAGGGGAAAAAAAAAGAATTACTTTGTGCATAGAGGACACAGTTTGGAATGACGCTCCCTTCTTGCGCTTCTTCTCTCCACCTTGGTCAGCTGTAAGTTAAAACAATACTGGATAAAGCAATGAATCATTTAAAGTACTAACATAACTCCCATCTGAATTAGGTAGCAAATAAATGGATTTCAGGAATTTCCAGTTGTAATAATTGTAACATATAACAAGCATTCATGTCTCTTTAAGAGAAAAGCACATGGGACAGGAAGCAGGAAGAGATAGTATTGCTTGCTGAGAGATGGATGGAGATCTGTGTGTGGAGATATAAGTACAGGACATTGCTGTAGGATTCCATACCTGACTCCTTATAGTTCATGAAGTTACAGGAAAAAGTTACTATAGTCAGCACTAGACATGAGCAACCTCACAGCAAGTTTGGGTTTGCACAAACCCGATCACTCGGCATTTGATTTCTTCAGCCTGGAGCAGCTCTTGGGCTACTTGGAAAACATTAATATAGGCTATGGCTGTAAGTTTGTTCATCTCTAGTTAGCACCATTCCCATTCAGCATTGATATAGTTCTTGAAGTGTTTTTCTGGCCCTTTGACCAAATTCACAGGTGCTTCTACAGCATCACACATGGGTCTTATCATGGCTCGCGGGTGGATATTAATCTGTATGCAGTTTTTTAATTGTGTGCATCCACCTTAGAGAATAATTAAAATATAGTTATTGTTATTTTGTTACTTTTAACTGCAATCGCAGCACATTATTCTCTCTGCTTGTTCTTCGTTTATTTTGAGATCTGCTTAGAGTAACCCTACATACATCCAGTAAGTGTCCCCTGAAATTCTTTACTCTGAGGTTAAAGCGACTCTGTACTCACAATCTGACCCTCCCAAACCACTTGTACCTTTGGATAGCTGCTTTGGGGGGGGTCAGATTGTGGGTACAGAGTCATTTTAAAGAGGTACTCTGCAGAGGTTTTTTTTCCAATACATTGCTTTAAAGTTACCTTGTACCCAAACCACTTGTAACGTCAGATGGCTGCTTTTCATCCAAGATCTGTCCTTCGGTAGGTGACGCAGTTATTGTACTAAAAAAAAACTTTTAAACTTGCAGCCCTGTGTCAAATAGAGTGTCTGTGCCCTAGGCCTGCTACGCCTCTCCGTCCCTCCTTTACGTCCTCTTCATCATTGGGAACGCCCCAGGCAGTATTTCTCCTAATCACAACTTGTCTGAGCACTGAACATGTGCCTTACCAATCCAGCACATATGCAGTGTTCAGACAAGTGATAAATAGGAGAAATCCTGCCCTGGGGCATTCCTAATAATGAAAAGGGTGGGGAGGAGGGATGGAGAGGCGGTGCAGGCCTAGGGCACAGACACTCTAGGCCACACCAATTTGACACAGCACTGCAAGTTTAAATGTTGCTTTTTAGAACAATAACTGCATCACCTGCCGAACGGACCACAGGACAGATCTTCGATTAAAAGTACAAGCGGTTTGGAGGGGGCAGATTGTGGGTACAGAGTCGCTTTAATAAAGTTATATTACCTTGTAATACAACTTCATGAAAATAAATGAATACTTATTTGTTTATACATTAACCCTTAGGGGACACAGCCAGTTTTCATTTTTGCGTTTTCGTTTTTCCCTCCTCGTGTATATAAGGCCATAGCGCCTGCATTTTTCCACCTAGAGACCCAAATGAGCCCTTATTTTTTGCGCAACTAATTGTACTTTGCTATGGCAGATGTAATTTTTGCCTAAAATGTGTCGGGAAACCAGAAAAAAATTATCCTTTGGTCTATGGGGCTGTGTAAGGTGTCATTTTTTGCGCCATGATGTGATCTTTCTATCAGTACCTTGATTGCGCATATATGACTTTTTGATCGCTTTTTATTACAATTATTCTGGATTTGATGCGACCAAAAATGCGCAATTTTGCACTTTGGGATTTTTTTGCGCTGACGCCGTTTACCGTGTGAGATCAGGAATATGATTAATTAATAGTTCGGGCGATTACGCATGCGGCGATAGCAAACATGTTTGTTTATTAATGAATTTATTTATTTTTATTTATAAAATGGGGAAAGGGGGGTGATTCAGACTTTTATTAGGGGAGGGGATTTTGTGTTATTAAAAATACATTTTTCTTTTACTTTACACATATACTAGAAGCCCCCCTGGGGGACTTCTAGTATATGCACTCTGATCTCTCATAGAGATCCATGCAGTATAGTAGCTGCTGCAGCCAAAAGCAATAGAATGCCGAGCCGGGATCAGCGCCATTACGGCGCAGACCCCGGCCCGGGATGGATGCGGGGATTGCCCCCCCGCAATCGCGCCGCAGGGGGGCGATCCCCCCACTAGACCACCAGGGATGGATATGAGCAAGTATTTAGAAGCAGCTGTCAACTTTGACAGCTGCTTCTAAGTACTTAATTAGCGGGCACAGCGATCGGACCGTGCCCGCTAATAGCCGCGATCCCGGGCTACATGCGGCACCCGGGATCGCGGCAGTTCAGAGGGGGGTCGCCGCGCGACCCCCCTCTGAACTCCCATAGCGGCACGAGGACGTTCAGTAACGTCCTGGTGCAGCTATGGGTTAATTGATCTTAAGTGACAGAAGAAGGGTCAACACAGTCCCCTCTGCTGCTAGCAACATTCATGCTGGGAACTGCAGGGTTGTCTAAACCCTGCAGTACATGGTTCCCCACTCTAATCCAGTGATGTTCCCGACCTGAACATTGGTGGCAGCAGAGGTGCCTGTGCTGCCATGCAACATAATTTGATGTATAAATTAAATATTATACATTTATTTACAGTATTATAACTTTATTAAAGCAATGTAATATTTATGTAATTAAATACATGAATAAATAAATAGTTTCTCTCCGGAGTACCCTTTTATATTATTATGACTTTATAATACATAAATAATAGGCATAATGGTACTAACCACTATCTGAGCTGATATAGCTTTCAAACAGACAGGCCAGAAGTTTGTTGGATGACTTTTGGAAGAGTTGCACAACTGTTTCATTAAGTGGATCCTTATTTTTTTCCAGCCAACCAACAATATTATATGGAACCTACGGATGAAAAGCAAATAAAAACATAAGAGATAGTGCTATAAGAGCATTACACAAATGGGTATTTATAGAATAACTTACCACTCCAGCATAATGGCCAAGCTCAAAATGAGCCTCATATTTTCTCTTCTTGTCAGGCCTTGGCTTTTGAAAATTAGGTGATTTTCCAAGATGGTTATCATAAAGTTTGGCTTTAAATGTCATGTCTGTAGCCTTAGGAAACATGCATTCCTCTTCAAGTATTGACATAATGCCCAGAGGCTATCACACAAAATATAAAAAGAAATATATAAAGGATATCCAATGCAGATAAATAGATATGCAATAGATTATATAATACAAAATATACTAAGTAATACTAAAATATTAATATAAAATTTGGTGTAATTTTGGTATAAAATATCATCATTACCTTTTCAATCAGATCAATACAGGCCTGTAAGTCAAGCCCAAAGTCAATGAACTCCCAGTCGATGCCTTCTTTCTTATATTCCTCTTGTTCCAACACGAACATGTGATGGTTGAAAAACTGTTGCAGCTTTTCATTTGTGAAATTGATGCAAAGTTGTTCAAAGCTGTTAAACTGCACAAATATAAGTTATTAGATTTTTACTTGCGTGCCTATATATGTGTATATATACATTTTTTTACCTTTTATTTTACATTATCATAAAAGCAAAGGAAAAATTTCCAAGCATGTATCATTTCAATACATAAATTATAATATGAACAACCTTTATCTAATCCCCGCCCCCCCCCCAAACACAATACTGCTATCACAATACATTCACTAATTTGAACTATAAAGGGGTAGTGAAATTCAAACTGTAGCTTTTTTGCCTGTTTAGAGCGTTTTTCCTTTATGTAATGTAGGTTCAAAGAATCTACACCTGAAAGGATGCAGCATGTGGCCAGCAAATAGTATATGAAATAATACCATGCTAATGCAAACACAACATAAAATTTGGCATACTGTACATTTCAAAGCTGTCTTCCAAAATACAATCAACGCTTTTAAATAGAAAACTAATTTCCATCCAGATTCCATCCAGAAGACCAGGCAAAATAATGACATATGTAGCATTTTTTCCCCCAGTCAAATGATGGATACCATGCCAAAAACCCAACAGACCTTATTAAAATGGTTATCCAGTGCTACAAAAACATGTCCACTTTCCTTTATAGACAACATGACTCTTGTCTCCAGTTCAGGTGCGGTTTGCAATTAAGCTCCATTCACTTCAATGGAACTGAGCAGCAAAACCCCGCCCAAGCTGTAGACAAGAGTGGGGATGTCTCTGGAAGAAAGTGGCCATGTTTTTGTAGCACTGGATAACCCCTTAAAAGTCAGTAGGGTCCGTCGGGTTCCATTGGTGTCCAGTATGCAGAGGATCCTCCAGTTTTTTGGTTTTTTTTAATGAAAAAAAAAAGAAAAAAAGAAGAATGCAGATGTGAACCTAGCCTTCTTTGTCACATTTGCTCTTATTCTCTGTGGATCCCCTACTGGTATTAGTCTAGACTTATCAGGAGAGGAAATAAAGCAATACATAGCACTTGTTCAATACATGGACAAGCAGAATCCTCTGGGAGGAGAGATTTAATAGAGGTCAGTTATGAGTGAAGGACTCCCTTCTATTACACTTAACTTCTACAAACTTAATTAGGCAATTATTAATTATGAGTGAATAATATTTTTCTTTTTGGGGTACTCAGTGACGTTTTGTAGATTCTTGGAATATATGACTTACATCAAAAATTTCAAAACCAGCAATGTCAAGCACACCGATGAAGAACTGCCTGGGTAACTTTGTATCCAGTGTTTTGTTTATCCGGATCACAAGCCACTTAAACATTCGGTCATAGATGCCTTTAGCCAAAGCACCGACTGAATAAACAACCTAGGAGAGAAAGAGTTTAGAGAGCAAAATATAAGGATTATAATGTCAAGGACAAGTTTAACCAAGCAAGTACAGCACGGGATAGCTTGTTAAGCAACTGGTGTATTTCTACTACTGAATTTGTTCTCCGGGAGAATAAGGAGTGCCCTGTGCTCCCTATAGGGCACAGAGCACTGAGGATGAGGGCAACTTTCTTCATCTTCTGCACCATTTCTGAGATAATTCTTATGCACATAGGTCCTTTTGGTGCCTCCTATGCACCGCACCGCCCCAGCGCCCTATAAGGAGCGATCAGCAGGTTAGTTACTTCTAACCTGCTGATAGTTTCCCTTTAAGCTAATGTACGGGCTATAGATCTTGCATATGTAACCTTTGATTGGCTGCTCTTACCTGTTCTACAGTTTGTCCTTTGGTCACATACTCATTGCCCACTTTCACTCTGGGATGCATCAGCCCCTTTACCAACTCCGAGGAACTAATGCCCATCAAATAAGCAGCTTTATCTGTATCTAATATAAATGAAAGCATACAGTACATTGTTAGTTGAAGATGTTTGTTCCATTATCATATAGAACACAAATGTTGCTATTTATTAAAAAGAAAAACAAAACCAAAAGAAGATTTCTAATTTATAATACAGTAGATTTTAACCAATCTATATGCCCACTTGCCCTCACACAGAAACATATAAACAACATTTTCTAACCAATAAGCAATGATTTAGCTGTGGAATCTGCTGTGTAGATTTTGGTACTGATTTTGATTTGGCCTTCCATTCAAAAACCTGCTAAAAAAAGTGAGGCCACTTTTTTCCATTCATATTTCTCTTTGAAAACTACGTGTTTTTGAACACTCCCCTATTGGAGTCAATTGGAAAAAAAATTATATATATATATAATATTTTTTTTTTTCGTTAAAACAGTGTCCTTTTCTATGTACTTTTTGTCTATGTGAACCTTTTTCCACCTCCTGGAAAAAACTTCCAGGGGAACGTGCACACACCTCAGACCACAAGTCATGTGACCAATATGCAATTCTACCTCCTTTTGTTTACATTTGGGCTAAGTGGCTTTGTGTAACAGAATAGACAAGGGGGATTGTGCAATGAACTGTGATCTCCAGCAGACTGCTGTGTAATAGTTTTACTTTGTTCTTGTGCAATACTGTTTTACCTATGCTGTGTGTCAATTGGTCCCATGTGCATGGCTATTGGCTTTTATAATGCTGCGTTTACACGGAACGATTATCGTTCGAATTTGCACAATAACGAACGAATTTGAACGATAATCGTACGTGTAAATGCAGCGAACGATCAAACAACGAGCGAGAAATCGTTCATTTTGATCTTACAACATGTTCTTAAATCATCGTTCGCAAAAATTTCGCAGATCGTTCCATGTAAACAGTCGTTAACCGATTTAACCTATGTGCGAGATAGGCTTAAGCGGTCACAAAACGATTTTTCTGTACGATATATCGTTCCGTCTAAACGCTGATCGTTATATAAAAAATCGTTACTTCGAAATTGTTAATCATACGATCGGGGGAATTATTGCTCCATGTAAACGCAGGATTACTGTGAATCATGTATTTTATGTAATTCATTAATAAAGATTACGTATATTGATTAAATTTGTGTCCTCCTTTGTAGGTATATTGTGTAGGCCGTGGGACAGGCCATTTTGTAGTTAGTGTAGGAGTATACTATGTGATATTGAGTAAACAATTCAAGTGTTATATGAACACAGTGAACAGAAATACTAGAATATTTTTTCCAAATAATTTATATTCACATTATTGCATATATAGCAGCTAGAACTCAATAAATGAACTAGCAATAAGCAAGGTGCAGTTAATCTTCTGACAGACACTATGCCAAACAGACTAATATCGCCCTGCATTATAGGACCAACAATCAGCTAATGAACAAATAAACGCCCCTTTGTCAGTTGAGCCAATATAACCTGTCAAAGAGTTATTATTTGTTGACTGCATGTAATAGGGGATGGTTCGTGCAGCCCTCCTATTTATTAGGACCCTCAGACTTTTTGACTTCCATAATATCTTGTGAATACAGGCCATCTTCTTAGAAAAAAAAATGGTATATGGCAAATTCAGATGGTTAATTTCAAAGAGGTTTCACTAGATGGATCAGAAAAGAATGTTCTGGTAATGATGAACTTACTTTCAGTGCCATCGGGCTCTGCTTGTTCTTCTCTTTGTTTCTGTTTGAATTTCATATTTCCAAAATGCATTATGGCACCAGTCAGCTTGTAGGCACCATACTTTTCCTCAGATATAAACCCCAATATATCAAACGCTTGCTGTGGAAATGTATGCATAAGGTTTAGTTGCCAAGGTTCTATCATTTTTAACTTTTACAAAATTCTATCATTTGAATGGTCACTACTCACATCAGTTGCAACTAATTCTTCCCCATCATCTAGGTTATCCACTGTAACAACACCTTGTGAGCTAAAGTGAAAGTCATAAGGGTTTGTGCTCACTAACAGCATATCTGTAACAAAAAACAGCAGAGTTTTAGTCAGTTAAGTGCTCCTGCCTATGCTATAACCTGTTCATATTCTGTCTATAGGCTAAAATACTTAATTCACATTCAACAACAAAAGTGCATTGACACCATAGACCCCCCCCCCCCCCCCCCTTTCCATGTTGCCTCGGTTGCATTGAAATAACCATCACTGGCCATGGGAAATCTTTAATAAGTAAAGTATGTGATATATATGATGTAATTTTTCTTAAGGCTTGTAATATCTGTGCCCCCGCTTTATTACAGATCCATTCATGTTGTTGAACACATCTGAATTAAATTGATGATAAACTGATAGAGAGAGCTGCATCATCTGTTAACATTCTATCACATTGACTTTAAGAGAAAAATTTGAATGTTTGGTAGTGTATATTTTATTTTTTTAACAGGGTGAAAATTACTGCGTGCACAAATTTTTCCTCTGTTTAGAAAATGGACCACAAACACAATGGGGCTGAACGGCTGGCAAACTGAGACCTTTTGTATTTTCATGATGCCTGAACGCACCAGACAAATGGAAATCATAAACCCACCATTATTCTGCTATGACTTTAAAGTGTACCTGTCAATATAAAAAACTTTGGACATGTCACAGAGACATGCTCAGACCTGTACTGATCGGCTAAAAAAAGAGTTGGGCTCATAGGAGTCCATTATAACTGTGACTCCTTTTTTTCAATTGAGAGTGGAGAATGGATGAGCTGCAAGGTGTCTTCTCCCAGCTCTATCTTCTGATCGGTACAGGTCTGAACACTCAGAACCGGACCGATCAAAACTTTTGACATGTTTCTATGACATGTCAAAAGTTTTTTATAATGACAGGTACCCTTTAAAGCGTGTAAAACTGAGCGGTGTCCCTACATCATATATGATGTATTAGAATAGACCTAATTGTTAACCATTACAGATAACATTTTAGATAACCTACTTCTAGTTATATGTTATAGTTATAAGGTGGTGTATTGTTACATTGTTATGAATTGCTTCTCACCTATTAGTTCAGGCATTTTTCCGCTGGTTATCTGATAGAAGACGTGGTAGCTTCTTTCTCCTGGCTGCTGAAAAATGACTCTGGATTTTTCCAGTAGATCTGAAAATATATTTTCTTAAATTGTAACAATTTATGTTGTCAACTGTATTCGGAAAAAAATGATGAAATCATAGCAGATACCATTAATGTACTCATGCATCCTTTTTGGTTTACTCTCATGTGTGTTTGGGATTTTCCTAGTTCTTCTGCATCATCACAGAAACCAAAATGACGGCAGTTTCGGATCCAATAAATGACAGATGGCAGCTGACATACGGTACTTTATGGATTATAGTGACTGTTGGGTTTCTGGCATGGTGCCTGGCATTTTACTGAATGTGTTAGCAGAATAGTGATAGCAGGCAATACACCTAAGGTGTAAACAGTTTGCTAGTTTCGGTCTTGCACATTACATTGGATTTTATTGTGAATATGAAATAAAAGTTATGTTCTAACTGTTTACACATCCTGAAAGGCTTATGTTAGAAGTCTTGATAAAGAGAGAAGTTAGACGGATTGGATGGTCTCAAGAAGTTGTTAATGGTGTTGAGTATAGAATAAGGAAATCAGAATAGATTAAAGTGTCACTGTTGTTTAATTTTTTTTTTTGCAGAAATCAATAGTACAGGTGATTTTAAGAAACTTTGTAATTGTGTTTATTAGCCGAAAAATGCATTTTTATCATGAAAAACTGTTTGAAGCTCTCCCCCCTGTCATTATTGTTCTCTTATGGAGAGGGAGGGCTGGAGGGAGATGAGGCACCAAAACAGGACAACAAAGAGTTAAGGCCCTATTTCACGGAAAGATTATCGGCTGTTACGGCCGATAATCGTCCCGTGGAATAGAAGGCAACGATCAGCCAACATTGTTCATGTCAGCTGATCGTTTCGTCGTTTGTCTTTCAAACATGTTGAAAGACATACATCTCATACAGCAACGATCTGCTGCCGTCGCTTCGCGGAATAGGAGCAGCGGCAGCAGACCGCTGCTGTATGCTACGGGCTGCCCAGACGATCTAACGATCACCCGGGCAGCTCCCTGCGCTAATAGTGCTCGTTTGCTCCTCTTAGTCGGCCCGTAGAATAGGGCCTTTAATTTACAGCTACATCACCGGCTCTCTCCTCTGACAGTCAGCACTGACCTCTCTGGCCTCTGAATACCAGCTTTCATACAGTTCCACACTGTGTAATCCTTTGTTCTCTGCTGCCGACTAATCTCCCTACTTCCTCCTCCGCCTCCCCTCTTCATAGAACAGACAGGGTTCGACTCATGTAAAAGAGTCGAGATTTCCTGATAATGAGCAGTGAATGAGAGAGAGGAGGGAGGGGAGACCTGGGGAAAGTCTTTTTGAATTTAGATAATGGCATATTTGTCTAATAAACACAATTACAAAATTTCTTAAAATTACCTGGACTATTGATTTCTGCAAAAAAAAAAAATTAAACGACAGTAACACTTTAAGGTATGCACTTACTACTGCATCAAGATTTCACTTAATGGATAAAATAGTGATGTCACGCCCCGACTCCCAGAGCTGTGCGGGCTTTGGCTGCTGGAGAGGATGATGGCAGAGGGATGCTCAGTGTCCGTTCAGTGCCCTGTGTCCCTCAGTGTCCCCCTGCCATCATCCTACAGCAAAATGAAGGATGTCATATTAAACTCAAAATGATGGATGATATATATATATATATTTTTTTTTTCAAAAATGGAGAGGTAAAAACGTTGTGTGAACATAGCCTAAGGGTGGTCCATGGTAAGGCTGAAATTGGCCCCTAAGTTGTCCATCCCGCCCAAGGAAAAGTTTTCTTATAAATAAACTGAGCTTTCCAGAACTACTCTATAATACACCAATCTCTGTGTTTGTGTTTCTCTCCCCACAGCAGGCCGGGCCACTAAGAGGGAATTCATACTCTAATTTGGTTTTCACAGGCAGCTGCGATCCTACCTAACGCTCTGCAGCGACACTGAACAGAGATATTTTCTGGAATACGTGACAAAGGCTTCCAATGGAATCTCTGTCACAGATGTGTGCAGGTCCTTATGTTAGGTCAAAATGCAAAATAATGTCCAGGCAGTGAAAGGGTTATAGTGAGAATCTGTTTTGCATATGATATAAAGGTATCATGGAACACTGTAAACTTACAAATTTCAATATCAGCAGAAGACAGCTTGCCCGTAGTGCCAAAGTGGATTCGGATGAATTTACCCTGAAATAGAGTTGAATTAAATGGCTTTTACTAAGAGGCAGTGTGTTTCTTTATTCTGTTTGTTGAACTTTTCGAATAGCCTATTATTACCTATAACGTAATGTAATTTGATCCTCTAACCACCAGATATTAGAAATCGCTGGAGAAATTAGACACTATATGCAATTGTTGCGGCACTTATAAAGGATAGCAGTGTAAAAGAGCATATTTATTGCATCTTTTATTATGTTCTATACATGAAAATATATAATTTTATTGCTATTAATTAAAAAAATTAGGGATATTGTTAGATAGCTCGGGGGCTCTGGATCTGCACACCTTACCTCTGAGAGTTTACATTATACTGCTATACTGCATTAGTTTATAACAAAAATAGCTGGTGCAAATATTGTGAGGTAAGTTTTACAGGTCCACTTCAAGGATATTAGAAATAGCCTCTATTTACAGAGTACAAGCAATAAGCCAGAGGTCTATAAATTGCTGAAGGCGGTTACACAGTCTGAAAATTGGGCAAAACAAAACTTACAAAACGAGAAGAATTGTCATTTCTCAGAGTTTTGGCATTTCCAAAGGCTTCTAGGGCCGGGTTTGCCTGAATGATTTGATCTTCCAGTGTTCCCTACAAGACAAAAAAACACAGTATAGAAATACTCTACATATCTTATACCACTGACACTGACAAGCTATACACAGACTTGGAGTCGTTGTAATTGATGACTTGTATTGTGAGGACAAGGGGAGACATTGAGTACATGGATGAATGTTTTATTTCCATGAATTTAGCTTAATGAAAAAAGTTATAGAAGGTGTGCCTCTATATAGATACAGCAGTCTGAGCGCTGGCAGGGGATTTTTAAAGACTGTAAAGATGCTATTCCCCCCTATAGTAAAAAAGTATTTGCCTGATGTATTCTATTTTTGCACATTTGTCACACTTGTTACAGATATTCAGACCAGATGCACTGATTGCCGAGCCGGGATCAGCGTCATTCCGACACTGAGCCCCGTCTGGCTCAGTACAAGGGATCTCCCCTCCGCGATCGCATCGCGGGGGTAGATCCCCTCCCCCACTAGACACCATGGTAAGGGGCAAAGCACTATTTAAATGCAGATATCAGCTTTGACAGCTGCATTTAAATAGTTAATTGGTCGCGGCTAATACCCGGGGTCTCCGGCTGCACATTGCAACCGGGGACCACTGGCTGCAGAGAGGGCTTGCGCCGGGAGCCCTCGCTGTTTACCCTTAACCGCGCATGACGGGTATACTTTTCTTTCTTTTAACCCTTAGGCGACCCTGGACGTACCGGTACGTCCAGGGCTGCCTACATGTGTTCAGAGCGGGGCTGCCCGTTGTCCCGGAGGAGCAATCCACACATCCTGCTGCCGCCAAGCTCAGCGCCGTAATGGCGCTGATCCCAGCTCGGCACTCGATTGCTTCCGGCTGCAGCAGCCGGAAGCAATCAAAGTGCCTATCTCATCGATCTATCCTGTATTAGTATACAGGATAGATCTCAATGAGAGATCAAAGTGCTTGTACTAGAAAGTGCGCAGAAAATTGCGCATTTTCGGTCGCATCAAATCCAGAAAAATTGTAATAAAAAGCGATCAAAAAGTTGCATTTGTGCAATCAAGGTACTGATAGAAAGAACAGATCATGGCGCAAAAATGACACCTCACACAGCCCCATAGACCAAAGGATAAAAGCGTTATAAGCATGGGAATGGAGCAATTTTAAGGAACATATATTTGTTAACAATGGTTTGAATTTTTTACAGGCCATCAGATACAGTAAAAGTTATACATGTTACATATCGTTGTAATCGTAACGACTTGAGGAACATATATAACAAGTCAGTTTTACCCCAGGGCAAATGGCGTAAAAACGAAAAAAAAAAAAAACACAAATAAAAGAAATGCATTTTTTTTTTCATTTTTACCACACATTAAATTTTTTTCTGGTTTTGCAGTTTCTTTTATGAAAAAATTCAGCCTTTCATTATAAAGTACAATTAGTGGCGCAAAAAGTAAGGGCTCGTGTGGGTTTCTAGGTGAAAAAATGCAAGTGCTATGGCCTTTTAAGCACAAGGAGGAAAAAACGAAAATGCAAAAATTGAAATTGGCCGGGTCCTCTAAGGGTTAAACTATAGGTGTTTACATGTGAAGATAGATTGCTACGAAAAGTTGTTAATACAATCATTATTGCATTCTAATATATACTACGAACAATGAGTGTTTACACTGAAAGACTTGCAAACAATTAATTAAGGTCAGCGCAAAAGATGTGATCAACGACATGCAAACAAAGTTGTTTGTCGTTTGATGGTTGCCCCGTTTACACAAGAAAATATTGCTTAAATTAGACAAATCTAATGACATTTTGCACGATAATCGTCCCATGTAAAAGGCCCTGAAAACACCTTCTGGTCCATCTGGTCTACCCTTATTTTTATCTTAGGATAGATATATGATTATCCCAGGCAGACTTACGTTAACTCACTGCAGATTACCAACCACATCTGATGGAAGTTTATTCCAAGCATCTACTATTTCAGTATCACGTTCATATCACGTTCCTTCTGATCTGTCCCCCAACTAACCTCAGAGTGTGGCCTCATCTTCTTGTGTTTATTTTCTTATTTAAAACACTTCCCTCCTGAATCTTATTTAGTTCTTTCAAATATTTAAAGGTTTTGCTCAGGTCCCCCCTACCACCACGCTTTCCTCCAGACTATACCGATTTTTTTCCATTGCCCTAAAATTTCATATAAAGGATCTGGATTGTGACAAATTTGCACAAGTACATTTCTTTTACTAACAATATATTTATACAAAAAAAAAATATATATATATATATATATATATGATATGTATTATATGTATATATATATATATATATATATATAATCAGTAAATATTTGATAACTGGTACTGTCTTTATAAGGCTATGTTCACACAACGTTTTTTTCAGCTCCGTTTAAAATTACGTCCGTTATTTTGAGTCTAAAATAACAGACGTTTTTAGAACCCTGGCATGACGGGTGTTTGCACATTATTTTAGTTTGGGGTTACTAATTGCCCTTACTAATCCATTGAATTTAATAGTAAAAACGGAGAAAGGACGGTGACAAAAGAAGAACTGTGTGTGAACAACTAATAAAAAACGTCCGACAAAAATGTTCATGTTCATTATTTTGACGCCCGCGGCAAAAACGTCCATTTTTCAATGCATTGTGCGCATTGGACATCCGTCTTTCCATTGACTCCAATGCAATAGCATTGCAGTCAGTTAAATTGCGGCAAAAACGGATGTTTTTTAAATAGCAAAATCGGGCGTTTATTCTCCACTTTTGACGTTGTGTGAACATAGCCTATAAATGACACATCTTACACAAGCCAATTGTCTACCTAATCAGGCTAGTGATCAGCCAATGAATAAGCAAAAAATTGCTCTTCAGCTGATCACTCAACATGTCAAAAATAGTCTACCGTCCGCCACACATCTCCCAGTGTAACAGGAGACGTGTCACCAATAGCTGATTAACCCTCGACAAGACCTGTCATTCTAGAGAGTCTCTGACTGGTCACTTGCTTCCTTTTATATTCCACCCCTCGGCAGGTGCTATTGTAACAAGATTGTTAGCCACGTTACATTTAGTGGTTTTAATGTTATGGCTGGCTAGTTAATTTGCGACTATTATAAAAAAGTTAGTATTTCCTGCAGATTTTTTTAGTACATGTACACATAATGGAAATCTATCTGCATACATTAGTTCTTGGAGTCAAATTTTTCTACCTACCCCAGTCTTTGTTGCTGGTTGCTGTAATGAAAAAAGCAAAGTTTTACATCAGATTTATCCTTCTTAAAGCGACTCTGTACCCACAATCTGTCCCCCCCAAACCCCTTGTACCTTCGGATAGCTGCTTTTAATCCAAGATCTGTCCTGGGGTCCGTTCAGCAGGGGATGCAGTTATTGTCATAAAAATAACTTTTAATCCGGCAGCGCTGTGTCTAACGGCCAGGGCTTACATTTGTATATGCATTAGGCTGGCACACCCTCTCTGTCCTTCCTCCCCACCCTCCTCAACATTTACTGCTGTTTGAGCTTTGCACAGGTGTATTAACGATCCAGCCCATGTTCATTATACAAACAGGTGGGGAATAGGGAGCAATCTGCCTGGATCATTCCTAATGATGAGGAGCGTGGGGAGGACGGATGGAGAGGGTGTGCCAGCCTAATGCATATACAAATCTAAGCCCTGGCCGTTAGACACAGCGCTGCTGGATTAAGGTTACAAACCCACTTGCCGGATCTGCAGCGAGTCTCCTTGCTGCGTTTTTGCAGGGAGACTCGCTGCAGATCCCGGCCCTATACTTTCAATAGCAGAGAAACTCGCAGCAGGGATGTACATCCCTGCTGCGATTTTGTCTGCAGCCCGCCCCATTAACCCCCCGGCCGCCGGACATTATACATTACCCGGTCCCCGTTCCTGCTTGCTTCGGGGCTCCTGGTGTCTTCACGGCCCGCCCGGCCAATCAGTGCGCTGCGGCGGGGCAGCGCACTGATTGGCCAGGCGGAACGTGCCGGGAGCCGCTGAAGCAAGCAGGAGCCGGGATCAGGTAATGTATATCGCCCCCAGCCCCCGGCCGCACGATCGCCCCCAGCCCTGCAGCCCCCGGCCGCACGATCGCCCCCAGCCCCCGGCCGCACGATCGCCCCGCAGCCCTCGGCCGCACGATCGCCTGCAGCCCCCGACCGCACGATCGCCCCCAGCGGGCGATCGTGCAGCCGGGGGCTGCGGGGCTGGGGGCTGCGGGGCTGCAGGCGATCGTGCGGCCGGGGGCTGGGGGTGATCGTGCGGCCGGGGGCTGCGGGGCTGGGGGCGATCGTGCGGCCGGGGGCTGCGGGGCTGGGGGGCGATCGTGCGGCCGGGGGCTGTGGGGCTGGGGGCGATCGTGCGGCCGGGGGCTGCGGGGGCGATCGTGGGGCTGGGGGCGATCGGGGCTGCAGGGGGGCGGGCAGGATATACATTACCTGATCCCGGCTCCTGCTTGCTTCAGCGGCTCCCGGCACGTTCCGCCCGGCCAATCAGTGCGCTGCCTCGCCGCAGCGCACTGATTGGCCGGGCGGGCCGTGAAGACACCGGGAGCCCCGAAGCAAGCAGGAACGGGGACCGGGTAATGTATAATGTCCGGCGGCCGGGGGGTTAATGGGGCGGGCTGCAGACAAAATCGCAGCAGGGATGTACATCCCTGCTGTGAGTTTCTCTGCTATTGAAAGTATAGGGCCGGGATCTGCAGCGAGTCTCCCTGCAAAAACGCAGCAAGGAGACTCGCTGCAGATGCGGCAAGTGGGTTTGTAACCTAAAAGTATTTTTTATGACAATAACTGCATCCCCTGCTGAATGGACCAAAGGACAGATCTTGGATTAAAAGCAGCTATCCAAAGGTACAAGTGGTTTGGGGAGACAGATTGTGGGTACAGAGTCGCTTTAAAGTTACCAAACATATGTCTGTAACCCAAGCACACTATTACTAGTATAATAATATCAAGTAAAGCTAGTTCTAGACATAGAAACATAAATAAAAATTGTTGGCAGAAAAAGACCACTGGGTCCATCTAGTCTGCCCTTTTAGTATTTCCTTTCTTATTATCTTAGGATAGATAGATGTTTATCCCAGGCAGGTTTAAATTCTGTTATTGTAGATTTACCAACCACATCTGCTGGAAGTTTGTTCCAAGCATCTACTACTCTTTCACTAAAGTAATATTTTCTCAGGTTGCTTCTGATCTTTCCCCCAGATAACCTCTCACTGTGTCCTCTGGTTCTTGAGTTCAGTTTTTTGCTTAAAACACCTCACTCTTAAACCCTATTTAGTCCTTTAACATACTTGAAGGCTTCAATCATGCCCCCCCTTTCTCTTCTTTCCTCCAGACTATAGTTCTAGTTAATCCTAGTTATTGAGGACTATCTGAAAATTTGTCATCTTAAAGGGGTACTCCGGGCTATGTGTATTTTCAGTGTACAGCCGGGGAGGGGGTGGATATAGACGCCGCCGGTAACCTATCTCCCCAGTTTCATCGACGGGTCCCGAATCGCGCCGCCCCATTTTCCCTTCCCGCAGCCGCTTCCTGGTCTGAGTTGCGGCTTGAGACGTGACGTCTTAAGGCAGCTCAGCCATTCATCGGTCGTAACAGAGTCCCGCCTCGGCCGCTGAATCGCTGAGTGGCCCTGAGACGTCACTTCTCAAGCCGCAGCTCAGACCAGGAAGCGGCTGCGGGAAGGGAGAACGGGGCGGTGCGATCCGGGACTAGGCACTGGAATCAGGGAGGTAAGTGATCGGGGGCGTCTATATCCATCCCCTCCGCGGCCATACACTGAAAATACACAGCGGAGTACCTCTTTGACTTTATCAATATGGAAAGTTTGTTTCCTTTTTATAACCCAAAAGAAATAATATCTAAATCAGCACTTACATTCTTCTTCCCAGTAGGATCACCAATTGCAGCTACTGTGGCAAAGTACTGAATCACACGTTTCGTGTTGACAGTCTTGCCAGCACCGGATTCTCCACTAAAATACAGGTAAGAATAAATAATGTAATAATAACAATACTATAAATATATAGTATAGAAGGTAAAGACATAAGTGTTACATTCTGTGTTTATGTGGTCAATATGGTGGCGAAACGACATATTACATAGTATTCCCTGCTGGCTGTGGTATGTGCATATGCAGCTATATGGAGAGATAGCTATTAAAGAGAAAGATGATGAATAAATAAATCGATGGATGGATAGATAGATAGATAGATAGATAGATAGGTAGAAAGACAGTTATACTTATAATATACACAAAATAGCTTTATTTTACAGTAGACACATTTTGTAAGGCTTCATCTTACTTACGTGATTAACATTGACTGGTTTTCCCGATCTAACAAACAAAATAAAAGTTGTACAATAATTAAATACAAGTGGAGAGGCATTGGCATGGCATTTGCATTACAACTTGTTCCCAGTACCTATATACAAGTTAGGCCACGACAATAAGGCCATGACCACACAACCTTTTTTTGGCCATGTGACGTACCATTATTTGGATGGATGTTGTTTCACGCCCAAATGGCCATTGTACAATAGTGGCTGTTATTTGGGTGCAAAATGATGGCTGTCCAAAAACAATTTATCAGGCCAAAAAAGACATTTTGTAGTCATGGCCTAAGGCTAGACTCACACACAGCTAAATACAACCATAATTTGGAGTGAAAATAGATGAAAAAAAGGCGTATTTTGCAAAAGGAGGTGGTAAATAATGATCATGTTCAGAGTTTGGACGGTTGTAGTCAATGACGGTCATTATTTTACACTGTGCACACTGCTGGCCTATTTCCCATTGATTACAATGGAGTGCATTATTATATTGAAATATGGCTGTATTTTAACTTCAAAACTATGGCCATATTTTTCTTTAGTTTTAAGGTGTGTGTGTGTGTGTGTGTGTGTGTGTGTGTGTGTGTGTGAACACAGCCTAATGCCTACATCATTACCTATATAGTGGCCACATGCAATAAAATTCTTATACTTGGAAATCTACTATTTTATTGGTTGCTTGGAGGACATTATAATTTATTGCTTTCTTTG
This sequence comes from Dendropsophus ebraccatus, assembly GCF_027789765.1. NCBI lineage: Eukaryota > Metazoa > Chordata > Amphibia > Anura > Hylidae > Dendropsophus > Dendropsophus ebraccatus. The sequence continues at coordinate 118,326,175 of NC_091458.1, read as the reverse complement.
TATATATCCCACTAAAACAACTAATTACTAAAAATATGTTTGATGAATGCACTTAAAAAAATAAGAATTTTAATACTTTGTAATGGAAACCATGTCACAGTGATGAATCTACTTCACAATGACACCTTTGGCAACCAATGACTTATAAAGGGGTACACATGTAATAGAAATTGTGATGGAGGCTCAAACAATGTAAACATAAAACAAAGAATAAGGATTTTATGAACCCCCATGTCTTAAGTTTGGCATGAAAAAGTCGCCTAACCTCTGTTAGTTTACAACCTGCCACACTGGAAAGTTTAGCTGCAAGGTCATCTTATTGGAAAAGTAGGTGGAGGAGCTGTCCATGCGCTTACACTAAAATCTAGACCGGCTCGGAACTGGAATAGAGTTCAACAGTAACTTACACCTGTGAAAGCCGTAAAGTGTGATTAATGCAGCATGAGCACAGGCCACACCCTATTTGTGTTAAGCTCCACCCACTTTCAAACCCCCACCCCTTGATGTCAGTAGTGCAGATGACAAAAAGTCACGAAAAATGACAATTTGGCATCTGCAACTAACTGCTTATCAATATGTGATTTAATTTTTTACATAAAACAGTCTTTTTAAAACATGGAGTACAATTATTTACAGTAAGTAAGTAGTAAGTAGAAAGGTAAAATCATACTTACTGCGTAACATGTCATGGTAAGCATTGTCAGCTATGGAGAAGATATGAGGAGGGGCCTCTGAACGTCTCTTGCCCTTATAGGCAGAAACCACTTCAGTTTTATACACTGGAAGCGCTTTGTATGGGTTCACAGTCACACAGAAAAGGCCAGAATAAGTCTACAATGTACAAAAAATAAAAATAAATTATGTTGGTGATCTACTGATCAAAGAGAAAATGAATGTCAATCAGATTTTGATATGTTGAAATATTTTAACATAATAATAGGTAAGGTGTTACCATAAAAAAAAGGTGAGTACAATCAACGCTCGCCATGAGCCTTCTGAAGGCCCTAAGGCCTGCTATGTGTATCCCTGTAAACAACTCGCTGTATACATTGACTGTCAGCATGATATGCTGCTCTACAGTAGTCGTGCTGTGTACTGTATGAGAGGTCAGAAGATCACTGGTGGGATTAAAAACTATTTATATGATTATTTATTCCCCAAGGTGAATGATATTTGGTATTATTTATCTGACTTCGAAAGAACAGAAAAGATAGTGATCAGAAAATCATATGTACTTAAAAATGGATACCAATTGATACCAAAAGTTTGTAAATTTGTCTGACGAAGGGATCCTTTGAATCCGGAAAGCTAACAATTATAACAATTTTTTTGTTGGCCAATATCACTCCAAAAATTATTTGATTGAAAGTATTTACCACCACATCCACAAAAAAATCTAAACCCCACTCAGCTGGTCATGAAAAAAAAGTTATGGGTCTTAGAATATGGCGAGACAATTTATTTATTTTTTAATAAAAAAGTATTTCTCCTGTGACAAACTAGTAAAACCTATACTAATAAAAGAAAAAAAAAACTATAAAAATTTGGTATTGTGGTAATCATACTGACTCAAAGTGTCACTGTACAAAACTTTTGACATGTCATAGAGACATGTCAAAAGGTTAATTGGTTTGGGTCTGAGTGTTCAAAACTGTACCGATAGAGCTTGATGCTGCAGCGCGTCCTCTCCCAGCTCTGTGTCACGTGACAAATCCGACTGATCACGTGACCTCAGGAGAGGACGCGCTGCAGTGCGTCTTGTCCTGGCTCTATCTCCCGATCGGTACGGGTTTGAACACTTAGACCCGGACAGATCAAAACTTTTGACATGTCTCTAAGGTTACTTAGGGGTTAAAACAAAGGTTATTTGAAGGTTTCATATTTAAATTAAAAAATACATATATATAATGGAAAACTACCACTGCAGTTCACTCATAGTTGTGGTTGAAAAATACTGACCAAAATACTGAGTGGGATCATAGCCTTAAATGCGCAATAGCAATGATAAATTTCCCCCAATATGTGTAACTGGAGTCTAAATCAATAAAGCAGTAATAAATAAAAGAAAGAAAAAAAAAACAGCTTACATAGATCATCCAGTTAGCGTAGCGTTTACGCAGGTTAGATAACACCGATGCTTCATTTAGATGTGTTAACATGGCCATGTCTTCAATCATGTCAAACTTTGGAGGATTCATCTGCTGAACATCTCCTTCTTTTACAACAACCGTCTGAAGAAACATAAACCAAAAAAGAGAATACCCTTCATTATTTACTTCTGTGGTATACAATATCTTACTAAATATTATCTCTCTGTCTCTACTCTTCCCAAGGAGAGCATCATTATCCAAAATAGCGACTAGTTGGTGGGATGCAGGGCGTATTTGCAAACTGGTAAAATGCTTAGTGTGTGTTCATACTGTTTCTATAAAGTACATTACTTAGCATGCTAATTATAACCCTATATATTATTATATTATTGCACCTTGCCATCGGCCAATTCAACAGTGACTTTTCCTCCAGCCGTCTCTTTAATCTCAGCTTCTAGATAGGCTTCCTTTTCATCAGGTATCCAGCATTTCTTTTTTCCTGTTACAATACAAAATGCCTATTATAGTCTAACCTAATGTCCTTATTTAAATTTTATATATATATTCAGTTTAAATTCAGTTATTGTAGATTTACCAACCACCTCTGCTGGAAGTTTGTTCCAAGCATCTACTACTCTTTCAGTAAAGTAATAATTTCTCACGTTGCTTCTGATCTCTACCCCCAACTAACCTCTCACTGTGTCCTTTTGTTCTTGAGTTTTCTAAAAATACTTACCCCCTGAACCTTCTTTAGTCCTGCAACAAATTTAAAGGTTTCAACCATGTCCTCCCTTTCCCTTCTTTCCTCCAGACTATACAGATTCAAATCCTTAAGGGGGTAGTCCTGAAAAAAAAAAATTCTTTCAAATCAACTGTTGTCTAAAAAGAAAAAAAATCTTTAGATTTGTAATTTACTTCTATTTAAAAAATCTCAAGTATTCCCATACTTATAAGCTACAATATATCCTGCAGGAAGTGTTTTTTTTATTTACATTTTGAGGCTGCATTCACACTACGTATATTTCAGTCAGTATATTTCAGTCAGTATTGCAACCAAAACCAAGAGTGGATTAAAAACACAGAAAGGATCTTTTCACACAATGGTGAAATTGAGTGGATGGCCGCCATATAACAGTAAATAACGGCCATTATTTCAATATAACAGCCATTGTTCTAAAATAACAGCAAATATTTGCCATGAAATGGCGGCCATCCACTCAGTTTCAACATTGTGTGAACAGATCCTTTCTGTGTTTTTAATCCACTCCTGGTTTTGGTTGCAATACTGACTGAAATATACATAGTGTGAACGCAGCCTAACACAGCGCTCTTTGCTGACATCTCTGGCCGAGTCAGGAACTGTCCAGAGCAGGAGAGGTTTTCTATAGGGATTCGCTGCTGCTCTGGACAGTTCCTGTCTCGGCCAGAGATGTCAGTAGAGAGCACTGTTTCTGAATGTAAATAAAACAACACTTCCTTTAGGACATACAGCATCTGATAAGTATGGGAAGACTTGAGATCTTTAAATAGAAGTAAATTACAAATCTATATAACTTTCTGACACCAGTTGACTTGAAATAATTTTTTTTTTTCGCTGGACAACCCCTTTAAGTCTTTCCTGATATGCCTGACACCCTCTACCATTTTTAACCCGTTCTATTTTATCAATATCCTTTTGTAGGTGAGGTCTCCAGAACTGGACACAATATTTTAGATGTGGTCTCACCAGAGCTCTATACAGGGGGATCACAATTTCCCTCTTCCTACTGGTTAATAGCTATTAAAGGGGTTATCCAGCGCTACAAGAACATGGCCACTTTTCCCCCTCTCTTGTCTCCATATTGGGTGGGGTTTGCAACTCAGTTCCATTGAAGTAAATGGAGCTTAACTGCAAACCACACCAGAACTGGAGACAAGAGAGGGGGAAAAGTGGCCATGTTTTTGTAGCGCTGGATAACCCCTATAAAAGTTATTACTTGGATCCATCCCGACGTGCCAGCTCATCTCTTCTTCTTTCCATGGTGAGCTCGCACCTTCCTGCTCTGTGCATGCGGGTATGGTGAGCGGAACTTCCAATTTTTTAATATATTTGGTATCTCTGTATTCACACTGACCCACATAATAACCATTAACATAACGTAATATTTATTTATCATTGAGCATGACCTAAGAAAATACACATAAAATACGGTAGAACGGACTGCTTTGCATTTCCATGTATGTGAATTGTACTTGCCATCAAAAGCCACAGTCTGCTGTATCATTAACTCCTTCTCACTCTTCCTCAGGAAGGGAGCCGCCTCCCCGAAATCTGACATGTCCATCATCTTGACAGATTAATGTAATCTTCCAAATCAGCTGCTGCAAACAGAAAATAATGTGAATAATAATCTTTCTGATAAGGACTATAATAATATAATGTAAACACACACGCACGTAACAATGTATCCCATGCATAGTTAAGCAAGTCTTATTATTATTACATACCCTGCCAAGTAAATGATTGAGTACCCTGTGCCTGATGAGTTGTAGCTTTTATATGAGGTCTCCAAGGTCAATGAGCCCCAGGACCTCTCATCCGATACTATATAAGTCCAGTGGGTGGGTATGGATTGGTGACAATATGCATACAGCTGGGAGGAGGGTGTTTTTGGCTCATGTTTGTCTCATCGCTTGTTGGTGCATTGTTGATAAATGACCTAATGGAACAGAGAGCATGTTTTCCCTAATCATACAAGATAACGTCCATCGTGCCTTCCAAAACATCTTCTTATCTCTCTCCACTTCAGTGCTTCATGCCAGAGGAAAGCGCTAGAGTCTTTCTGGGCCGAATGAAATAATAGAGATGTACAGTTATATTGCATTCATTTCTTTAGCTATAAGGAAGCCATTTGTATATACAGTAATTGTCAATTCAGAGGGAAAAGAAGAATGTATGAGTGTTGAGAGTGACAATAAAGGATGGCCACATTAGGATCTTGACCTTGTCGATTACGTTATACTATTGGTAAATTGTAACAAACCTACATCATGACTAGTGATGAGTGAACATGTTCTTAAATGTTCGTATGGACGTGACACTAATTGTTCGTGTTCGCCAATAACGGAATGGTTATAACGATCATTTTCAAACATATTCGAACTTGTGAACGTAACTGCGTAGTTTACGCTTTGTGCCTAATAATTTGTATGCATGCGTGTAACTCTAGACCGAAACGTACGCAATCTGTATGCAAATGAATGCGAATGAAATGTGTACGCAACTGCATAATTTATGCTTTGCACCTGATAATCTGTACGTATGTGCGCAGACCAAAATGAACGCTTTTACAGTATGTTCGTGCATGTTTGGCGAACACAAACCAATCACGGTAATTTTTTATGTTTGCGTTCCGAACCGAACATCGGGATTATCGCTCATCACTAATCATGACACCAGCTCTGGTATGGTTTGGGGCAGTATATGGTGCTGTTTTATTAGCACTGTAGGGTATTATCTTTTAGACTTATAACCTTTCACTGCCAAAATTGTACATCCTCCTAACCCCATCCCTATTCCAGTCATGAACCAGTGTTTCTCATCTCCACTCCTCACATACATATCATAAGTTTAGCATGCTGCATACTAAGAACAGTGTGGTGATGCCCAATGTCAATGACTATATCACCTGTGAAATGAACTTTTGGGGAGATGAGAAACCCTGCAAGAACCACGTGCCTTAAAGGAAACCAATCAGCACGATTGTGCCGCTATGGTTCACGGCATAGATCTACTGTGCAGCTCCCCGAGGCTACCAGCGGCATCCGCAGTGGTAGTTTTACATTGGGGAAAAAGGAGATTTATTCTAGCGTGCAAAGCTGGGAGAG